>NC_081560.1:113159367-113300210 GCF_022355385.1 Mustela nigripes | reverse complement strand
CGCCGATTTGGATGCCTTTAATTTCCTTTTGTTGTCTGATTGCTGAGGCTAGGACCTCTAGTACGATGTTGAATAGCAGTGGTGATAATGGACATCCCTGCCGTGTTCCTGACCTTAGAGGAAAAGCTTTCAGTTTTTCTCCATTGAGAATGATATTTGCGGTGGGTTTTTCATAGATGGCTTTGATGATATTGAGGTATGTGCCCTCTATCCCTACACTTTGAAGACATCTCAAAGTCTTTTTATATTAACTCCACACAGTCTTAATTAAGGAAGTTTTGTGATTTAAATCTTGCAGTTTGGTAGTACAAATCCTCCAACATTTTTAAAAATTACTTTGACAATTCTAGATTAATTGTAATTCTACAAAAAGCTTAGAATCAGTATAACCATTTCCAGGAAAAAAAAAAAAAACCCCTGTGGAATTTTGATTGCAATTCCTTTGAATACATGGATACATTTGAAAGAGTGGAGATCTTAATAATATTGCCTTTCCACCTGAACACATTTGTTTATCTGTGTTCCTAAGTATTATAACTGTCTGTAATATTGTAAATTGCATGTTTAAAATATCATTTTGCAATTATTTGACATTAGTATATAAAGACACAACTTATTTTTGTAACCCAACCTATCCTGAAATATTGCAAGATTTTAGCATTATTTCTAGCATCTTAAATGACTTGTTCTTCCTTCAGAGAAGACTTACTTTTGTTTCTGACAGATGGCTTTGGCATCGGTATTCCCAAATCATCTTAAGAATTAAGAATTCTTAAGATTCAAAGGTGGTCTGCAGTTTCTGGAAGGGTCATCAATTTCTGGTTTGACTTTATTCTTAGGTTATAGTACTTTGAGGTTCAGTCTAAAATCTGAAGATCAGGGTTAATCAGGGAAACTTCCCTTTGGTAAGCTGAATTACAACTTTTGTTCTCAACTATTATTTTCAGGATTTTAATTATACACCTGAAATAAGCAGGTGTTGTTGGGATATAAGCAGTTAAAATGCCAGGCTTACTTTCCTGGGCTTCTTTTCCTTGACCCTATAATTTTCCCCAAATTTTTAACTCTCCTTTTCTTCAAATAAATGTTTTTCACATTGTCCCAGCCCACCATTACCAGATACCCCCAACTTATTTTTTTATTAATTTATTTATTTTTAGCATAACAGTATTCATTATTTTTCACCACACCCAGTGCTGCATGCAATCCATGCCCTCTATAATACCCACCAACTTATTTTTTAAATCTCAGCCTAAGTAATTATTAGTAAGTCTTATTTGAAGGGTCATTTGAAAACTTTGAAGAAACACTTACACTATATTCACCTTCTTAAATTCTTTAAAAAGATATCTCTAAATGTGTATCTATTTTCAGTGCTCTACTTTTTTGGTACCAAAAAAGGAAGGAATGACCTGTAGCATGAACTGTGTCCTTTAAAGTTATGTGTCTTCTCTTAACTGCATTCCAATAATCTTATATGCATGTATTTTATTTTTTTTCTCACTATCTATGCATATTCCATTATTTTTGGTAGAAGACTTTTTTTAATTTATTTTTTATTTTCAGCATAACAGTATTCATTATTTTTGCACCACACCTAGTGCTCCATGCAATCTGTGCCCTCTATAATACCCACCACGTGGTACCCCGACCTCCCAACCCTGCCCCTTCAAAACCTTCAGATTGTTTTTCAGAGTCCATAGACTCTCATGGTTCACCTCCCCTTCCAATTTCCCCCAACTCCCTTCTCCTCTCTGTAGAAGACATGTTAAGGCCCATAAGCATCTGTGGAACACAGAGTTAGTAACAGCAGAGTGAACTGGACTTGGCTTGGCTTCCAACCTCCATTTTGCCTGGGGTAGGAAACTTAATTTTCCAATCCAGGAAATTATAGATTATTTTTTTTCAGTATTTATGGGGTAAATTTACACTCAATTTTCAAACTCTCCCTTTTCATCTTGCTGTCCCCAGGGACTAAGAAAAGCCTGTGAAGTCATGCATTATAGAGGAGTTGGAAGGACTGGAGTCTAAGTCCTTGTATGTGATGTCCCCTGTACCACCCTCTGATGCCCACTGATCCCAGGGCTCCAGGATCATGACCTGAGCTGAAGGCAGATGCTTAAGGACTGAGCCACCCAGGTGCCCCAACCACCATTGTGACTCTTTGCACACACTTTTGGGAAAGGCCAGCTATACACTCTGGAAGTGAGGTGATGCAAACCCTCTATGGCTTTTATGATCCCCCTACTTCTGAGGCTTGGCCGGAAGTTGGGCAGACGCAGCCCTATCACACTGGTATCCAGGCTCTTTCTTCCCTTTTTTTCTCCTCCGAACTCCTTTACGTAGCTTAAAAGTGTTTCTACTCTTCATTCAGCGTAGAGAAAAATTAGCTTTCATATCTGCAAACATTCTCCCAAACTCTTTTTATATCATATATGCTCATCTTTGAAGAAAAGAGAGCACCTTTCTAAAAAAAAAAAAAAAATCATCCCGTTAAAATTATGCTTTTAGTTACTTAAAACACAACATACTGCTTCGGGCCATGTTGGAATCTGCCATTTCCCTTCATATGACAAATGTCACTGATTTAATGAATGGAAAGCCTGCGGCAGTGAAGAAAAACAGGGAAAAATTCCAGATCTTATTTAAATAACAGGAAAACCATACATAGCAAGAAAATAATGATTGGCTTTTAAGAGAAAAGAAATGGATCCTTCAACACAGACTACTGTAGTTCTTTATAGACTGCCTTGGATAATGTCAATGATTTCATGGGAAACTTGCTGATATACATCTAAACGGAACAAAAAGTCTATATGACTGTAGCAAGAAATAGCTTTATGGTAGATAGGGTTTGTAATTTCAGAAAGTAGATTTTTCACATCTTGAGGATTGACCAACAAGTCATTGCCCCCATTCTAAGTCACTGTCCATACGTTCATGTTCCTCACGTCGTAAAATGGAGAAGTAGACCAAATGTAGAGGGTTTTTGCAGAAAATGATACATAGAAGGTGTTCTTTACTATTCTTTAAATGATTAATTAATACAAATTTAAAGTAAGTTGAATCTAAAATTATTACTATGATGGAAGCAAGGAATATTGAAAGAATCGTTATTATGATTTTTACTTAGAAATAGATCAGATACAAATCAAAACTAGACAATTTGCTCTAATTAAGGGTATTCAAACATGCCACAGAAGGAATTTCAGTTTTATTTATAAAGCATGAAATTATTTTAATCAAAATTTTCTGTAGCTGGGGCGCCTGGGTGGCTTAGTTGTTGGGTATCTGCCTTTGGCTCAGGTCATGATCCCGGAGTCCTGGGATGGAGCCCCACATTGGGCTCCCAGCTCAGTGGGAAGCCTGCTTCTCTCTCTCCCACCCCCCCTGCTTATGTTCCCTCTCTCACAGTGTCTCCCTCTATTAAATAAATAAAATCTTAAAAAAAATTTTTTGTAGCTGTGTAGCTGCCAATGTATCTATCAATAAATGGTAAATATTGGAGGGGGGAGCAAGTCTGATTTTATTGATTTTAATCTTTCCATTTTACTTCAGAGTTTTACACAAGCAAACCACATTGGGCATGAAGTTTAGCTAAGGCAGAAGAGGATAATGGGAAAAAATAATTTTGAAGATGGCAGACTTGGGTTCTAATACCTCAAGATTTCTGTCATCTTCTTCAAACAATATTACCATCTTCTCATTAACTTTGTCTTTTCCTCATAATTACAGGTTTGTCTTATTTTCCCAAATACAATCAAGAGCTTTTAGGGTCAAGAATCATATTATGCCTTTCATTTCTTATTTAACTAACCACGGAGCTACATGTATTATACACACAATATTTTTTCTCCTGAGGGAAGATGAATTACTCTACAGCCTGTCAAACTTCTCCAGGCTTAACTGAGGTATTTGTTGTTAAAATCTAGAAAATCTAGAAAATCTAAAATCTAGAAAAGCCCCCATTGGATGTGAGAATATGGAGCCAAATCATGGCAGCCTTTGCCTGCTGGTCCTTCTCACTGTTATTATCCTCTCGGGCTTTACATGAGCCCTTCTCTGTAGCCACCTCCTCTGAACTGACCCAGGAGATAGTTTTTAGGTTATGCATAATTGTGTACCTGATTAAAATGAACTAAGTTTAGAGCAGGACTGCCCCAATCAAAAACTCTCAAGTGACTAGAATGAAAAACCTGAAAGAAAAAAAAAATTTAAAGCAAGATTATACTCTTCTGTTTTTTACAGTGCAGCTGGTAAAGTGAGGTGTGAATTTCATATACTGTCCCTCTGTATTTGGCCTATTGGAATATAAATGCGCAGGGAAACGTCTTCACTTCTCCCTTCCTTTGAAAAGGGCAAGAAATGGAAGAGGAGAGGTGGTGAGGGGCAGGGGCATCTATGGAACGCAATTCTATCAGTTTCATATAAATGCACATTCCCCCAAGGCCTTTTACCTTGTTAACAGGAGCCTGTGTGCTCATCATCCCTCCCCGGAAAGCCTCAGCTCCATCCACAGAGGACAAAAGTGAGTGTCTACGGGCACCTACATGGCTCAGTCTGTCAAGTGTCTAACTCTTGGCTTCAGCTCAGGTCATGATCTCAGGGTTGTGGGATTGAGCCCTGTGTTGGGCTCCGCACACAGTAGGGAGTCTGCTTGAAGATTCTCCCTCTCCTTCTTCCTCTGCTCCTCCCTGTGCTCATACTCTCTCTCTAAAATAAATAAATATCTCTTAAAAATATACATAAATATAAATATATCTTTAAAAAAATCTTTAAAAAAAAGTGTCTAGTGCTAGGTGAAATAGCACTGAAATGACACGTCCCTAAACATTCTTGCTTCAAACAATAGCTCTCAACAGCATGTTCCAGAAGCCACCCCTTGCTCCACGTTTCATAACTGTAGCCTCACCACCACCACCACCTGCTGTGAGCCTCTTAGGTCTAATCTGATCATATCCTTTTCTCCCCCTGATAATGTTTTCATTGCAGGAAGTTTTAGACTCTCAGCTTCCAGATCTTCTTGGGGACTCTAACCCTGACAGGTCTCCATGCACCCACCATTTTATCTTCTCCTAACTCCTCCCAACTTCTAAAACTCTCTCTGCCATCTGGAATTCCATCATTAGATATATCTTAAAACCCATCTATGATGGGTTCCTTTACCCTCCTGCTCTCCGGACAACCTGATTTTCCCCCAACAACACTTCTTACCCTGCAGTTCTTTCATTCCACAAAACCAGCTGAGATTATTCATGATCTTAGCATTTGTAAAACTTGTCGATTCTGAGGAATTTCCTCACATTACCCATGATGCCATTGGATTCAGCTGTTCATTTCTATCCTAGAGCTTTTTTCCACTTAGTTTCTGGAATACTGTCATTTCATTTCTTTAAATAATTTTTAAAAATTTTTAATAAACATATAACGTATTATTAGCCTCAGGGGTACAGGTCTGTGAATCGCTAGGTTTAGACACTGCACAGCACTCACCATATCACATACCCTCCCCAATGTCCATATCCCCACTCCCTTTCTCCCTAACGCCCCTCCCCCATTCACACTCAGTTTGTTTTGTGACATTAAGAGTCTCTTATGGTTTGTCTAATACCGTCATTTCTTGATTTTCATTTTTCACTCCCAGCTCCTTTTTGGTTTCTTTGCTGTATCCATCCAACTCCCACTTCATGACCTTTGAATCCTTCCATGTCTCAGCATAACCGTGCTCCTCTTCTCCCCATCTGTATTCACTCTGTGTGTGTTCTCATCCAGTTTCTTGGTTTTCAGTGGTGTCCATACTTAAAATGTTTATCCTCTTCTGTAAGTCTCTTCTAAATACGGGACTCCTATACACAACTGCTATTCAAGTTAAACACTGGGATGCCTCACACTTAACATCTCCAAATGTGAACATCTTCTCTGTCCCTCAAAGCTGCACTGCCACCAAATGTCCCTATCTCCTTTAATGGCAATTGCATATTTTCCTTGCTTAGGCCAGAAAGTCTGGAATCGTCCAAGACTCTTCCCTCTCTCCTTCCACAGAATCCATATTAAATGTCTTTATGTTTACAATACACATGTACACTCAGAACCCAACCCTCTTCGCCACCCTTCCTGGAAACACATCTGTGCAGGCCATCATCAATCTCGATTATTGTGGTCTCTGAAATTTCTCATTGTTTCCACTTTGATCTACCCAACATGGCACCCAAAGTATTCTTATTCTCCCCCCCCAAGTAAACTTTACCCCTAACATGGTGCTTGAACTCATGACCCCGAGATCGAGCATCACATGCTCTGTTGACTGATCCAGTGAGGTGTCCCCTAAGCATTCCTTTAAAAATGTAGGTCATATCATGTCCGCTCCATGCTCAAAAACCTGAAGTGGCTGCTCACTTAGCTAGAAAGCCAAAGTCCTCCCAATGGAGTACTTGTTCCTTTCTGGCTCTAGTACATTTCTGCTCCCCTTTCCCTACTTCTTTCTCCCTTAATTGCTGACATCAGCCACACTGACCTTTTAGCCATGCCTTTCAGAAATGCTCCTAACTAAAGGGCTTTGCATTGGTTATTCTCTCTGTCTGGAATGCTCTTCCTCCAGGTTGTTCACATTGCTAACTTTCTCGGCTTCTCTAAATCTCGAATGTCACCATCTCATTGAGGCTTGCCTAACCTCTCTGTTCAAAGACACAACCCACTACCCACTGTGTCTAATCTCTTTATCTTGCTTTTTCCCCTTTATTTTTCCATAGCTTTTATTCCCTTCTAAAGTTTTAATAATTTACTTATTTGCTATGCGTAATGTCTGTATATATATCTGCTAGAATGTCAGCTTAAGGAGGACAGGAATATTTACTTTGTTCTTTGATGTGTACCTGAGCATAGAATGGTACAGGGCACATAGTAGGTACTCAATAAATATTGTTTCCATAGATGAATAGTTGCAAAGGTTACCTAGACTTTCCTGGTCTAGTTATCACCAGGAATGAACTAAATCTAAATATAAGTTAAAGATTTTTAATAATTTACCTCAAAACAATCACTTAGTAGATTTAGACATGTTAAATGAGAAAGTCCTTCCCAAAATCTCAATGATACTTGAGTTCATTAGTGTTCATTAAATTTAAACAACACTCTTGATCATCACCCTGTTGAACTGTCATAATATTTTTGTTAGTTAAGTCAGAGCATTATTATTAACTCCATTTTTAAAATTAAGGAAACTGACTTCATAAGGAGTAAGTGAGCTTGCTGAGTGTCTCACTAGCCATAAGTTTCAGAGAAAAGATTCAGTGCCTGATATTTTGATCTCAAGTATACTGTTTCTTCTAAGATTTTATCCTGGCTCTCAACTGTAAGATGATATTCACACTGGATTTTTCTTCATTAATATTCATGCAACATATATTCTTGAGTACCTGTTGTTTGCCCAGAACTCTTGGCCTTGCATATATAGAAGTGAATAAAACTTGCTCAAGGGCCTTATGAAGTTCACAATTGAACAGAGGAGAGAATGAAGTCTAGTGAGAGACTAGGCATTGGGATACCTGTGTTTTAGTCTTAGGTTTTTAAAATTTTATTGTTATTGTTATTATTATTATTAGTCTTAGGTGTTTTTGAAGGAATAGCTCTGAATATTTGGGCAAGTCAAATGATAAACATGGCCTCAATGATTCCTAGTCTACTATTCCAAATTAACATTTTCTCATTTGTAAAATAGAAAATAGGTATATTGCTCTAATTATTGCTTAGGGTTAGAAGACCTAATAGATTATGATACTAACATATTAGAAACCATGAAGAATTACATAAATAGGTAATAGTTACATTTTATCCTTCTAAATTTATCATCCTATGACAATGGCATGATTCTCAGAATGATGGGGTAAACCACGAGTAGTATAAATAAAATTGTACTAAAAAGCACTTGAAAAGTTATACCTGAGTCCAGTGTAGCATATTTTGAACAGATGTCCCTGCTGGGTTATGTGACAAATACACATCCACAACACTCTGAGGGGTTAAAAAATTATTTTTATACTTGGTCCACCCAGAGAAAGTGTAACTTTTGATATTTACTACACTAAATAATTTTAATACAATTTAAAGTATTTTTAAGCAAATAATATAAATAAAATATAAAATTATATTTTAATTAAGTACATAAATGTACTTACTAAATATGTAATTTTACATTAACATAGAAGGTATTATTGGATTTCTGAGTTACGTAGTCTGTCATCCCATACTGAAAACAATCTAAACTGTTAGGACTCACACACACGGACCCCTTTTGTGAGCACAAAGGACTGAAAAGATAGAAATTAACAGGAGAAATGGAAAAGGGAAACAAAAAAACCCTCAAAAAAGCAAAGTACTAAAGCCAGTTTTTTCTTCAAGTTATTTGCCAATCCAAGGGAATCTGAAGTTTTATTGTGAGAACTAAGCTAGTTGAGGAAAACAAACAAACAAAAAATCAGCCCAGAGCCTGCCAAGGACAATTAGGAGATTTAAAATGAAACCCTTTCCATGATGAACTGGACTCCTGAAATGCTACACAACTCCCAGTGAAACAATCAGAAATGCAGCAGCTTTCATGTTAGCCTGTCATCAAGGTTTGAATTAACTACAATGTCCCTGGAAACCTTAGTCAGTGAGCAAGACTTACAACGTCAATGTAGTCCTATCAAAATCTCAGCAAGTTCTCTTAAGGATATCAACAAACTGTTTCTCAGATGGAGAAACGGAAGACCCAGGACAGCCAATACAGTAATACAGTATTGTAAGGGAGGAACAAATTTGGAGGATGGACATACACAACTTCAAGATGTACTATCAACCTACAGTAATCAAGAAGTGGGGTACTGGTGGAAGAATAGACAAACATCCATAGAATGGAAAGAGGGCCCCAAAATAGATCCCCTATATAGTCAACAGATCTTTGAAAAAGAGAAAAGGCAATACAATTGAGAAACAATGGTATCTTCAACAAATGGTCCTGGAACAACTAGACAATGACATGGAAAAGAAGAAGAAAAAAACAAAAAGAATTGAGGCACAGACCTCACATTTTTTGCAATAGTTAACTCAAAATAGAACACAGATCTAAATATCAAACTCAAAACTATGAAACTCCTAGAAGATGACCTAGTAGAGAAAATCTAGTTGACTTTGGGTCTAGTGATGGCTTTGTAGATAAAACACCAAAGGCACAAACTATGAAAGAAATAACCGACAAGCTGAACTTCTGAGTCAAAAACGTCCACTTTGCAAAAGACAAAGAATTAGAAGACAGGGCACAGACTGGAAGAAAATATTTGCAAAAGACATATCTATGAAGGTGTTATCCAAAATGTACAAAGAACTCTTCAAACTCAACAATGAGAAAATAACCTGATTTAAAAATGGGGCAAAGTCCTTAACAGACAGCTCATCGAATAGATGTACAGATAGCAAATGACCATGAAAAGATGCTCTGCATAATACACCATCAGGGAAATGCAATTTAAAAGAACAATGAAATACCACTACACACCTATGAAAATGACAAAAGTCTGAAACATTGACAGCACCAAGTGCTGGTGAGGAAAAAGTCACAGGAACTCTCATTCACTGCTGGTGGAAATGCACAATAGTACAACCCCTTTGGAAAAACAGTTTAGTGGTCTCTTATAAAACAATAGGAATCCTTGTCACATGATCCAGAAATTGCACTCCTTGGTATTTATCCAAAGGGGGTAAAGACTCGTGTTCACACAAAATCTTCACATTGATCTTGATAGCATCTTTATTCATAATTGTCAAAACTTGAACCATAATGTCCTTTAGTAGGTGGATAGATACGCAGTGATACATCCTGACAATAAAATATTTTTTTCAACACTAAAAATAAATGAGATACCAAGCCAGGAAAAGACATGGAGGAACCTTGAATGTTTGCTACTAAATGGATGAAGGCAATCTGAGAGGGCTACAAACTATGATTCTAACTACATGACATTCTGGAAAAGGCAAAACTGTGGCAGGCAGTGAAAAAATCAGTAGTATCAGTGGTTTCCAGGATTTAAGAGGGGATGGATGAGTAGACAAAGCACAGAGGATTTCTAGGGCAGTGAAAATATCCTACATGATACTGTAATGGTAGGTCTATGTCATTATACATTTGTTAGAACTCACAGAATGTAGAACACCAGAGTGAACCACGCTGTAAACTATGGATTTGGGGTACTTATGATGTGTCCATGTAGGTTCATCAATTATAACAAACAAAAAGTACAACCTGGTGGTCCTTGCCATATCCAAGATCATCTAGGTTTTTCCTGATGTGACCTTCTAGGAGTTTGAGAGTCTTACATTTCACATTTAGGTCTATGATCCAAATCTGAGTTAACTTTGTGAAGGTTATTTTATTGATTTGTATGTAGACATCCAGTTGTCCCAACACTATTTGTTGAATAGACTATGGTTTTTCTAGTGCACTGCCTTTCTCCTTTGTCAAAGATCTGTTGATGGTGTTCATGAGACTCTGTGTCTGCACTCGGTATTCTGCTACACTGATCTTCTTGTTTCTTTCATTAATTCCACGCTGTCTAGATTACTGTAGTTGAAGACTAAGTCTTAACGTTCAACAGTACCAGTCCTCCAACTTTACTCTTTCTCTTCAATTCTGTGTTGGGTACTCCAGGTTTTGCTTCCCTCCATAAACGTTAAAAGTCATTTGTCAATGTCCTTAAATTAGCTTGCAGGGATTTTGGTTGCCTTGAATCCACAGACTAAATTGGTAAGAATGGACATCTTGACAACTTCTCTTTCTTTGACTGAATAAATTGATTCTTGCTGGTAAATTATTAAATGGTACAGGTGCAGGAACCAACCAGTAGTCTGAATGCCACAACTGCTTCTGCTAAATCCATTTTTTTTTTATTTAATGTGCTTAAAAAGTCTTAGAATGAATGAGTACATCTGTAATAGCATCTATACACAAACTGTACGGCTTTGGGAATAGTAGCTTGAGCCCCTAAACGGTGTCCCACTCCAGGAACTTTGATGAATGCCTGAAGCTGGTAAGGTAATTAGCAGGCACAAATGCCAATTACAAAAGGGTCAATAAGAAAGGGAAGGAGTGTTAGGAACCAAGACATAAGAGCAGAAGTTGTTAAAAAAAAAAAAAAGAGATAGAAGATGGGTTAAGCCTCTGTCTTCAGCTCAGGTCATGATCTCAGGGTCCTGGGATCGAGTACTGCATCGGGATCACTGCTCGGCAGGGAGCCTTCTTCCTCCTCTCTCTCTCTCTGTTTGCCTCTCTGCCTACTTGTGATCTCTCTCTGTCAAATAAATAAATAAAATCTTTTTTTTTTAATTAAGTGATAGTAGAGAACTTAAATACAAGAAACTTCAGGAAACTAACACCCAATAGTAAAGGCCAATTAAAAGACTCAGCACAGCACCTGCTCTCTGTTCCGTATGGAGAGCAAGACAAATCAGAATGCAAAATAATCCCAGCATGCTCACGCTGATTAGTTTCAGAATGTTGATGTAGTCCCCAAACCAGGAAGGCGAAGACTCTATCAGTACACGTGGATGAATCATACAATGACATGTAAGGCATAAAGTACTATTAAGAGCTGCTTTCTAAAAATGGACAAAGTGCATTTCAAATTCAATTTGTTTTCACCATATATAAGTTCTCCTGGTCATAACCATTTATCATAAGCAAGATATCGTGGCAAATCTTACCAATATTCTTCAGTGGACACAGCTTTGAACCAACAAATCTTTTGAATGAGGTATTAGGTAGGAAGTCTTTGTTGCCAAAAAAAGCCTGTAAGACAAGTTTACTTTACTCATATTTGGAAGACCAAAATAATTATTCAAGGAATGGTCCAATGTGATCATTATATTTATAATGAAATGCACTGTCTCACATTATTAGTTCAAAATATTTAAATGAGAGAGGTGCCTGGGTGGCTCAGTTGGTTAAGTGGATGACTCTTGATTTTGGCTCAGGATATGAGATGGAGTCCCATGTTGGGTCCATGCTCAGAGCAGTCTGCTTGTCCCTCTCTCTGCCCTACCCGGCCTCCCTTGCCCTTGTGTTCTCTCTCTCTCTCTCTCTCTCTCTTTCAAATAAGAAATTAAAACCTTTAAAAGAAATACATTTATTTATTTTTTTAAAGATTTTATTTATTCATTTGACAGACAGAGATCACAAGTAGGCAGAGAAGCAGGCAGAGAGAGGAGGAAGCAGGGTCCCCACTGAGCAGAGAGCCCAATGTAAGGCTTGATCCCAGGACCCTGGGATCATGACCTGAGCTGAAGGCAGAGGCTTTAACCCACTGAGCCACCCAGGCGCCCTAAAAGAAATGCATTCAAATTAAGGGCAAAACTTGGAAGCAGGAGATAGAGATAAGCTGACTACTGGATTTTCCTTCAAAATGAGAAGTCCAAAGCTATTATAAATAAAATCTTATTCATTTGTAAAAACAAAAGAAGGTATCCAGTGTCACTGAAACCAAAAAATTAAATTCATGCAAACATAGTCAAGACCTTTTATTTTGAAATGACAGAATCATTGTCATTTTGTATTATCAGCTATGTAAAGGAATAACATACCTTTAACACTGACATCCATTTGTATGCCAATTTAATTAAAGGTCTCTTTGAGTATTTGATGGAAAAAACTGGAGCTAAGGTAAAAAAAAAATTTTGATTCTTTCAGCTATCTGTGGTATTGTGGAAAATGTTATGAACGCTGAGAAAACAAGACAGAAATTAACTATTCTTACGCCATTACTGGCATGTAAGAAATGATATCATGGCAAGTGAGAGTAAATTCAATATGTTATGACCACTAATTGACTCATTCATTTCTCAATTCCCTTATCAAACATTTCTCAGTCACCCAGTATGAGATCTACATATCAATAAAACATCATACTGATGATTAATATTAAAAACAATGTCTAGACCATAAACAATGGTAAATCAACAATAAAAGAGTCTTGTAACACCATAGTTGAGAAATCAGAAACAATATTGAAGATTTCTATAACTGGCAATGTGAGAATTTCGGATATTTGAATCTTACACTTTAGGTGACAGATCCAATACATGTCAAATTGTTTTCATATTTATTTTTAATATATTTTAAAACACCCTTGCCTTATTGTGCAGAGGATACTAGTTTATATTTTATTGTTAGTTTAGAGTCATTAATATGACAAATAGTTTTCCCTTTTATAACATCTTATCAAGCTACATTCTTGCACATCTTTTTTATTTTTATAGCTTTTCTGTTTTCTGAGTTCTAAGAAGGCACACAATCAGAGAATCATATAACATATTAGAAGTCAGTAAATTCTAGCACATATTCACTTCTTTCTTAATAATTTTCCAAGATTCCTGGTTCCAGATAGCTGGAAAATCCAGAGTACAACTCACACACATGATTAATAAATGTCAGAGAAAATATCTGTGGAAAATCGGATTAGATTGTTCTTCAACATACTCTTTTAAAGCAGGGTGTATCTTATTCCTATAAGAAAATGATCATTTTTCAGCCTAGAAAAGACTCAGTGAATACTGGTTTCTATTATCAAGTAGGCTTTGTAACTTCCCCAGTAGAAAGAGTGGGAGTAAGAAAGTTTACCACATCATGTAAGAGAATGATGTTGGGTTTTAGAGAATTATCCTCTGAAAGTGAAACTATTACACATTAGATGGAAGCATTGTTGCTGTGAGCTAAAAGAAGTTATTTTTTAGTCTCTTTAAACATATGAAGGCTTAGGCTCATCTTTGTGCATGTCTAAAGTTTAATCTGTCCTAAATGCGTAAGCATTAATGGCCTTCTCTCATCCCCTCCTCATGAGGTCCTTTGCCACACTTAAATGACAATTATAAGTATGAAATTTCTATTTGTGGAACAAGGAGTAGTTATGATCTCACTTTGATCCCAAGATGGATATCCAACTTCTGAACGCTTGGGAACAAAGACAACCTGTTATTACATGAATTCTTCGTGACTGGAGAAGACAAGGTAGAAGGAGGAAGAGGGTAAGTGTCCAGGGCCAGGCTGTGGGTCTTCTTCCCGGTGCTCTGTTTTGTGTCACTTGTAGCTCTGGGAGCTTGCCCACATCCTTAGGAGGTATGTCTGCAAACCCTACAAAAGACATTGCATACTATGAGCCACAATCCTTCTGGCCGTACCAATAGTGGTGCCCTGGGAATGGCCTATATAAAATATTTCCTCTTGTCCCGTGTGTTTCACGATGAAGCTGATGGAGGCTGGGAGGTTGTATTTTGCCATCTCGTCAAAACTACAAAAGAAAAAGGGAAGTTGACATCCCCTTGCTTCCAGAATGTGATGCTAACCCTTGAAGATAATGAACAGGTAAGTGAAGGCAAACAATTTTCCACTCTCTTTGGGTATTATCAAGAAGTTATGGGGTGGGGCACCTGGGTGGCTCAGAGGGTTAAAGCGTCTGCTTTCAGCTCAGGTCATGTTCCCAGAGTCCTGGGATGGGAGTCCCACATCAAGCTTTCTGCTCAGCAGGGAGCCTGCTTCCCCCTCTCTCTCTGCCTGCTTCTTTGCCTACTTGTGATCTTTGTCTGTCAAATAAATATATCAAACCTTAAAAAAAAAAAAAAGATGTTTAAAAAAAAGGAAGAATTTTAGGGCCCTTGGGTGGCTCAACTGGTTGAGCATCTGACTCTTGATTTCAGCTCAGGTTGTGGTCTCAGGGTGGTGAGGTTCGAGCCCTGTGTCTGGCTCTGCACTCAGTGTGAAGTCTGTTTGAGCTTCTCTCTTACTTCTCCTAGGCTCCTCCCCACTCGTGCATGTGCATGCACTTTCTCTCCAGCTCTCTCTCAAATAAATAAATATTTCTTAAAAAAGAAGTTATGTGATGTAATATATCTACTTAATAAAGACTTCCATGAGAACACAAAGTCAGGGAATAAAGTAGCCCCAAGATAGTCTTATAAAGAGGCTGTTTATTTTACATACAGGAAGATAAAGTAAATATATAGGTTAAGGAGCAAAACAATGGAAAGGGTGGGGTTAGCCAATAAAGGTTACTACTGACAAACGAGAAACACACTTAAGGTCAAGCAAGCATTCTTTCATTTTCAAGCAAAAACTGACATAAATTGTGATGGTCTGTTACAAGACCTGATTGAGAAAAGACACTTCTGTTCTACTTTATTTCATTCAAACACAAGACAAAATATTTGACACACTCATAAAATAAAATGAAACATTACTTGATGTTATTTGTACCTGAAGGCCCAGAATTCTTTGGAATTTGTCTCCAGGTATTTGTGTTTCCTGGACCAGGTGGTCCCCTGCTGTTCCCCATCCACACGTCTTAACCAGCATCTGCTGGAATGAAGCCGAGGCTGTTTTTGGGCAGATTGGAGATCCAGCTGCTGGCAGGTGTAAACAAACCATGTTGCAAGTAGACAACAAACCTCTGAGCTAGAAAAAAAAATCCAGAGAATTTCTTCTTAAATGTTGTAGTATCTGTATAAATATCTTATCTGAAATTAAATCTTTTAACACATGACAGTTTGAAGTTTTAAAAATATATTTTTAAATTTTATATTGTATAAATATGGTAAATTTTTCATGTTTAATCCCATTGTATGTCAGAGTTGTTTAGCAAAGTTTACAAAGTTGCAAACTTAGCAAAGCTTACAAAGAATTTTTTTTCAAATGACCAAGTATATCATTAGGTCATGTCTCACTTAAATATATAAACTTTAAAGATTAGAACATTCACATAGCTAATAGTCATGTGAGTACTCATATACATTTTATTTTATTTTTATTTTAGAGAGAGAGAGAGAGAGAGAGAGAGAGCAGGGGTAGGGGCAGAGGGGGAGGGAGAAAGAGAATCTCAAGTAGACTCCACATTGAGCACGGAGCCCAACATAGACCTTGAGCTCACCACCCTGAGATCATGACCTGAGCCAAAAACAAGAGTTGGACATTTAACTGAGCCACTCACACTTCCATAATATACATTTTAAATAGCATATTACAGTAGATGTCAGCCAGACACTGGTCTTAGCCACTCCAGTGCTGTGCAGTGGGCTCATGAAAGAAGTAGTCAGGGTGAGAGTAATGTAGGTTAACTTGGGCCCCACAGCGTAGGTGCCTCACCAAGGCTACTGCTAGGGAAGTATGTCTGACCTGCCTGCAACAGAGGTCTCACAGGGTACCATCCCCTCAAGGAGATCAAACCAGCCACTTGGAGACTAGTTGGGGGACATCAGACCTATTCTCTTCTGGAAAGGTCAACAACCCACTATGACTGGTATTGATATATATTTTGGCTATGATTTGCCTTTCTTTCCACATAGGACCACAGCAGCCAGCACTATTATTCAAGAGTTCATGGAGCGTCTGATCTACAAATATGGAACCCCTCATGACATACCTCAAATAAAGGGAATCACTGCAGGTCAAAGAAGGTGCATTCCTCAGTATTATGGCCTTGGAAGGCCACTGGTCTGAGACCATAACCACCATCAAGAGGCTGCTAGCCCAACCAAGCAATGAAATCACCAGCCAGTAGAGATGCCAGCTGCGAGATGACATCCTGTATCTATGGGTCCTGTCCTTAAGGACTCATTCGATACCTTAAACAAATGACTGAATATATTGCTGCTTCCTCTAATCAGTAGAACACGGAGTCTAAGAAAAAAGGGGTAGGATTAAGAATGGTCTTACTCACTGTCATACAGTAACTCACTTGGGAGTTTGTCCTTTCTGTCCTCACAATTTAAGGCTCTTATAGATCCAGAGGCCCTGGTCCCAATACAGAAGACATGTCCACTAGTTCACACAGTAAACATCCTAATAATAAAGCCATGACTGCTTGAAGGCTATGACTTTGGGCTCCTCATGATAGAAGACTAGAGGGCAGCAGTGGCAAAGAAAGGAATTACTATATTGGCAGGAGTCATTGCCCTTGATCATCATGACGAGGTAGAGATTCTGATACAGAATGAGGATGGAAAAACATACTTGATGTTCAAGAGATTCAGTGGGACATCTTTTGTTACTCTGTTGCCTTGCTTTCCCTAAAAAAGTACAAGTACTGCAACTATGACCTGTTACAGGCACAGTAACCCTTCAGGATAAGGGCTTGGCTTGCCACATCAGGAGACACAGCTGAGAGGGAGGGGAATCTACAGTGGGTAGTACAGGTGGGAATTCACAAGTGACAGCCATGGCATTAGGATCAGTGGCAATGGCAGATGTCATACTTTGTTCCACTCACCTTCTTCTTATAAGTTTCCACAGAAATTCTGACCTGCCCATACCCTGGAAAACCTGTACCTGGATGAAATAAGCTTAATGTGAAAAACAAAAGGATCTGTGTAATGTAAGAGGTGCACTCTCTGTTATTTTGGTGTTCACCCAGACTTCCTTTCCAAAGTAGGTGGACCTCCCAGATGTTGTAGGTGTTGCTTTCTAAGTGCTCATTATTGCCCCTCTATCCCCCAGGGCAAATGGCAGTTGCCTTACCTAGGAGACTACACCAATAAAAGTAGCCTTAAGAAATAACTAACTGCTGTGGCAATGCAAGAGGCTAACTCCTTAACTTCAAGGCTGGACAGCTTCCACGATGCAGTTCCTGGATCCATAAGCTCCCCTGAGATCAGACTCCAGTGGGACTTAGCTGAGCCACACCCTTCCCTAGCTCCTTTCCTTGCCCTTCTGGATTTCCACATGACCTTCTCCTGATGGTAGACCAGCAATAAATCACGTGCTCCTGACTCCCTGTCTCTGGCACTGCTTCTAGACAACTCAAAAGCACTTACTGTATTTTTAAATTACCCTCAATATTTTATTACAGTATTCACAAAATTAGGTCAGACCCTGAAAAATGATTACTATAATTATGTTAAGTCTATGTTAACATTTTCTGTCTGGTAGTTCTGACCTTTATAAGAATCCAAAATTACATTGATTGAGGTTGT
Source organism: Mustela nigripes (assembly GCF_022355385.1). Taxonomy (NCBI): domain Eukaryota; kingdom Metazoa; phylum Chordata; class Mammalia; order Carnivora; family Mustelidae; genus Mustela; species Mustela nigripes. The sequence continues at coordinate 113,282,225 of NC_081560.1, read as the reverse complement.
TTCAAGTCAGTATCTTTCCTGAAATATACTTTACTGCTTAAAACTTGAGAGGGCATTTTATAATATGAGAAACATATTTTTCAAGGAGAAATATCTAAAGAGAAAACTAAAAAAAAAGTTGGCTTTTGTTTGAACAATTAGATGAATAAGCAAAAGTAATCTACTGCATATTTTTCTAGTAAGTGACAGATATAGGATTATAACCCTAGCAACAAATTCGAGTGCTTTATCTTTTTCACCACACTTGCAGATAGTGATGTGCCTATTGTTGGGGTAAAGAACCAGGACCAAACTCATCTCTTTGCTATTATTAGAGGAGACAGGAAGAACATTTTTACAAGCCATTTTCCAAACCTGTGTTACCATGTTACCATTTCTAACCCTTCATGAAACAAAGAGATTGGAAAGAATCAACAGAAATGAGTAAAGGGACCCACAAAGAACATTTGGAACAGCTTAGTTTCCATCACACTCTAAAACCATCTTATGAACAAGAAGCCAGGGGAGCATCAGGTTCTCTTCTGGGGGCATGTAGAGACATGGGTGAGAAGTTTACTATGCACTTCATCTTTAAGTCTTTTCCTTGTCTGACAGTCACTTAGGGCCGAGACAGTCACCAAGCTGCTCTGAATTGAATATTACCTGAACTGTCTCTGTTTGTCTTCCCATAAGGAATTCTATAAAGGCCAAGGATGTAACCATCTTCAGTTACAATATCATACACTTCATCTGGGTAGTGCCAATAAGAAATAATTTGGCTCTAGATAAAGAAAAAGGAAGGCTTTTAGGATACAATTTCTGGTCAGTTAATGGAACCTGATAATAACCTAAGCTGTTAATGTAATAATGGACCTTGTATAGTCAGTCTCTCAATCTCAGGACTATTTTTTTTTTCACTAGTTCACTGATTCATTCAGTAATAGATATTTTAGAACATCTATAAACATCATTCTTATATATTACTTTTTGCCTAACTACTAATCACTCAAACGTTTACCTGCTCAGCCATATACAATTTTAAAATTTATGTTTATCCATAAATGTTGCATGCCTATGATTATAGCTAAGCTTATATCTGGAATTTGCATGTATACAAAAAAGAATTTATAAGTCTTCCACAAAGGTATTTAAATGCCGGTATATATATTTTCACCCAGGGACAAAGTAAGGGTGAAGGGGAAACTGGAGCCACAGAACAGTAAATGGGGACTATTCATTGACCCATATCAAAATATATGAATACAGGGATATTTATTTGACTGCAGCTCTATTAAAATAAAAGCCCGCCCTCCTCAATTAAAGAGTAGCATCCCCTGTGTTATTTCAGCTGCTTAGCATTTATTTCCTTGCAACTTACAATGTTCATGTTCACTTCAGGGTTCTGAGCTCTTCGATATAGAAAGGCGCCTTGCATAGTCCCAAGAATTAAAATGAGAGACTTCACTCTGAAAAGGTAGGACATTTGGGATCTGCATATAAAAGGAGATGTTAATACTACTAAAATTGCAGCAAGTGATACCATTTGACTGTTTAAATAATTCTCTGAGTTAGGGACTATTACTGTTTTCAGGTCAGAAAACCAAAGCCCCCCAAAATTAAGTAACTTGTCTAAGGACACACAATGTATAGTTGGCAGTCAAGAGTTCGATCCGTTCTGACTTCATTCCCACATCAGTGCTTTGCCAGCTGTCCTCTTTTGCAGCACAAAACCCTCTGTGAGGTCTCCATTATAGAATTGTTTAGCCCAATTCCAAAAACTTTATCATATACTGCAAGTTAATTGATACCTGAATTAATGATGTAATGATATTCTTACGAGACTAACACTAGTTTATTTCCTTTAAAGATTTTATTGATTTATTTGAGAGTGTGTATGTGTGTGAGAAACAGAATCAGAGAGAGAGCACAAGAAGGGGGAGGTTCAGAGGGAGAGGCAGACACCCCACTGAATGGGGAGCCAGATGCAGGACTCTGGGATCATGACCAGAACCAAAGGCAGACACTTAACTGATGGAGCCAGCTAGGTGTCCCTAGACTAACACTTGTTTAAAGTATGTCTAACAGTAGTTGAGTTTTGGGGAGGGAAGAGGGATGGAGAGAATCTTAAAACAGTAAGAAAAAGAACTTGTTATCTATAATGGAACCTCCATAAGACTATCAGAAAATTTTTTAGCAGAGACTTTGCAAAATATATATTGCAAAATATACATATATGCAAAAATATATTATATATATATGATTTTATTTTATTTATTTGACATAGAGACATCAGAAGTAGGCAGAGAGGCAGGCAAAGAGAGAGAGGGGGAAGAAGGCTCCCCACTGAGCAGAGAGCCTGATGTGGGGCTCGATCCCAGGACCCTGGGATCATGACCTGAGCCAAAGGCAGATGCTTTAACCCACTGAGCCACCCAGGCCCCCCTATTCAATATATATTGAATATATATTCAAAGTGCAGAAGGAAGGGAAGAAAGAAGAGAAAGGGAAAAAAAAAAAAAAAACCCTGCCAACCATGAACATTCAACAACCCAACAAAGCTGCCTTTCTTTTTTTTTAATATTTTATTTATTTTCTCTATTTTTTATTTTCAGCATAACAGTATTCATTATTTTTGCACCACACCCAGTGCCCCATGCAATCCGTGCCCTCTATAATACCCACCACCTGGTACCCCCACCCCCTGTCCCTTCAAAACCCTCAGATTGTTTTTCAGAGTCCTTAGTCTCTGAAAGCTGCCTTTCAAATTGGAAGGGAAGATAGTTTTCAGACAAGTAAAAGCTGAAGGACTTTATCACCGGTAATAGTTGAGCCTTACACATTAAAGGGACTTCCTCAAGCTGAAATGAAAAGGATGATAATAAGTAATGGGAAATCATGTGAAACTATAAAACTGTTCAGGTAAATATAGTTGAATTCAGAAAACTCTAGTGTTTCATGGTGGTGGTAAATCTGGAGAATTCTTACAAAGCTGGTAAAGAGCAACTGTGAAAGGGTAAGGTAGGAAAGGCAAATCTGCTTGACCACAAAGGCTTTTCTAGACGTATTAGTGGAAAGTACTTTCAGCAGTTCAGACAGTGGAAACTGGCTTCCTTAAAATTCTGTCTACCATTTAGAAAATCTTCATTTACTTATACGTATCCTGTTTGAGGACTGCTGTCCCAGGACCACTGTCCTATCCAGTACTTCAGTTTCTTTGACAATATCCCCCATTGTGCCCATCCACATTCCGAAGGTGTCCCCATTGGAGAGCTACTTCATGAGGAAATGTGTTCCATTTTTAGATGCACCTACTTAAAATTATTCCTTAAGTTTCTTTTTTGAGAATATCTATATTCTCAATAAATAACATAGATATTTAATATATAATACAGATAATAAATATCTATATTATTCCTTAAATATCTTTAAGCCAAAATCTAGTTTCTTATAATTTTCATCAACTGATTTTAGTATACTGATGTATCCAATTATTTTTCTTTCTGAAGATCTATTACATGTTTGAAGATGGTTTTCATGTTTTCGTGACGTTTTCTTCAGGCTAGCAATCTAGCAAACTTTATCCCTCTTACCTATTCAAGCACGATAATTTCAAGTCCGCTTATCATCCTGGACACTTTTCCTTGGAATGGCCCCATTTCTCAATGATCCTTTTGAAATCTTGGGTCCAGGAATGAACCTGGTATTCTAAATGTGTTCTGAGCAGTGTAAATAGTGTGGGACTATCACCTTCCTTGTTCTGCACACTAATCCATTTATCATAGCTTAGGTTTATATTTAGTTTTTTGTCTTAACAGCTCTATTATACTGTTAACTCAAAATAAACTTAAGGCCAAGTACAATTTTTTTTTCCTTAAGTAGGCTACACATGGGGCTTGAACTCAAAGCCCTCATTTAACCAACTGAGGCACCCAGACACCTAAGCCCAGTAAAATTCTAAGCTCTCTTTCCTTGATTCTGTAAAATTGTTTTCTAGATACAAAGGTAAGACTTCAAATAACCTCCTCCATTTTTTTGTTGTTGTTAAATTTGTTTCAGTGACTTCTATTGAAATCTCTTAAATTCCTGATCTTAAAGTAACCCTATGAGGCTATTCACCTTGATTTTATGCCATCAAAAACTGATTTGCCATTAATGGTTATCAAAGTTATCAATAACACAGTTAGTAAGAACAGACAGAGCTGTGCCTCACATAAGCAGACAACCTTTGCTGACTGGCATGATATTTTTATATTATTACAGTCCTATTATACCATAAAAAAGCACTCTCTGAGAAAGTATTCTCAATACTGAAACTGACCCACTGAATTACCATTCAGCCTATCTTAGTTTAAGCATAATTCTTGAATGGCTTGCATACCTTCTAGGCAGAGTTACTGAGCTCGGTGTCTGAGAATTGTGACTTATTCTAGTTGCCAGGGATACCACATTGACTATGACAATGTTTCTATCCTCTTAAACTCTATTAAGTAAACAACAAATAAGTAGGCAAGAAAGTAAGATAACTTCTAAAAGTGATTAGGTAACATGAAGAAAATGAAACAGGTTGGGGGTATAAAGTCACAGGGTGGTTCTTTTAAGTCAAATAGTTAGAGAAGGCTTCCTTTAGGTGACTTCTAAGTGGGACTTAAATGAACAGAAAGAGCCAGCCTTGCAAAGATCAGGAACAGGAAAGAAGAGAAAAGGTCAAGGTGGCTAGGAAGAGTAAATACAGAAGCCCGTCCTAGCTATTTTGCAATCCTACTTTCTTTAGTTGTCTAGTCATTCTCAAATGTCCCAGAAAGATGCACTAGTACCAGTAGCCAACCATGGACCTACAACCCTACAGTTATAGCTCTGGGCTGATGGAACCCATTCTGGAGATTGGGGATGGGGGTTAGGTGGGTGGTTATACTAGTCCTTAAAGACTAATGAGAAATCACAGCCATGATAGCCACCTCCATTCAGTGCTCATAACCATCTCCAATTCTACATACTTTTTAAAGAACATATTATTGATCACATCAGAAAAGGAAAAGAGTGAAGAATTCATGCAAATGAACAATACTAGAAATACAAGTCAAAGAAAGTGTGCTCTGTACTCAAGAACTACATAAACAAGGCTTACCGCTTTCACAGATATGTGGAAAATTTGGGGGGAACATAAAATAATTCCATTTAGCTATAGCACAGGACATACGAAGATTACCAAGGTTAAGATATAAAGATAGGGTGGGGAATTATCACTGAACAGTTTTTATGCCAAGCAGTTGAACTTGGTTCTGTATGAAACTGAGTGCTACTGCAAGTTTTCTGAGAATGGTAGTGACTGACCCGGAAGCTCAGGGGAGAACATAGATTAGGAAAGGGGAGAAAGTCATTATAATAATAATGAAATAATAGTCATTATAATAATAAAAAGTCATTATAGTAATCCAGTTAAGAAGTAATGACTGCTTGGGGCAGCTCTGCAGCTAGGTCTGTTAAGTGTCCCACTCTTGATTTCAGCTCAGGACACAATCTCAGGGTCGTAAAACTGAGCCCGGAGTAAAACAAAAAACAAAACAAAACAAAACAAAAAAAAAAAAAAAAAGAAGAAGAAAGAGACAAAGAAAGAAAAAGGAAAAAAGTAAAGCTTGAGTTTTCTGGTGTAGAATTGCATGGGATTGAATATAAGAAACAGAGGAGAAAAGGTCAAAAGGACAGAGGACCAATAAATAACAGTGACAAAAGAGAAACTATGGAAGATGACCATGAGGTTTTAGGCCTGATTGTACAAGAAACGAGGAAGCAGGAGCTGTTTGAGAACAGACTCAAAACAATCCAGGAGGACCTGCCCTGGTCTAATCCTTGAAATACTACATAAATTTGGGCAAATTCACTTTAACTTAGTGTCTATATTTACATTATGTAAAATGCTGGTGGCAGAGCGTGGTTGAACTAGATTACCTCAAACCTCCTTTCCAGACAGTTCTGAGGTCTTTAGCATGTGGTTGTGAAATCTCTTTAAAGCAGGGATTGATTAACTTCTTCTGCCTAGAATAGCAGCTCTATTTTATTTATAACAAAAAAATTAATAGATTCATATGGCTTTTATAAAACCTTGAAATTAATAGAAAAATGTAGATACATCTGTTTCCTCTCGAATTTCTCTAATACTGCAGTCATACTTGTCTCTGTGTGTTTGTAAAACTCTGGGATTTTACTAGTTTTGTAGCCAGTTTTTCAACATTATAGAATGAGTAATTTTCTGTATGTCCTTAAATATTTAAAGCCCTATTTTCTTAGTAGGTTCGTTGGTTATAGACGTCAATGATTCTTTTTTTTTCTTCAATATTTTATTTATTTATTTGAGAGAGAGAGCATGCCAGGAGAGAGGTCAGCGGGAGAAGAGCGCGATGCAGGACTCGATTCCCGGACTCCGGGATCATGACCTGAGCCGAAGGCAGTCGCTTAACCAACTGAGCCACCCAGGTGCCCCTAGACATCAGTGTTTCTAATAACATTGAGGTAAACACATTTTTATGTATATCTTAATGTACAGCTATATATTATTTCCCCCAGATAAATGTCTAGACCTGGTATGTTTCATTCAAAGGACAGAGTTTTAGGATTTTTGATATATTATCAAACTCTACTCCGGTTTGCTATTTATATTTTGTCCTGTGCATTTTGCAACACACAAGTTGTAAATAACTATGTTTTTAATGTTTTTCTGTTCAGTTCTATCCTTTATTCTTATGTCTTTTTACAGGCTGTAATTCTTCTATATTTCATCTATATTTTCTTTTATCAGATATATGTACTATTGGTCCACCACCAATTTGATGTATGGTAATTTCTTCATAAGGGGGCATAAAGTAAAACCTTTAATTTGTAAATGTTTTCATTATCTGGCTACCACTGTCAACTTTCTTAGCACTTCTCATAGCTATCCAGTTTCTCTAGTTTTCCAGTTAATAATTTATCTACAATCTAGGGTAACTGAATTCTTTATTTTTTTAATGGTTCATAGTTCTCATTGCTTTTTGTTGTTTCACTGAGAATTTCCAGGACAATGTTGAAGGGAAACCAACAGGTCATGTGTCCTTGACTTGCTCATCTTTATATACCTCAGAGCACGTGGAATGTGTTCTAAAATATGGACCGAAGAGCCGAGTGAGCTCAAGTTTTCTGGTGAACGGTCACCAATCTGACACGCAGACGTTAGGGTCCCCCTTTGACAGATGGAGAAACTGAGGCTCAGGGTTCCACAGGGCAGCCACAGAGCCCTGGGCCAACCTGAAAAGGACAGCTCCTGCACTCACACGTGCTTCCGGAGGAGGTGAGCAGCGGCCTTCCGGGTCCCTCCCTCCGCACTGCGGGACTGTGCGGTCACTCCCGCAGCGGCTCCGGCCTGGGTTGGTGCTGTCACGCTCCATCCTGCATCCCTGCCCCCTCCGCGAGGCTCAGGAGCACCCGGGCGTGGCCCGCCCCTCCCAGCGGCCCGCTCGACTCCCGTCTGCCCCCTAGAGGCCGGCGGGCGGCACTGCGCGCGGGCGAGGCTGGGCGGGCCTGTAGCGCGGAACCCGACAGCCGCGTGCGGCCTCGCCCCGAGACTCCCCGCCGTGGCGCGGGTGCTGATCGTGGGCGCCGGGCTGACGGGAAGCCTGTGCGCAGTGCTGCTCGGGAAGGAGGCGCCTCGTCCAATGCACCTCATGGTGTGGGATGAAGCTGGGGACTCAGGTGGGTCGTGGGGTGGTCGAAACCGGGGAGAGGAAGGCAGCGCCTGCTGGCGGCCCACCCTGGGAGGGCTGTGGGACGATCCGGTCACCGCGGCCGCCACCTCCCTGCAGCAATGTGCGCGGTGCACGCCCGGTCACGTGACCGGAGCCTCCAGCTCCCCAGGGACGCCCGAGAGGGGCGGAGTAGGCGATGACCCCCGCGCAGGGCGGGGAGCGAGGGAGTGGGAGGAGCCCCGCGGGGCGGGGAGGGAGGACCGGGAGGAGCCCTGGGTGGGTGGAAGGGGGCCACTAGGGGAAGTAGGAAGATCCCCAAGCTGGGTCAGGAGAATGAGGAGGGAGGACACTCGGGATGAGGAGTGGGGGTTTAGGGCGGGAGACGGGAGGATCCCCGCGCGGGTGAGGGAGGAGGAAGGAGACTAGGGTAGGAGGAAAGGGGGGATAGGGAGAGAGGGAGCCTAGGTCAGGGTCCAGAGTCCGGGATGAGCAGGAGGAGCCCGGGCTGGAGAAGTGGGCGTGGCGGGGGGTAGGGGAGCAGGGAGAGGGAACCTTGGTCAGGGTCCGGAAAGAGCGGGAGGAGCCCTGGCTGGAGGAGCACAGGTCCAGGGATCAAGAGGGGGAGGAGTCTCGCGCGGGGTCAGGGAGGAAGAGCAGGAGGTGTGCCACCCTGAGGGCGGCCCAGGAGCTCTGGCAGTTTGCACAGCTTGGGCCTACCTCCTTGGCCAGTGCGTGGTTTTTGTTGTTGTTTTGGTTTTCATCTAGGCCTGGCCATGCCTTCCAGGCCATCTGCACATGTCGAGGATCCCAAAGTGCCCTTGGACTAGGACTACCAAGATCTAGTTGACAGACTCCTTTTTTTTCTCATGAAACCCGTTTGGGGGAGTGAAAACATGCTCCCAGTGATTATTCTGACATGTCATGCGTTTTTTCGTTGGATGTTCTCCACGCACCCATCCCTGTTGTTTAAATGTGTGACTCCAGGGGCCAGGCACAGCGCTGAACACCGCTGTGTCCTCTTTAAAAATACCTCGCAGTGACCAGGTTGTCCTAACGATGGTAGAGGACAAAGCCCAAAACTAAAACAGAAAAGCACAACAAAGTCCTCTTTTAATACAGCCCTAATCTCTTTGGCCCACTCTGGGGTGCATAATTGAGGTGTTCATTGCAAAAGGGTCATTCTGATGCACTAAGATGTTTCTTGTGAATGAATCCAAGGGGGAAGAATGACGACAGCCAGGAGCCCTTATAATCCACAGAGCAGGGTTGACTTGGGTGCCCAGTACATCACCTGCACGCCTCACTATGCCAAGCAACACCAAAGGTGAGTTAGTTGGCAGGAATCAATCTTCATGCCCATAGGATGTAAAAAGATAGAAATCATCCATTATTAACAGAGTGACACCTTGCCCCTTGTGATATAGTGAAGATACTACAATAACATCGTTGATGGCATTAGCCTGAGTTAAGTGGGAAAGCCAGAGTCCATGCCTCCCAAGGGTGATCCTGGAGACTGGAAGAGAAGCTACATCCAGGGCTCGATTTAAATATGAATTACTGTGCTATGTTGGCAAAGAGGACAATTAGTCCTGGGGGAACTGCATACCTTTCTATGTTCACTGTCTGTAATTTTGAGATATACAAGAAAATAGGCCTTCAGCTAATGTCAGCAAGATGTATAGATTCGCAGAACGTTTCTGTTCTTCACCTGGATGATGGTTTACTGATTTTTTAAGGAAACTCTGTACCCCACATGGGACTTGAACTCACCACCCCAAGACCAAGAGTCCCCTGCTCTATTGACTGAGCCAGCCAGGTGCCCCTTGAATTGTTTTCTTAATGTAAAACATGCACTTATGTAGAGTGATACTCTCTAAGAATTCTTGGAAGAGAATACAGTATTTTTAAGCTAACTGATAGTGGTATTTAATTATATCATATATATTGATTTATTTCAGTTTTTATGATGACCTGTTAGCTCTTGGCATTTTGAAGCCTCTGAAGTCTCCTATTGAAGGGGTGGTGATGAAAGAAGGAGACTGTAACTTTGAGGCACCTTAAGGAGTTTATTCAATCATTAAGCACTACTTGAAAGAATCAGGTGGGGATAGGAGTTTCTCTGCTTCATTTTACTATTGGCATTTAAAGATAAACATTGTAAACATAATTAAATATTAATACTATAAAGAAAGTTATAAAATAGATGTTCTACTCTTTACCAATAGCTGATTTTCTTTTATCCCTAATAATAGTTTTCAATGTATGCTTCTAGAAAAAACTTTATGGATCTGTGTATTGATTTACATGGCTGCCTCTATTTATTTATTCATGTGTGTTTATATTTATTATTTTTAAGTATACCAATGGGATTATTTTTCATAAACCAACACCTTGTTTGGGCTACTTGTAATAAATCAGTCCCCCCCCATTATCTATCTGTCTGCCTCCTATTGGTTCTGTTTCTCTGGAAAATCCTAATACATTATCATCAACTGAATCATATCTTAGGTCTATTTTCATAACAACAAATTCAGTATGCTTCATTTTTCTCAATGCCTGTTCAGTGTTATATGATTTCTTTATGAATAAATAAATTCATTGCTTATGTCAGGATTAGCTTTCTGGAAAATATTTAGGTTGTTGGTGGGATGAGGGGTTGTTTTGGTTTTCGCTAATACCGCTATTGCTGCATTGTTTAACTGTGTCACACTTCTTTAGGTATATCTGTAGAACCAGTTTCTAACAGCACAGTTGCTGTGTCAAATGGTATTGTGAATTTTTAATTAAACTAGGTGGTTCCATCTGCTCCTCTGAAAGAATATCTCATCAGTGGTAATGAGGAGGCACCTGGGTGGCTCAGTCAGTTAAGCATCTGATTCTTGGTTTTGGCTCAGGTCATGATCTCAGAGTGGTGAGATGGAGCCCCACTCTGAGCTCAGTGGGGAGTCTGCTTGAGATTCTCTCCCTCTCCCTTTACCCCTCCCACTCGTGTTCTCTCTCTCTAAAATAAGTAAATAAATCTTTTTAAAAAATTTGAAAAAGCAATGAATGAAAATTTCTCTCTCTGCACATCTAGGTATTTTATAACTAAAAATTTTAAATTTTTGCTAGTGGGGCAGGTTAAAGCTGGTGTCTTTTTGTGTTCTGATTTGTACTTACATAATTATGACTGAGTTCATGCATCTTTGTGTTTTTAGTGAGCTCTTTCCACCTTTTTTCTTGAATTTCTTATTTATGACTTTGTCCCTTTTCAAGTAGGATTTTCATTTATTCTTTACGTATTTTATGAATGTTTTGAAAATGACCTTTTTTAGAAAAGTTGATAAATGATCTTGGATGATAAACGATTTGTTTTTTTTAATCTTTTAATTTTTTAAAGATTTTATTTATTTTTGTGAGAGAGAGAGAGAGAGAAAGAGAGAACACGCATGTGCATGAGGCAGCAGGCAGGAGAAACAGATTCCTAGCTGAGCAGGGTGCCCAACCCAGAACTCGATCTCAGGCCCTGGGAACATGACCTGAGCAGAAAGCAGATGCTTCACTGACTGAGCCCCCCAGGAGTCCAACATTTTGTTGTTCTTGTTGTTTTTAAGGATTCCATTAATTTATTTATTTATTTATTTATTTATTTATTTATTTGATAGAGAGACATTGTAAGTAGGCAGAGAGGCAGGCAGGGGGGGTGGGGTGGGAAGCAGGATCCCAGCCGAGCAGAGAGCCCGATGCGGGACTCAATTCCAGGACTCTGAGACCATGACCTGAACCGAAGGCAGAGGCTTAACCCACTAAGCCACCCAGGCACCCCTAACTATTTTCTTTAAACAGAAGTAAGTTTCTTGATGAATCATAATTAAGTAAGATGCCCAATTCAAGATCACTGATGAAAGGTGCTAAGACGTTTTGTTCCATAAACTATTTCAAGAATAATTACTATTTTGATTTTCTTCATCAAGTTTTACTTTTTGAGAACCCCAAGAATCCCTGATAGCAGGCAATAGAGGAGTCAGTTAGATTCGATATACATACAGCATGGGGAAATAGTAGATGTCATTCTGGTTAGATAGCTTCTCCATCGAGAATTCAGGCAATGATGGTATATTACTTGGGATTTTCCAGAGAAACAGAGCTAACAGGTGCTAGATATAATAGGAAGTGTGTGTATGTGTGTGCGTGTGTGTGTATTTATATAAATATATATAAATATATAAACACATATAAATATAATTATATATAATATTTAATATATTATAGTGTATATAATATGATCATATAATATATAAAATATATAATATATAATTAATATAATATATTTTATATATTATTTGATTATGTGATATATAATATGTATTTATATGTATTATATATACAAATATATAATAGGATATATCTGTATATATACAGTTTATAATAAAGAATTGGCTCGTGATTAGGGAGGTTGGTAGGTGTCAAGATCTGCAGGATGAATTGGCAAATCCCAATACAAGGGGTAGAAAAACCCCCAACAACCCCTTGTCCCAGTTTGAAGGCTGTTGGTCAGGAATAATTCTTTCCTTTTGGGGAGGGTCAGTTTTTTTGTTTCATACATGCCAATGACTGGATAAGAGCCATGGGCATTAAGTAGGGAGGGTAATCTACCTTACTCATTCTACCAATTTAAATGTTAATCTCATCCAAAATCATTGTCAAAGACAGAGCCAGAATATATTTGACCAAATATCTTGGGGGAAATCCATGACCCAGTCAAGCTAGTGCATAAAATTAACCCTTACAGAATGTGATAGCATTGGATATTTTGTAGAATGTCACCATCAGCTTCATCTCTTGCCACCATTTAACTTTTAAAAATCTCATTTCCATTATGATTTGACCCAATTTGGATGTGCCTATTTACTGAAATCCTCAAGTACTTACCAGCTGTATTATATGTCCTATCCATCCATCCATGCACGCACACATCCCTTCAGTGAACGCTTATCCCTTCAGTGTACTTCCTGTATGTCAGATGCTGTGTTAGGTGCTAAGGACACAAGAACCAAACTCCTTGCCCTCTTACATCTGATGTTCTTCCAGCAGAGGAACAGTCCTTGAATACACAGCACCTACATCCTTCTCTTGGTAGGTGTTTGGGAGAATATATATTTTATCTTCCAGTTTTGCTTTGGAAGCTTTTGGGAAAAGAGGTCATATTTAATTATTTGTGGCTCACATAGAGTTTAACCTACCATGTACATGGCAGGTAGGTATCATGATATATAGATTTCTATATCTATTTCTATATATATGTATGCATGTACATTGGAGTATATATTAAATATATTGAATATAGTTATGAAATACATTTAATATATATATTAGGTGGTTATCAGTTTTAATTTAACCAATTCTTAGTAAAAACCTGTTTATATTTTCCATTTGTACAACCTCTTGAGACAATGGTTTTATAGAGCTTTTTATCCCTATGTAAAATACTATTTACTTCAAAAGGCAATTTTTTAAAAAGATTACATGGTTGGTTGAAAGTTTGGAAGATACAGAAAAATCACAGGAAAATGTCACTGTAGACATCAACCATAAGTTTGTTTTGTGACCTACTTTCTCCTTTATTAAAAAATGAATTTTTACATAATCAAGTTCAAGATCTATATAATTTGAGTGCATATAAATGATTTATTTTAATATTATCTTCGAAATACCTCAAGAGTCTTTTTCCCGTTTACCCAGATCTGTTGTTACAGAATTTATAAACCTTATTATACTATTTTAAATTCTGTAATTGTATCTTTTTAAACATCCTTTGAACTTCTGGGAAGTTCTCTCTCCACTACATGATCCACAAGAGTGTTTTCATGTTTCCACAACATAAGTGAGAGAGTTTCTGGAATCGTATTGACCTGGAAATAACTAACCCTTTCCTAGCTATGTAATAATAGGAAAGTTTAAAAATCTATACCCTGGTTCTTTCATTGGAAAAAATTAGAGTAATTACAGTCCCCCCTGCAAAGTGTTACCATGAGGACTATGGGATAGAACACATTCATTGTCAACCCAAGCAAGTAGTAGGCCAGGTACATAGCAACCTTTTGCTACATTTTGGTTTAAAAAAATAGTCTCCTTAATGAAGTTGACCTTGCATAAGATCAAATTGTTAAGTCATTCCAAAACTATTCTACAGTTTGGAATCAATAAAATTTATAACCCCACAGTCTATTGGATGAACCAGCATGGTTTTGATTGGACCAGACTTCCAGGAGATTATCTGTGTGGGATACGACTAATCACATATGCTTTCGAATGCGTTCAAATCTCTAAAACCAATATTGTGCAGAACAACTTTGGAGAACAGCAGCCTGAGCAGCAGAGATGCTGGTCCAGTAGGTCTGGCTTAGGTCTCAGAACGTACCTTTGTAGCAGGATCCAAGGTGCCGCTGGTGCTGCCCGCCTGGGGTCCACACTTAAGAGAACCACGGACATACACCTTGCAGAATACTTTGGGACCCTTGGGACGCATGTCCAGGACATCCGGCTGGGTATGGAGAATTTCTAGGTCCGTGGACTTAAGTTCCCTGAAACACGCACGCCTGCTCACCATCGCCCATAACCGTGCACCACTCTTTCCCACGGCACCCTAAATAAATAGAAACAAGTGAAGGGGAAAGGTTCAGGCCGGCCTGGAGCTGGCAGGTGGGAGTTGAAGGGGCCTCCGGGCAAGCAGGCAGGTTGGAGGCTGTTTACTAGCCCTTGCTCCAGTGTATGAACAGAACGAAGCTAATTGCCTCGAAGAGACAAACCCCTGGGCCTAGTTAGCACCTTGTTCCTTCTAATATATTTGCATTTGATTTAAAAACTCTGAATGTTCACAGTGTTGCCGCGGGATTCCAGGGACAGTGAAAGCATCTGAGGTCTAGAGACGTGAAATGGAGGAAATGAGTGGTTTTGGATGGATAAGACATACCAGACACAGGCAGATATTCCGAATCAATGTCAGAACAATGGCGGAGGGACCTTCTAGGGGAGGAAGATGGAGTCGCTGCAGGAAGGAAGCTTCAGGGCCAGGCGGACATAAGCTGGATGTTGGGTGGCTGGGATGCTGTGGTGTCCCCTGGAAATGAACGAGATCTTCCAACGTGCTTTTGTGTCTTGTTCTTTCTTCATTTCTTGCTTTTCCATTCCTGAGACAGCATACAAGTAGATTTGTAAAAACAAATCCAAGTTTTCTGGCAATTGCGATGTGAGGTAAGTGCTTGGCCTCAAGGACACTTAACGATCCAGGGATGTTTTCTTGTCTTTCGGTTTATGGTTCCTGATTCATTCTCTTCAGCAGGTACTTATGAAATCCCACTATGTGGTGAGTACTCTACTGTGTATGGGATACGGTCTTCACAGACACAGAGCAGATATGGTTCCTTCCCTGGGGGCTCATAGGTTAATAGGGAAGAAAATATTAGTCAAATAACTACTCAGGTAATTATCAAAATACCTTGGTGATGAAAAAGAAAAATGCGATGAGAGGACATTCTCAACCGTATTTCTCTTCATTCCAATTCTTTTTTTTTAAAGATTTTATTTATTTGACAGAAATCACAAGTAGGCAGAGAGGCAGGCAGAGAGAGAGGGGGAGGAAGACCCCCGCCATGTGGAGAGCCTGATGTGGGGCTTGATCCCAGGACCCTGGGATCATGACCTGAGCCTAAGGTAGAGGCTTTAACCCACTGAGCCACCCAGGTGCCCCCTCATTCCAATTCTTAATAAAGGTAAATTGATCCACTAACGAGAGCTTGGATCTCATTCACAGACACCTTTTTCAGGCTTAAGAGGGAAGGAGAGGAATTCCGACCTAATGGGGAAGTGAGCCCCGAGAAGGGTGCCTTCACTGTTCAGTTCCCCTGAATGGATCCAGTCTGTAACTCCTTTCTCTCTGCCTGTTCATACTGGAAACCCTGAGGATGTGAACATGACCTTGCTTTTGGAACAGGTGCTGATGTCTGCTTCAGACACCGTGTGACTCAGGTCAACCTGCGGAATGACAAGTGGGAAGTCTCCAAGGAAACAGGTCCCCCCGAACAGTTTGATATCATTGTCCTCACAATGCCAGTTCCGCAGATTCTGCAGCTCCAAGGTGACATCGCAAACTGTGAGTCCCGGCCTGGCTGTCCACCTCACGGAGTGGGGTTCCTCTCATGGGGTGTGAGCTTAGCGTAACTCTCTCAGCAAACAGCACATTGTGGATTCTATTGATTTCCGTGTTTTAGAAACTGATGCTATGGCCTTGTCTGTGATGTTAGTCAAGGTTAAACTTAAATCCATGGAATTTTTTTTAACTGGTTAAAGGTTGAACATTGTTCTTACCGCCCTTGCTTTTAAGACGTAAATATGTTTTATGAACATGCAGTTGTTTGGCCAAAGGAAGACCAGTCTCTTTGTGTCCATCCTGGAGATAAGAAGGTTTTTATGATACAAGAATTGATCACATTGGGCACCTGGGTGGCTCAGCTGGTTAAGCATCTGCCTCTGGCTCTGGTCATGATCCCAGGGTCCTGGGATTGAGCCCCTCATTGGGCTGCCTGCCCAGCGGGAAGTCTGCTTCTCCCTCTGCCTGATGCTCCCTCTGCTTGTGCTCTCTCTCTCCCTTTCTCTCTCAAATAAATACATGAAATCTTAAAAAAAAAAAAAAAGAAAATGTTTATGAATGATTGACTTGGTACACTTGACGGAGGGTAAGTTTCTTTGGGTTTTATCAGCTCAAATCAGAATTGGACCCCATGCAAATAAGCCCACTATATGGGGAGCCAGAGCAGGGCTCCCTCTCCCGACACTAAGATCCTGACCTGAGCTGAGATCAAGAGTCCAGTGCTCAAAAGACTAAGCCACCCAGGTGCCCCTAAAACTCAGGAATCAAAAACATCTGGTTTCCCTTTAAGTTCTAAATCTCAAGTTCTAAAGCTCAGTATGGACTATTCACTCTTCTCTCTGAGTTTTCCTGACAGACTTAAATAGTGCTTGTGTGATTATTACCCGGTTGTGTCATAGTTCCCCTGCTGAAGATGTCCATCTACGAAGCCACGTGCTGCCACCTCGTGGACGCTTTATGTAGTGCAGTTCCCCTCAGAATTTTTAAACCAGAGTGGACTCTGAAGAAGAGAGCAAAACAGAATATATGGAATGAATGAATAAACAAACAAACAAAAAAAAAACAGAATATACGTAAAACCGCGACTGTAATTCATGAAACCCCACAGTGTCACAGGGAAATCACCTTAGACCCACAATAACTGAGTAATGTGCTCAGAAGTGCTAGTCAGTGACGCTTTCCTACCAACTGTGAGCAGCCCCGAGCCTTTGCTTTCTTTGCATTTCCTTCTCACCCTGTCCCCCTTTTAAATCATGTCTGCCCTTTTGGATCAATGCAAATACCATCGCTCCCGTGAGAGACTTCCCTGTTGATTACACGTGGTCTGGGTTTTCCCCTATGCACTGCTCTCTCCTTACTTTGCTTTTTACAGAAGACATGGAGCTACTATTTTTGTGTGTGTATGTCAATTACTTGTTACATTTATTACATTATTTCAGGGAGAACAGGGAATCCTTATGGCCCACGTAGACAATCTCTTATAATTCGTGATTTGCCTTTTGGTTCTATAACTGTGCTGCCCTCTATTTATTAATATCACAGGATTATCTCCCATGATCCTAAGACATTATTATTATGATTATTTCCATTCTTGGCGCTGAAGGAATAAACATCTGTTTTATTCCTCAACTTGATTATAAGCTCCTTGTGGTCAGATGACCTTGGAGTCTACTGGTTCTGGCTTGGTTCCCCGTTTGGGTGCTGGGATAAAAGGGTGAGCCTTGAGGGTTTCAGGACCGGAAGGGACCTTGGGGCTCATTGCTTCTGCCACCCTGACTTTAGAGATGAGGAATTTCAGATGTGATCCGCCTTCTACAAGATTACATGATTTAGTGGGGACCATGCAGGAGAAAGTGTGGCTGAGGAAAAGGAGGCACCTTTCCCATATCATTATGGTCTTGATTTCGTGTTTCCTAGACATTTATTTACTTATTTATTTTAAAAGATTTATTTATTTTAGAGAGGGGGGGGAGGGAGAAGGAGAGAGAGAATTCTCAACAGACTCCCTGCTAAGTAGGGAGCCCAACATGGCACTCTGTTCCAGGACCCTGAGATCATGACGCAGGCCAAAAGCAGGAGTCAGACAGTTAACAGATTAATCCACCCAGGCGCCCCCATGTTTCTGATACATTTAAATACAACTCTTCATTGGGCTGTCATAGGGCATCTGGGTCTGAATCCACATACCGGACTTCCTGCTAGAGTTCTCGCCTCCTCCTGTTATGAGTGTGGCAGAGGAAGTGGAGAGATTGTGGGGTTAACAGTGTAAAATAAAGCAGGTGGGACGTGGTGACTGTCAGACATGAAAAGCCTGGAAGGTTCCGCTCCCTGTGCCATGCTGCCTCCCACACTCCTAGATGGAAGGAACGCATGCATTAAAGTCTTCTGATGGATTTGTGTCCTTATTGGTTTGGTACACTCTCTCACATCCTTAACACCAGGAGGGTAATTTGTTTTCTTGAGACAGGAAGGAATGAACACATAAACCAGGTCAGGTACCGGCATGTCAGGGAGTACCCCACTCCCCACTGCTCCCACCACATGACTGCACTGTGTTTATCTGAGCAGAAACATGGTCAGATAGACCTGGGGGTGGGGGGGGGACATGTGAGTCCATCCCTGCATTGAACCCACGAAACACTACTAGTTTTAGACCAAAGGCCTCAAGCTGCCAAACATTACTTCAAGAGGCAAATGAATGAAAGCAAAAGGTTCACATGCAGCCCATTGGAAGGGTCACTAAGAGGAAGCTGAGGGGGAGGCAGGGACAGCCGTAGAGTGGGTCTCCTCCCTTCAGGAATTCCAGTCTGCTCCGGGCTCCTGGAATGAACCATACATTCTTCGTGCATTTCTTCCTAAAGCTCCCTTTGCCTGCCATACTCGCACATGGGCTCTGTCTCCCTCCTTCAGGACCCAGCCCCCCCCATCAAAGAGTTCCCTGGGCTTCTCTGAAGCTCTGCTCTTCAGGGGAAGCACCTTGGAGATTTCTCCAGCACCACGTCCTTACACTCATGTAGCTCCTGGCATTGGCTCCTCCACAGAGGACAGTTCAGGGCACTGACAGAGGGAGCCAGAGCTTGTAACCCAACCATGCCGCTTACAGTCTGGGTGATCTGGGGAAAGTTACTCAACCTCTCTGAGTTTGCGTACAAAATGAGGACAAATCACATAATCGACACATGGGATCATATTGAAGACTCCGTGAGATACTCTGAGTACAGACCTTGTCAGGGCATTGGACACATAGTAAGCACCTTGCTTTTATTAATACTCTTGGTGACTTTTTAATGTTTGTGACTTCTTTACCACTAGGGAAAAGGTCTAGGCATCTGTTTAAGGGGTGGAATGCTTGGTGTTGGGGATTAAGACAACCAGAAAAATCCCCTGTATCAGTAAAGATACAGCGGGGAACATTACTTTGCTCTTGTGCAAAACAGTGGCATATTTGGATCCAGAACACTGTGTGGTCCCTTCGCCTTAGAGTCTACAACACTGAGATGCAAGGAATGTCTGTTTCTTCGTCACTCTAAGTTTACAAATTACTCTCTCTACCTACCTGGTAAAAAACCCTCCCTTGTCCTCATTAGGGTATCTTCCTTTCCCTTTGGGGTCACATGGGAATTCCAGGCTTTCATAGTGCCAGGGAACTGGGGGTGGAGGCCATGGCTCCCAAGTGCACAAAGTTGCCAGCTTTATTGGTGCTCCTCTGGTCTGTTGGCTTGGGCCCAGCCCAGTCCTCGGACATTGCTCAGCCTGGCAGGACTCATGGACGTCTCAGGGGACAGCCATGCACTTACTCAGAAGCCTTTCCACTGCCCTGCAGGCCTAGACACATGCTCCTTGTGAATTCTGCTGCAAGTTGCCTCCCGGGCAGAGCACGCGAGTGGGAGCCAGGCCTCTACCCTGACAGGAACCCCCCGAAACTCCTCCCTTTTAGACATTTCACATCCAGCCCCTGCCTTTCCATTTTCAGGGATCTACCCCCTTGACACACCTGATAATCCTGCAACAGAAAGACACTTTACTTCCTTCTGACTGCCTGCGGGGTGAGGGTGGGGTCATCCCCACTTTTAGAAACACACCACTGAGCATCTCTTTCCTAGACTGGAGGGTGGGGACGAGAGAGTTGGTATTCCCTGAATTACTCATCTTGGTAAATTCTTGAATCTCTGGTTGATATGTGATAGAAAATCTGGAACGAAGCTGCAGGAGCTCTCAAGAAGGCACACTGTAATAATGGAAGGGTCACGCGTGTACCTGACTAGAGGCTAACAGAAGGAAATGGGAAGAACATGGAATTGCTCTTAAAATTCTAGAATACAACCACCAAAAGAGCAGCAGCAACCTGGAAGCCTTAAAGTCGATAATTTCAGATGAAGGACATGCACTCTAATTCATTGTAGAGAAGTTTGCCCTCCGACAAAATATTATCTGTTTGACTGAATCTAAAGGAAATGCTTACTTTGCTTCTATTTTAAAAAGTGCCTGGGTGGCTCAGTAGGTTAAGCCTCTGCCTTCAGCTCAGGTCATGATCTCAGGGTCCTGGGATCAAGCCCTGCATCTGGCTCTCTGCACAGTGGGGAGCCTGCTTCCTCCTCTCTCTCTGCCTTCCTCTCTGCCTACTCGTGATCTCCATCTGTCAAATAAATAAAGAAAAATCTTTAAAAAAAAGAAGGAAGTCTTGAACTAAGACATATCTCTGAAGGTTGTGTCAAGAGGTTGATACCCCATTTAGGACCATTGCTTCTGAACAGTGAAATGAAAAAGCTGACACTCACTTGTCCTCAGCCTTTTGTCTTCTGTGCACCAGTATGCACAGACCCACACCACGGATTTGTTCCAGTTAGTGTGTACTGGACATCTGTTGTTGGGACATCACAGTCTCCAACAATTCCTTCCTTGTCTTTTACATACTACAACCTGCCAGCTAACCATCGTCTTGGTGTCTTGGTAAGAAATCAATTTAGAGTTTGAAAGTTCTTGTTGTCTTTGAAGTAACATTGTTGGATTTTCTAACACCTGTTATGCAGAAATTTTACTTAGCCTGCACAATGATTAGTTTATGGCTAGCTAAGAAATATTTTTAACATTTCTTGCCATGTTAATTTTTTGTTTGATTATTGACATATGACATCGGTTTTCTGAATTGTGGATTAGATGATAATATTTCTATTCATCTCCAGCATGAAGGCAATAATCTACTATTTTTTTTAGTTTTCTATTTATTTATTTATTTATTTGATTTTTTTTTTTTAATTTTCAGCATAACAGTATTCATTATTTTTGTACCACACCCAGTGCTCCATGCAATCTGTTCCCTCTATAATACCCACCACCTGGTACCCCGACCTCCCACCCCCCCGCCCCTTCAAAATCCTCAGATTGTTTTTCAGAGTCCATAGTCTATTTTTAACCACTATCATTATGAGAAGTTTTTTCAGTGGGAGTGTTCATTGACGTGTTCATTGTTTCTTATATGAAAGTCAGAAAACAAACACACCAGTGTGTCTGCAATAAGCACAAAGGGCACAACCTCATTCTTCTACTAACTGTGCTCAACATAAATCAGTGAACTCTGTCTTTATTTGAACTGTTCAGAGTTTTTAAAGTCATCATTATTTATTTTAGAATTTTAGAATTTTCATTTTTGGTTCCAGTAGGTGAAAAGATCAGCAAAGCATTTTATTTTCTTTTTACAATAATTTACAATGTTCTGAATAGGTGACAGTTCCAGAAGACTCTTTTGCATTTACCGATGACTTTACAATAAGCTGAATATAGAAAGTGAATATAGAGTTTTACCTGTTACTATGAGTAGGGCATCAGCAGTCAGATATACTTAGGACGGTTAGAGAATTATGTAGGTTTGAATGTTTATTTTCATTCTTGATGTGAAAGTAATTGCAGAATTCTCCTATTATTACAATATGTAAATATTGAATGTATTCCGCATTCTTTATAATTACTTTTCAGTAGCCCTCGACATGCCAGACATGTATTTTTTCCCTCAATAATCCCCCAAATTTAGAACACTATATTTCCCATGAACATACATGTAATTTTTAATTTAGTGATTATTTATGGAATTCAAATTCTTAGAATACCTCCAAATGATTCTCTTAGTTAACTTTTATTGTTCATTAGTGCTACTGATAAAATGTTTTTATTTAAAATTTCCAGTTAATCCAAGTGCATAATTTGGATATTTTCCCTGAAATGGCAATTCTCACACTGTTTTTATTTCGAGATAGATGTAGAGCGAAACAGCATGGAAGAAATTGTCAAGAAAACAATACCTTTTGACAGAATGAACTTCTGGGAACTGTCAGCTCGTTCATAATAAGAGCCACATAATGCCGAATTGTGCTGTTTGACCTTCTCGGATAAGCTGATGCTGGAAACTCGCTGAAGCATTACCTTACCGTCATCCTCAAACAAGGACCAAACGGGGTAATCCCAGGGGCGCCTGGAAGACAGGACTGCCGTGTTAATTCTGCATTTCCATATTGTACAGTACAAACAGCCTACCATCTTTCCAACTTGAATTTAAAGCAGTCGGACTCCAGACCAAGCAGAACTCGTCTTCTCTCTGAGAGCATCCTTTCCAGAGGGATAGTTCCCACCTCCATCATGAAAGAAGACCGGAAGTCACCAGTCATCCACATCCAAGTTAATGGTGTCCTCGAGGGGTTGTAGGTCACTCAGGCACATGTGCTGTTTGTTTTCTCAGAATTGAGTGGTTCTGGGCATCCCTGCTTCTCAGAATGCGCATCCCCTCCATATGCAGCATTTTAAATTGAAGTAAGAGACCCTGGAAATGATTCTTGAAAGTCAAAGCCTTTAGTTTGATGGCCAGATATCCTCAGGTATTTCCCACCTCAAAGTTCCCCAAACTCTTCTCCTTTGTACTGTGAGAATAACAGGGGTACAGGAGGAGAGCGCTGAGGAGATGTGTCGAGCCAAGGAGAAGATAGACAGCAGTCCTTCCAGCTGGTAGAAATCAGAGCGAGGGCACCAGAGTGCATTCATCTCACCACAGACCAGTCCAGAAGGACAGGAATATGCAGCTGTTGGCCTTTCTTTATCCCACTGGGTACTTCCAAATGAGGCAAATGCACAGAAGGATGTAGAGAAATCCTGTGTCTCTGAGTGAAAAAGAGAAAAAAAGAAGGAAGAGCTAACACTTAAATAGTGCTTGCCAGGTCCTGTCTAAATGTTTTAAGTATATTAACTAATTTAATTCTAGCAACAACCCTCACATTATTGTCCTCATTTTCATGAGGAAACTGAAATACAGAGAAGTCAAATAGCTTGCCCGAGACACAGAGCTTGTAAAAGACCGAGCCTGAGCAAGGACTCCCACCCAGCCTGCCTGGCTACACCCCTCACTGTACGGCTGTTCCTTGAACTTGTCAGACTTCACTGGAAACAAGTATTTCAAGGACAGTGTTGTCTGAACAATCATGACTATTAATATCTATGACTTTATCCATTCTGAAGCAAAAGCCTTCTGGTGTCTTAGACATGTGCTTCTTGGTCATTCATCTAATATTGAAGTGAATTTCTTTAATGTAGATATTATTATTATTATTTAGGATTTTATTATTTTTAAGTAATCTGTACACCCAACACGGGGCTCAAACTCACAACCCCTAGAGCAGAAGTCACGTGCTCTTCTGATTGAGCAAGCCAGGCTCCCCTTTCACATGTAGGTTTTAATTTTTCTTGTCTGAAGTGTTCACTTGGCAAGCGAGAAGAGAGAGACCTTAGGCAGGACCCAGGGCAGAAATGACTTAGGGACTGTGGGGGAGGGAGGGAAGAGCAGTAGACGGGGTGGGGGGTGTCAGGATTGAGGGCCCACTGGCAGCCACATGGGTCATCAGATAGCATGAGGGGTTAGGCTGGAAATACTGAGCAAAGGATTGTATCTGAGGCCTGGAAACAAAGGGGGAAAGGGCAGAGAAGTGGGAACACATACGGCGGGGCCAGCTGAAAGAAGTCCAGCAGTTTTAAAAACACCATTCAAGAATATTCTGTGTGACGTCGTCTGCGCCACCAACTAGACCTTGCCTTGCTCTGGGGGTAACTGTCTTCATTGTTGTGTTCTAGGAAAGGAATGGTTTTCTGTCACTCAAGAGTCTTATGAGGGCCGAGGGCATTTGTATTATATTTTGTGATTACAGTTGCAGATGCTGCTTATCTTATTTCTTGTAAAACGCAGAGGGAAGCCTTCCAAGGGCTTTCCTGCTCTTGGAGCTCTTTGTAATCAAATCTGCTTCCCCAGCAGTAATGGTAGCATCTATTATCTCGCCTGAGCCACCAGCCATCGGATTGCCTTGCGGCTTCTACATCACTTGTGGTTTGTGGACTGTCCTGCAGTGCTGTCTAGTGTTCCTGACTGTAGGTTTTAAGCGTGTAGCTGATTTATACTGCCTGGGATTTTCCCATCTCTTCCTAGCACTTGAATTTGGCAAAGCAATCACTTGATCTTTTCCACCCCATGTTCAGGCCTCCCTGGGAGGTCATTGGTGTCACACCAAGGAAGACTTCCCCATTGACAGAAAAAATGTTTGCATTGGAGTAGGGAACATCACCCCCTCTGGAAGATAGGCATGTTGTCATTTCAGATGAAGGAATGAAAACAAATAAGCAAATAAGAACATATTTTTCCAAGTGCACCGAGTCCGCAACAGAACTGGAAAGAGAGTT
The DNA here is from genome assembly GCF_022355385.1 of Mustela nigripes. NCBI lineage: Eukaryota > Metazoa > Chordata > Mammalia > Carnivora > Mustelidae > Mustela > Mustela nigripes. Next base: position 113,257,694 of record NC_081560.1, on the reverse strand, counting down.
CTCGTACTTCTCTCGTACTCCTCGTTCCCAGGCACATCCTTGGGCTTTATTCTCTTCTCACCAGAGCTCTGGCTCCTGCAGCACAGAATAATCATGCTCAAATCCAGCCTCACACTTAAGTTCTCAGACCTGATTCCAAGATGCTATGTTCAAGGAGTGGGGTGGGTGAGGGGGGCATGTGGGGGGGATCTGCATTAGTCTGATATGCTAGCTCTCCATTCACTATAACCTTGAATTTTTATATCATGTGGATCTGTCTTTAATCATTCCTTGTAATTAAGCAGAAACTTAGTGGATAGAAACTGACAGTCACATGACTGGTCCCAAAGCCAGATGCAAAGGTGTCTCTCTCCTCTTTCCTCCTGTACCCTTTTGGAGTGGGCTGTAGAGGGTTTCATTTAACGCCCTCAGTCCCCCGGTCCCCCTGTCCCCTTATCTCTATCCTCACCAGATAGACACTTCAACCCCTGAGTTTTCCTCAACTGTAAAAAACCTTCAAATAAGGGAGCCTGGGTGGCTCAGTCAGTGAAGCACCCAACTCTTGGTTTCCACTTAGGTCATGATCTCAGGGTTGTGAGATTGAGCCTTGAGTTGGGCTCCACGCTTAGTGGGGAGTCTGCTTGGGATTCTCTCCCTCTCCTTCCGCCATCCCCCAACAGTCTCTCTTCTTTCACTCTGTTTCCAAAATAAATAAGTGAATAAATAAATAAATAAGCTTTAAAAAAGAAGCATCCAATAAACATCGTCAGCAGGACGTCCTGCATTGACTCAGAGTGGAACAAGGATATTTCTCCCTGCCTCAGGGGTCACTGTGACCCCAACCCAGATTTGACCGGAATATAGAGCTATAAATTGCAAGGCTAATGAAGGAGCTGTTGTTAGAGTCAGTTGTCTTCTTAAGCTTAAGAAGGTTAGAGTTCTTTTCTTTGACAAGCATAATATTCCTGCCTTGATTTCCTATGCACTGTAGTACAGTGTGTTCTCAAGACTAATTCTTGGAACAGTCTGGAAAGTTTATGTGCTTCTTATTTTGTTGCTACTTGTGGAAGGCCAAAGGGGTTGAATGTGTCAGATGTATCGGGTCATTTCCATAACCCACTACATATTAATAGAAAAGACAACGTAGAAATTCAAGGATGTGTTTCATCTTGTTTCAGCATTTAATTTCAGATCATGGCCAAATATCTGTTTTCATTGAGAAAAGCAAGAATCTGCCAAAAATCAACATGAAGCAAATGAATTACATCATGGTAAAAAAGAGTTAAGACATGTACACAGACACATTGTTCAATTCAGTTGTTATCAGAGTAGCCCTGTTTTCCCACTCCTGGGTTTACACTTTTCTTTGCAGTTTAGAGAACTTTTAGTTAGAGAATTCAGTTTATGTATTGCATTCTGAAACTGCTCACATTTCTATAATAGAAATGCTCATGCAGTTTTCACAGTCAGCAGACTTCTTGTGGGGACACCTCCTTGATTCTGAACTATACTACAAAGCTACAGTAATTAAAGCAATATGGTATTGGCATAAAAACAGACATACAGATCAATGGAATGGAATAGAAAGGCCAGAAGTAAACTCACATTATATGGTCCATTAATTTATGACATAGGAGCCAAGACTATAAGTGGGGAAAGGATAGTTTTGGAAATAAAAGGTATTGGGAAAACTGGCCAGCCACATGGAAAAGAATGAAACTACACCACTGTCTTTCCCCATGCACAAAGAAAATTAATTCAAAATAGATTAAAGACTTGAATGTGAGACCTGAAACCATAAACCTCCTAGGAGAAAACATAAGTGATAAGCTTCTTGACATAGGTCTTGGTGATGATTTTTTTTTTAAATCTGACACCTAAAGCTAAACAACAAAAGCAGACATCAGACATTGGGGAGGATATGTGCTTTGGTGAGTGCTGATTCACAGATCTGTACTCCTGGGGATAAAAATACATGTTTATAAAAAAATAAAATAAAATAAAAAGCAGACATCAGTAGGTGGGACTACATCATATTAAAAAGCTTCTTCACAGCAAAGGAAACCATCCAGAAATTGAAAAATATATATATACCAAATGGGAGAAAATATTTGCAACTCATGTATCTGATAAGGAATTAATGTCCAACATATATAAAGAATGCATACAACTCAATAGCAACATAAAACAATTCGATTTAAAAATGGGTGGAAGATCCCAATAGATGATTTTGCAGAGAATACATACATGAAAAGCTGCTCAACATCATTAATTGCCAGGGAAATGCAAATCAAAACCACAACGAGATATCACCTTACACCTGTCAGAATGACTATTATCAAGAAGACAGGAAATAACAAGTTCAAGAGTGGAGGAAAGGGAACCTTTATGCACTGTTGGTGGCAATGTAAATTAGTGCCATGGAGAACAGTTATGGAGGGTCCTCAAAAAAATCAAAAATAGAACTACTACCATATGATCCAACAATTCCACTCCTGAGTATCTTCCCAAAGAAAATGAAAACACTAATTCAAAGAAAAAATTACATTTCTATATTTATTGCATTGTTATCTATAGTAGCCAAACTATGAAAATAGCCCAAGTGTGCATGTAGTGATGAATGGATATAGAAGATGTGGTGTATGTATACAATGGATTATTACTCAGCCACTAAAAAGAATGAGATCTTGCCATTTGTGACAACATGGTTGAAACGTGAGGTATTATACAGAGTGAGCTAAGTCAGACAGAGAAAGACAAGTACTGTATGATATCTCTTACACGTGGAATATTAAGAGAAAAAAAAAAAGACAAGCTCATAGAGGACAGATTGGTGGCTGCCAGAATCAGGGAGGGGGTGTGGATGTGAGAAATATGGGTGAAGGGGATCAAAAGATAAAAAGAAAAAAAATACAGTTGATGTGAAACAAGCAGAGCAATTTTGAATCACAATCAAAATATTGAATAGATATGTAGAGAAAAGACAATGTGTGTCCTTGAGAGATTTGCTCTGGAAATTTGTACTTACTCTATAATTCTCAAAATATTTTCTTGAAATTTTGGGGAAGATTTTTTTAAGAAAAGTTATTGTCAACTCTCTTAAATAAAACTAGAACAAAGTTTTGGGGGTTTTGTTTGTGTTTTTTTGTTTGTTTGTTTTTGTTTTGGGGGTTTTTTTTTGAAACTGCATAAACATGGATTTGGGAATTTGGAGCCACCCTGGAAAAATTCTTCAAATTGCTGTTGTAGTCACACATTCTTTTAGATACACACCTACTTCTCTAGCTATGGTCTAAAACAATTTTTGACTCTTCTCAGACTATTTTCCATTTTCAAAGGAAGATTTGCCATCCTTGTAGATAGTCAAAAGAATGAGCTGTGTTCTCTAAAAGCAGTTCCAGAAGGGGACTTTCTCAAAATGGTTAGAATAATAGTAACAACTCTGGTACAACAGGCATCACCTTTGAAAGAGTGCAGTTGTCTGGATATGTTAGTGCTTAGGTATTTGTTGAAAAAATAGAATAGTTTGGGATGCCTGGGTGGCTCAGTTGATTAAGCCACTGCCTTTGGTTCAGGTCGTGATCCCAGGGTCCTGGGATCGAGTCCCACATCAGGCTCCTTGCTTGGCAGGGAGCCTGCTTCTTTCTTTGCCTATGCCTGCCTCTCTGCCTGCTTGTGTGTTCTCTCTCTCTCTCTCTTTCAGATAAATATAATTTAAAAAAGGAAAAATATAATAGTTTATAGTTACATGTGTCATAGCGAGCTAGTGGATACCTTGCTTTAGAAATTTTCACTTCCTTGAACCCAAATACAGTTACATGGCCACAGTAGCTTATGAAGTGCTTGCCTTTGATTTCTGGAGGAATATGTGATCTTGACATTTTCAGGAATCATGATAGCATAACCTAGCACATTAGTGCCACAACTACATCTTTTAGTAGTGAAAACACATTAGTAAAAGAAGACTTCGCAAAATAGGAAAAACTATTACATTTGAAAACAAGGTGGTTACTTGAAGTATTTTTTTACCACAATACAAATTTTTTAATTAAATTTATTTATTTTCAGCATAACAGTATTCATTATTTTCTCACCACACCCAGTGCTCCATGCAATCCATGCCCTCTATAATACCCACCACCTGGTACCCCAACCTCCCACCACCCCGCCACTTCAAACCCCTCAGATTGTTTTTCAGAGTCCATAGTCTCTCATGATTCACCTCCCCTTCCAATTTACCCCAACTCCTTTCTCCTCTCTAACTCCCCATGTCCTCCATGCTATTTGTTATGCTCCACAAATAAGTGAAACCATATGATAATTGACTCCCTCTGCTTGACTTCTTTCACTCAGCATAATCTCTTCCAGTCTGGTCCATGTTGCTACAAAAGTTGGGTATTCATCCTTTCTGATGGAGGCATAATACTCCATCGTGTATATGGACCACATTTTCCTTATCCATTCGTCCATTGAAGGGCATCTTGGTTCATTCCATAGTTTGGCAACCGTGGCCATTTCTCCTATAAACATTGGGGTACAGATGGCCCTTCTTTTCACGACATTTGTGCCTTTGGGGTAAATACCCAGGAGTGCAATTGCAGGGTCAAGGGAAGTTCTATTTTTAAGTTCTTGAGGAATCTCCACACTGTTCTCCAAAGAGGCTGCACCAACCTGCATTCCCACCAACAGTGGAAATGTGTTCCCCTTTCTCCACATCCCCTCCAACACATGTTGTTTCCTGTCTTGCTAATTTTGGCCATTCTAACTGGTGTAAGGTGATATCTCAATGTGGTTTTAATTTGAATCTCCCTGAGAGCTAGTGATGATGAACATTTTTTCATGTGTCTGATAGCCATTTGTATGTCTTCATTGGAGAAGTGTCTGTTCATGTCTTCTGCCCATTTTTTGATATGATTGCCTGTTTTGTGTGTGTTGAGTTTGAGGAGTTCATTATAGATCCTGGATATCAAACTTTTGTCTGTACTGTCATTTGCAAATATCTTCTCCCATTCCGTGGGTTGCCTCTTTGTTTTTTTTTTTACTGTTTCCTTTGCTGTGCAGAAGCTTTTGATTTTGATGAAGTCCCAAAAGTTTATTTTCTCTTTTGTTTCCTTGGCCTTTGGAGACATATCTTGAAAGAAGTTGCTGTGCCTGATATCAAAGAGATTACTGCCTATGTTCTCCTCTATGATTCTGATGGATTCCTGTCTCACATTGAGGTCTTTTATCCATTTTGAGTTTATCTTTGTGTACGGTGTAAGAGAATGGTTGAGTTTCATTCTTCTACATATAGCTGTCCAGTTTTCCCAGCACCATTTATTGAAGAGACTGTCTTTTTTCCACTGTATATTTTTTCCTGTTTTGTTGAAGATTAATTGGCCATAGAGTTGAGGGTCCATATCTGGACTCTCTACTCTGCTCCACTAGTCTATGTGTCTACCAGTACCATGCTGTCTTGATGATCACAGCTTTGTAGTAAAGCTTGAAATCAGGTAACGTGATGCCCCCAGTTTTATTTTTGTTTTTCAACATTTCCTTAGCGATTCGGGGTCTCTTCTGATTCCATACAAATTTCTGGATTATTTTCTCCAGCTCTTTGAAGAATACTGGTGGAATTTTTATCAGAATGGCATTAAAAGTATAGATTGCTCTAGGCAGTATAGACATTTTAACAATGTTTATTCTTCCGATCCAAGAGCATGGAATGGTCTTCCATCTTTTTGTGTCTTCTTCAATTTCCTTCATGAGTGTTCTGTAGTCCCTCAAGTACAGATCCTTTACCTTTTTGGTTAAGTTTATTCCCAGGTATCTTACAGTTCTTGGTGCTATATTAAATGGAATCGATTCTCTAATTTTCCTTTCTGTATTTTCATTGTTAGTGTATAAGAAAACCACTGATTTCTGCACATTGACTTTGTATCCTGCCACATTGCTGTATTGCTGTATGAGTTCTAGTAGTTTGGGGGTGGAGTCTTTTGGGTTTTCAACTATAAAATTTGTATTGTGTGTTTCTTTATATGGAAAACACAATACAAATTTTATAGTTGAATATATATTAACATTCTGGTGGAGGTGGTGTCCTGTCTAACTCATCTTTGTGAGTTTGTGACTTATGTTATGAAAGTGATGACACCATATTTTGGTCATGAATGGTGGCTAAAAATCTACTGGTAGGATAAATGCATGTGAGTATTGACAAATTAGATCATGCACATTTGATGCATTGAGGAATAGCTTGATGGAGCATTTGAAAGTAAATACAGGTTTACTTTCATAAGATCTCTGTTTTGAATGATTTAACTTTTGAACATTTTACTCTGAAATGAGGAATCTGAAATTGGATTCAAGAAGTCATTGCAAGTTAGATACTTATAGAAATTAACCTAAACAATGCATCTGTGCTGAGTAACTTCTGTGGTTCCTGATGATGCATGAGATGCTGGAAAAACAGGAATTGTACTTACTCCATGGACTGTGGGCTCCAGAGGGTATGAACTGAACTAGGAGTCTTTGCAGCAACCCTGTGTCCCATCCATGTGTTCTCATTCCAGATCCCCGGGTTCTCATCTCTCCTTTGAAGTGTGGTGAATTTGGACTCATGGTCTCCAAAGTCCTCTCCGATTAGAATATACACTATGATTTTCTGAATTCTCTTCTGTTCCTAAGTGATAGCGTCCTACCCACCCCGAAGTTCTTCGTATTCTCCATATGTACTGTAACATGCGAGTACTCTGGGGGAGCATCCCATGAACTAGTAAAATCTTTTCACTCCCAGGTTGTGTTATTACACAACCAGAAAACAGTCTGAGCTTTATGTACACAAAGGACAGTGTAGACTCGACTATCACAGTTATGCAGATAATACAACTAGCTGATCTGAAGGTCTTTTTTTAGTCCCTCAGAAAATTGGAGATACTTTTGTCTGAATTAGCTGGTTAATTTATCCACTGTCCACCTCACTTAGTCTTCATAGAAACAATTTCTAAACCCCCTGAAACTGTAGTTTACGTTCACTCTGGTTTAGAGCTTATGTTCTCTGGCGGGTACAGAATGTGTCACTTCATTAAAGAGAGACTCTCAATATTGTTTATGGAAACAGGGAACAAAATGAAGTTATAAATCTGGAAGACACCCTATTTGGCCACTGCTTTTTGGGGAGAAGTAATTCCAAATAATTAAAAAAAGGGCCAGTTGACTTTTTTCTTAACCACTGTCCAGGAAGGAGTTATAATTTCCCTCAGTAACGAAGTTGGCATCCACGGGTGTTTTCTTAAGTAGGTTCCTTCTTGGGGAGAACTGGAACAAAGGGCATGACAGGATAATGTCTAAAACTAACCCCTAAATCTCTCAAGTTTTCCTATCATTTTGCTTCTATTTTAAAGGCCTCAACCCATAGTTAAGTCCTCTTAACTGTGCAATTGAATTCAGTGCAACTGAGAACGTGCAAAACCTCAGAAAAGAAAAAAAAAGTAGATTTCACATGGGAAATGAAGTGTTCTATTATTTCTTTCAAGTTCTGCCCCCTTTACACTTTTCTGGACGCATCTCTCAAGGCAGCCATTGCAAGAGGTTTTGAGGAGAGATAAATGGTGATCAAACACAAGCATAGCAGAAATGCCTTTTCTGAGGGTTAATGAGGTCACATTGTTTTTCATATTTTTGAAGTCTTAGAATACTTGTGGATTTTTATTCTGATGACCAAAAGCAGCTGTTTTTAGTCAACTTTTAAATGAAGTTCTTTTGTAGTTCGTCCATTTCAGAATCAGCCAACTTCTGGGCCCCCAGTGAACCTTCCCCTGTGTGAACGCCAGACACTTCCATTATTTGTGGGAGTTAATCTTCAGGTTAATCTCCAAAGACAGATTTTTTTGGAATCACATGTAAGTAAATAAGAATCCCCATCTGGATCTCTGCATCTGAGGCTTGTTTTGAATTCATATATAAATTATTTATTTCCACACAATTGTGCTATGTTAACCATCTCTGAACATAAATTACATTTTTCCACTGCTGAAATTCTCAAGTGACTCAATGAGTATTTCATTCTCTTCTCCTCCAGGGTCCTCTGGGGACCCTAGATTTGGAAGGAGTTCACTTATTAAAACTGTCATCATTCACACCATCTTTTCCCCTACCTTTTATTTTTATTTTTACTGAAATATACATATAGAAAAATCCATGTGTATTAAGTACACATCTTGATCAATTCTGGCAAACTGAACATACACCCATATAACCAGTGTGCCTCCCAAGAAACAAGACACACCAGTGCCCTGAGAAGCCCTCGCTCACACTCCCGTCCCATCACTGGCTCTCCCATCTCCCACTAGCTATCCGCCTAACTTCTAGCAGCATAGACTTTTCCTTGTCTGTTTCTGTGCTTCATTTACATGAAATCAAACAGTACATTTGCTTAAGTGTTTAGCTTCTTTCTCTTGCCATTTTTGGTAAGAGTTATCTTATTGATACATGTAGTTAAAAATGTTTCTTTTTTTTTTAAGATTTTATTTATTTATTCATAAGAGACAGGGAGAAAGAGGGAGAAGCAGGCTCCCTAAGGAGCAGGGAGCCTGATGTGGGGCTTGATCCCAGGACTCCAGGATCATGACCTGAACCGAAAGCAGATGCCTAATCTACTGAGCCATCCAGGCACCCAAAACTGTTTCTTCTTACTGCTGTGTAGTATTACATTTTAGGAATCGAGCACATTTTATCCATTTCTGTTGATGGATATCTGGGCAGTTTTCTTGTTGATGCTTCTACAGATAGTGCTCGCTCCTGTGAGCATTTTTCTGGATTTCCCTTGGTGAACAATTTGTATACATCTCTCTTGTATTTATATACATAGGAGATCATCAACGTATTTTATGTTTTCAATTTTATTGATGAAAAACATATCACTGAGAATGTCTGATCCACATAAATCAACCAGAGTGACTCTGTTGAGTTGATATAATTTTTTTTTCTAAATCATAGAAACTCAGCATTTTAGTTAGCCAGGCTTCCCTCTTGGTTTCAGTCAAGATCATTTCATTTCCACCCAGTGCACCATCTGCCTCTTGCCCAGTAGACCTACTCGTGCTCACTGTACTCAACGCTTACTCTTCCCTCTTTGCTTGTACTTCTTAGTCATCATACTTCTAGTGATAAATAACAACAGCAACTGTGTATTGAGCACTAACCATGTGAAAAAAGTTGTGATTTTTTTTTACTTTATTTTATTTGACCCTCACATTATTCTCATGTTACGCAAATATTATTGTCCCAATTGATCTGTAACTTTAAAATTATGATTATTATGATACAAATCTACAAAACAAGGACCGAGAATGATGTAGTTAACCTTCATGGACTCAACCCTCAGATTTAATTTATGTAGAAAGTCTGACATTTTTGCTTCAATTTTTTCCTGTCCCAAATATTTAGAATGAGACAGCTTTCTCAAGTCACGCTACCACTAAGGGAAAGAGCTGATATTAGAGCCCAGAAGATAAAAGACTCTTTATTAGTGTCCCTGTAAACTCTATCCTCCCGCTCATACTTGGTATTATTTCAAGGTCATACCTCCTTCAGATGGCTCTTCCTTGAATGACTCTATCCTGTTTTAGCTTTTCTCTTTCCAAGAATACCAGCCGGTGTTTATTCATTTAGCCAACAAATATTCATTTAGCCAACAAACTTTTTTAGGTACCAGGAACTATGCTAGTTAGAATCTTTCCATGTCATTTGTAATTCTTACTACAGCCTGTGGGGGAGCTCAGCTGAACCAAGGGGAAACCACAGTTTAGAGCCTAAATCCCTTTCTAGTGCTCTAGATCTAGGAGTCCCCCAAGCCAGCACCCATCTCAAGTGCATCTGCTTCTAAAACCAATGCTTTTTTTTTTTTTAAGATTTTATTTATTTGACACAGAGACAGATCACAAGTAGTCAGAGAGGCAGGCAGAGAGAGAGAGAGGGAAGCAGACTCCCTGCTGAGCAGAAATCCCGATGCAGGGCTCCATCCCAGGACCCTGGGATCATGACCTGAGCTGAAGGCAGAAGCTTGGCCCCACTAAGGCACCCAGGCATCCTAAAACCAATGCTTTTAATAACCTCTAAAACGTTCCTTGGGGAAGGAATGTTACTTTTTATTTTTTTTTGGTAATGGTAGTCAGTATGCAATGCCAGCTGGGTGTGAGTCCCTCTCCCCAGTGTGTGCCATCTCCCATTACACAAGTACAATGTCCACGTCCAGAGGGGTGTGTGACGGGCACCGGGTCGAGGGCTACTTTGGGAAGCCAGGGTTGGATCCTGTCTTCACCACACCCAGTGCAGGGCTGCTTCTCTGTAACATAACACTGCAGGTCTCCAGGCAGGAGGGGACAAGTATGTGAACACGTCCATTCAAGTCCACATCCAGTGACCTCATCATCCCATGTGAACCTGTTCTCAGTCTTCACCCTCCTTCCTTCAGAGTCTCCTTCTGAGGCGCCTCTTCCCCTGGCTATTAAGCACCTCAACTCTCCTTGCTTTCTTTCTAACTGCAATCATGCTCTCTCTCCTTCCTAAGTGACTCTTCCCCCTTCCTCCTAAAATACAGCCAGTACTCAAGGCTTTGCCTTGAACTCTCTTCTTTTTCTGTTCTCTCTCTGTCAACAATCTCATTTACCCCCAGGATTTCCTGTGCAGAAGACCCCAGATCCTTTTATTTTTAGCCCTGATTTCTCCTTTGTGATTTCTTTATTTCCTTTTTATTTTTAATTATTATTTTTTTATTTTTTATTATGTTATGTTAGATTTAGATCCAGGGCTGGAGCTGCCTGTGGAGTTCAACTCATGCCAAGCAAATTTTGGCATCTGCTTTCCACCCCACACCTGTTCCTCCCTTTCATCCCACTGGTTGGTTATTCTCTCTGTCGTGACCCCATGCCTCATTGACCTCTTGCCTGTGCTTTTATAAGGGCTCTTCCTGTTCCTCGTTTCTACTTAAACCCAGCCTGGTAACCGAAACCAAAGTCCTCTTCTTAAGGGCACCACGGGTCATTTCAGTGTCCCATCCAAATAAGCTTTGAGGTCTCCCTGGTGCCCACCAACTAAAATTGACCCGTCTGTGTCCCCTTTTTATCTAATTTCAACTGATCTTTCAAATCAAATTAATATATTTTTTTTTCTCTTGACATGTCTACACTGTCCCATTTCTGAATCTTTTCCTAATGCTTTTTCTTTCTTTTAAACCAGGGATGATGGACAGTAGAGGATAAGTCCCATCAAAGGAAATCCACTTCAAATGGGGAATGGGACCCACATTTTATTCTAGACAAGAAAAAGAGGGTTGATTAGGGACTTTAACTTAAAAAATGTAACTGAAAATTATGTTATAAACATAAGTTTATTTTCATTATAATTAATAAAATTTAGGTTATAAATGGAATTATGTCCTAATTCTTGGAAAGTACAAAGAGCAATTATTGATCAAGTTTTGGGCATGATTTTCTGGCAATTATAAAATAAAGTGACTCAATCATATTGATTTTGACTTTTGCAACACAAATATAAATGATTTTTTAAAAATTTCAGAAACTTAGTTTTATTTAGAGCACCTTTTAAATTAATTTGATTTTACAAGCACCACATCAGTCCTTTAATAACTTGGGTTCTCTGTACTAGATCCTCATTTATGAATGTCTTTGCACGGAATTTGAGTGGTTCTTCCCTACCTCTCCTTTCATCGAACTGTATGCAACTCTGCAGAGTTTCCAGTATCTACACTTAGCACTAGGTTACTGTTGATGTTGTAATCATTAAACAATTTGTAAGACTTCCTGTGATGACCTGACACTTTTCCCTTAGGTCTTCTATGGTGTTTACCATAGTCTGAGTGTTTGAGTACACATCTGTTCTACCAGGTTTTCAGTTTCTTGTTCTTTTCTGTACCTTTGTCAGATCCATGGAAATGTCTTTACATAGTAAAAATTTAATAAGTATTTGTTGAATTCTGTTTTCTATTGGTTCCCCAGTAGAACCAAGCTTTGCCTTTTGCTAGATCTCATCATTGGACACAATGCCATCTAGTTTATGGAAAAATGGGCCATTGGATATTTTCTATAAATGTACTGTACTAATGAGGAGTTCCATTCCAAATCAAAGAGTCAACTTCAGATATAACCAATAGTGACATAGCCAATAGTGTTTCATAAAAGAGAGAATAACTAAAATATTTTATAATAGCAAGTAAGATGTGTATTCCAAATCTTGTAAAATATTTATTGGTACATGATGTGTAATGGTTATTTGTGCTAAAATATATACATAAAATGAAAAGATATAAATTAGGCTATTTAACGTAAGTGTAAAAGTTATCACAAAATCAGTTAAGATTCTAATTGACAACATTCTCTTCTCTGTCCTAGACTTAGAAAGGGCTTTGGAAGATAATTTTAATAACCCAATTCATTTTGGGACCCCTGGGTGGATCAGTTGGTTAAGGGTGTGCCTTCAGCTCAGGTCATGATCGCAAAGTCCTGGAATTGAGCCGTGCATCAGAGTGGGGGGATGTCCCTGTTCAGCAGGGAGCCTGCTTCTCCCTCTTCCACTCTCCCCTCCTTGTGCGCTCTCTCTCTCTCTTTTTGCCAAATAAATAAATAAAATCCTTTTCTTAAAAGATTTAAAATTATTTTAATATAATAATTTTTTTTAATTTTTAATTTTTAATAAACATATATTTTTATCTCCAGGGGTACAGGTCTGTGAATCACCAGGTTTACACACTTCACAGCACTCACCAAAGCACATACCCTCCCCAATGTCCATAACCCCACCCCCCTCTCCCAAACCCCCTCCCCCCAGCAACCCGCAGTTTGTTTTGTGTGATTAAGAGTCACTTATGGTTTGTCTCCCTCCCAATTCCATCTTGTTTCATTGATTCTTCTTCTACCCACTTAATCCCCCATGTTGCATCACCACTTCCTCATATCAGGGAGATCATATAATAATTTTTAATAATAAAATATATTTTTATTTAAAAATAACTCTATTCTTTTAAAAAATTTTCACTCAAGGAGCACCTGGGTGGCTCAGTTGATTAAGTGTGTACCTTTGACTCAGGTCATGATCTCAGGGTCCTGGGATCAAGTCTCATGTTGAGCACCCAGGTCCGCAGGGAGTCTGCCTCTCCCTCTGCCCCTAGCCCCTGCTTGTGTTCTCTCTCTCTCACTCTCTCAAATAAATAAAATATTTAAAAATTAATTAATTAATTAATTAAATTTTTAAAAAATCTCACTGCAGTATGCCTTAAGCAAATTACTTTACTCCTAAGTAAGTAGAGATTGAGTTTGGGAGAAGCTGATAATTCTGTCAACCTTAGATTTGCCTCATCTTATTTTAGGGGTCATGCAGTACCTCTTTGGGGACAAGATAATAATTTTGTTTCTACAACTAAGAGCTGAGCTAACATTTTCCCCAGTCACCCTTTTCTTACTCAACTTAAAGTCGTTCAGTCACAGAACAAATAAATTCTACACAACAGCAAAAAGTAGTCATGTCATTCTCCTTGATATTTAGTCACGAGAATACTTCACATACCATTGGAAAACCATTCAAACTATTACCAGGTCACTGGAATGGGCATTTTAAAAGGAATTTCTGGCAGAAGACAATGCCCAGACTTAGCATGTACTGTTATATCAAAATCAATGAATGAATAAAGGTGGCAAAAATTTAAGAGTAGTAGGAAACATGTGGCTGTGATTGAGAAGCATTGTGATCTATGAAGTGGGTTGAGATGGTGACCACCAACATTGCTAACATCTAACTAGGAAAAAAAAAATGCCTCCATAACTTGAACAACCTTGCTCTCTCATACAAAGCTTTTATTCCTAAGTAGCAGTGTAGTGTACCTGGCCTAATGTGAGTTTTTTTCCAAATGTTCTGATAAATTTACTCTGGGGTCAAACTAAAATAGATAACGTATGCAAAAATGAGTTTTTATACCATTTTTTATACTTCCCTTTCTTTTCAGTGTCCAAATCTATCCTTCTGGCTTAGAGTTTCTCTTTGTTGCCTTAGCAATGCCTATTAACTTGCAGGCTCCTTAATAAAGAAGGCTGCCTTGTGATGTATTTCTCAATGCCCCCATATAATTGTGACAGCTGAAATCAGATGCTGTTCTCTGTTCCTCTCCAGTCGTAATGTGCTATTTCCTAACCTTTAGCTGGGTCAAGTATTAGGACCCATGACTTCCGGACCATTTATCAAGAAACAGTTGCTCAGTTCAACTCGTATTAAATAATACTTCATTCAGACTTCTTTGGTCTTACCATGAAACTTTTTTCCAACATTTCTTGCCTTGCAAATTCTCATTTGAAACAGTTTATTAGAGAGTGAAGCAACATGCATTTCTGGAAACCATATGTTATCGTATCAGGCTTCTTGGATGACCCTGCCTTGGTGCCCCACCATGGGCTCACCCATTCATTTATTTTGTCATCAGCACATTCTTATTATAAGAAAACTTTCACTACACATGCCTTATATTCATCCAGAATGAATGCCATCCTTTGTGAGAAAAAGAATAAATTTTCAGTCATCCAAAGGCTAAAGGATAATTATTATTTACATACCATCACTATGAGAATTATTAAAGGATGTACTTAAGCAGGAAGAAAAGCACGACCAAAGGAAAAAATAAGACATACAGGAAGCAATAGTGAGCACAGAGTTTCATCAATGGATTTGTACCTGTAACTAACTATAACCTGCAAACAAATAGCTATTTTTTCGCATTTTTTTAAACATTAAACCAAGATGCTAGACAGCACCAAGGAGATTATATGTGCATATGTTCAATGGGTGATTAAATTTGTGATTCCAGAAAAAAATAACTAGATAAAATATAGCTTTAACCCACTGAGCCAACCAGGTACCCCTGTATTTGTTTTTAATATATGGTTTGTGGGGTGCCTGTGTAGCTCAGTTGGTTAAGCATCCAACTCTTGATTTTACCTCAGGTCGTGATCTCAGGGTCCTGGGATTGATTTTCAGTTAAATTTCAAACTCTGTTACAATTTCACTTTCCTCATTTACATTGTTTATTCATCCAAACGTGTTTATTGAGTTCCTACCTAATGTGTATTGGCTAGGCAATTGATTATATATTGGTGAAGAAAACAAAAGCTGACTGCCCTTTTGGAGTTAAAGTGAGAGATCAAGAGACATTTAACATGTACATAACTAAGTTAATAAGGACTTATTGTGGTAAGGACAATAAAAGAAACAAACATGATGCAGGAATGTCTATTATTACTGGTTCATGTTAGAGAAAATAATGATCATCTCCAAGACCTAAGATATGGTGGGGGATCAACCATATAGAAAAACTTTGGGGATGCAGTGTGGTTGAGGAAAATTCCTGCCTGAAGTCCCAAAATATTTCTTTGAATGTTAAATATTAAAGTTAAAAATGAAATAAAAAACAGGAAGATATTTTTTCAAGCATATAGAATAAAAAACAAACTACATTTGGTTATACCACAAAGATACTACTAATGAAGTTATTTCTTTCTTTCTAGTTTTGTCCCATGCCAGCTTTAGTAAAATTCATACTACTCCTTGATTACTCTTCTGCTCTTGTCTTTGTTCTTTCTCTTCCTTCTCCTACTCTTCCTTTTTATTCTTACATATTTAAGATGGATCTAATTTTAATTTCTTCTCATTTAAAGTCATTCTTGAAGGGGCATCTGGGTGACTCGGTTGTTGAGTTTCATCTCAGTTCATGATCTTTTCATCCCTGGGATCCAGCCCAGAATTGGGCTCTGTGGCCAGCAGGGAGTCTGCTTGAAAATTCTCTGCCTCTGCCCATTCCCCCTTTCTCTCTCTCTCTCTCTCTCTCTCTCTCACACACACACACACACACACTCTTTCTTTCTAAAATAAACAAATCTTTTAAAAAATAAAGCTACTCTTGGATATTTTAAGTTTTTGTTGCTGTTATGAATGAGATCTGGTCTCTATGTTCCTTTTCATAATCTACGTAGTCTTGATGTTTCACTGTAGAGAAATTTTAAATATAGAGAACATTCTGAGGAGTAAATAAAAATCTCTCACAGTATGTTATCTGGTTAATATTTGCAGCATATTTCAGGTTTATGTTTATATTTATAAAATCAAGCATTTTTGTTGGTCATATGTAATGATTACATTTTGTAACTCATTTGTTACATACATATGTAAAAGAAATTATTGAGTTTTTCTATATGTAGCTTGCATATGCCATTATCCATTGTATCTAATTACTAACACTTTTAATCAATTGCTTTATCTTCATCTATTGAAATAATTGTTATTTTCATATTTCACCAATTGATGAATAAGAGTAGGTTTATTTATTGTTTTGGAACAGGAATGCCTGTTTGTTCCTGGAACAGAATTTATCTATTCATGGCATGTTACTTCTATTTATTTTGTGTCAATTTACATGCATACAATACAAAATTTACTACAACGGCTCATTCCATATGCCTTATATATCAAAATTCTTCCTCTACTTATGAGAAAATCCTCTGGTAGAAAATAATAATTCTTCCATTTTCATCACGTTCTTTCAAGGATTGTTATTTTTTTGACTTTTCCATATCTCACTCTGAAATCCACTTATATGACATTAAAAACATAATTTTATACTTTTAGCCATTTTAATAACAGAATTGTATAGAATTCACTATTATGAAGAGCGGTGTGATAGAAAATGGTTATCTGTTGACTGTTCAGAACAACAACAAAAAGTAGCCTTAATTTGTAACATTCGTTTGCTTCCATGGGGATGGGAGGAGCCCCAGGCAGCAGTGCAGCAACAGCGGGGGGCGGGCGTGGTGGGCGGGACCATCGTGCAAGCCAAGGGGGCAGGGCAGCGAAGCGCCGCAGAGGCCTGAGGCACAGGGCTGCAGTGGATCTGCGGCAGCTGAGGTAAGCGGGGCAGGGTGAGGGACACAGCAGGGTGGCAGGGTGCATGTGGCTGTAGCAATGTGGAGGAGGGGCGGGGAGGGGGGCGGATATTCCGAGCAGAAGTAGCGGTAACATGCCTGGCAGTGGGGAGGCAACGGAGCAGGGGGGAGGGGAAGCCGCCAGGCAGTAGTGGGGCGTTGGGGGCGGGACAAGCAGGGCATTAGCGGGTCGTCAACGTCAGGGCGTGGTGGGCCGGGCTGCATGGGCCTGAGGGGTTTGCAGCCGGGAGAGAACACTGAGGTAGGGGGACGGGATCACGGAGGAGGGAGCAGGGGTCACCAGAGGCGGGGAAGGGGTCAGGCAGTAGTCGTACAGGGAGGGGTGGGAGCTGCGTGGCACCTGTGGGGGATGGTCGGAATCTAGGCGGCAGCAGAGGGGGTGAGGGGGTGAGGGGGTGGGAGGGTGCGAGCAGCCCCAGGCAGCAGGGCAGCAACAGTTAGGAGGGGGTCGTGGGCGGTCCCATCGTGCGCGTCAAGGGGGCGGGGAGGTGAAGCGCTGCAGAGGTCTGGGGCACAGGGCCGCAGTGGAGTGGCAGCAGCTGAGGTAAGGGGGACAGGGGTGTATGTGGGCGGT
Organism: Mustela nigripes; assembly: GCF_022355385.1. Taxonomy (NCBI): domain Eukaryota; kingdom Metazoa; phylum Chordata; class Mammalia; order Carnivora; family Mustelidae; genus Mustela; species Mustela nigripes. The sequence goes on along the minus strand of NC_081560.1, from coordinate 113,240,165 downwards.
TGCATTGTGGTGGAAGCACGGGGAGGTGGTGGATAGGGTGCTAGTAGCACAGTAATGTGGCTGGTAGTGGGGAGACCACGGAGACAGGGGTGAGGGAAGCAGCTAGGCGGTGGTGGTGGGTGGAGGGGAGGGACCAGCCTGGTATCATCGGGAGGCCAGAGTTTTGGCGTGTTGGGCAGGGTAGCAGGGCTGCAAGGGTGCCAGGAGGTGTCAGAGAGGTGAAAACGCTCAGGTATGGGGGCGGGACCAGTGGGGGAGAGAGCTGGGGTTACCAGAGTCGGGGGAGGGGGCAACCAGTCAGTAGAGGGGCAAGGAGGAGTAGCGGCCATGGGTCGGGAGCTGTGTGCCATCTGAGGGGGTCAGCAGTGTGGCACCTGAAGGGGTTGGGTGGAGTAGAGGCGGCAGGGCAGCATAGGGAGGGTGGGACCAGCCCTGAGGCAGCAGCACAGAGACAGCTTGGCTGGCTTGCTGGGCCTGCTCATAGTGCTTGCCAACAAGGCGGGGAAGCAAAGCGCAGCAGAGGCCGTGGCACAGGACAGAGGCCGCCCGGCAGTGTGGGGGCCTGTGGGGGGGCACAGCTGGGTGGCAGGGGTGCATTTTTGGGGGGCAGCAAGCTGGTAGCCACACGGGGGTGGTGGATGTGTTGGGCAGACGCACGCTTGGCAGCCAGGAGGCATCGGAGTGGGGGGAGGGGAGTAGCTAGGCCGTAGTGTCCTTGGGGGTGGGCAGGACTAGCAGGATATGAGCGGGGTATCAATGTCATGGTGTGGTGGATCAGGCAGAGAAGCAAGGGCCTGGCTTTGCTGGGCTTGGTGCATGTCTACAGGGCGGGACCCCTGTTAGCAGCAGCAGCGTGGACCCAGGGTAGCAGCGGAGAGGCAATAGTGGTTGTAAGTGGGGGCGCTGTGGACGGTGGTGCAGCGTGGTGGGAGCGGCTCATGTTGTGGGGGCAGCCTGGTGGTACCAGTGCGGGGAAGGTGGAGTAGGACTCATGGGGTGGCAGCAGCATGGCAACAGGGGTAAGGAATCGGGAAGTCTCCAGAGTGGGGGACAAGGGTAGCATCTAGGTTGTAGCTGCAGGGAGGGGTGGGCAGGAACAGCAGGGGGTAGTGTGGCAGGTGGGGCAGTCATGCAAGTCAACAGGGCAGGGCTGCATAAGGCTGGGCTACGAAGACCAGCAGTTGTAGGACACAGGGACGCAGCAGGATATAGGGCAAGAGTGGGACCCAAGATGGCAGCAGAGCAGAAGCAGGGTAGCAGTAGGGGGAAGTGACAGTGAGGGGCAGGGGATTGGTAGTGGGGGTGTGGGGAGAGCAGATGGGGGTGGTATCAGCAATGTGGTGGGGCATCAGGACAGAACTGAGCATGGTGGTGGGCGGGGTGGGACAGCAGGGCTGCACGGGTGCATGTGGGGTGGCAGGCAGTTGGTGGTGGCATGCGGAGAAGGGGAGACAGAACCAGCTGGGAGGTAGCAGCACAGCAACTGCACAGGTAGGGCACGAAGGGCAGGGTAGGGCCTCAGTGCATGTCAGTGGGGCTGGAAAGTGAAGGTCAGCAGTGGCCTCAAGCACAGGGCAGCAGCTTAGCTGCAGCAGCAGTAGTAAGGTGGACAGTATGAGGGGTGTGCTGCCAACGGCAGGGTCACGAGGCAGGGGCACCCAGGCAGTAGCAGCATTGGGAGAAGGCAGGGATGCATAGGGCGGCAGCAGCAGGTCAACGGGGAGGGAATATGGAGGCACTGGAGCAGGGGTGGGGGGCCGACAGGTGGGAGGAGTTCGGGGTGTTTGGTGGGACCAGCAGGGCAAGAGCATCAGGTTAATAGCTGTGTGGGCAGGGCAGGGGCTCTGCACAGCCGCAGTAACAAGGGGACAGTATGCAGTGAAGAAATGGTGGGGGGTGGGCAGTGAGGCAGCAGTGATTTGAGGAAGGCAGTGACTTGAGATGGCAGCAGATGGGGAGGCAAAGCAGGGAGGTGAAGCGGGGAGGGACTGGCCTGGATGTGGTTGGAGGGACCAGTGACGCAGCGGCTACATGGCAATGGCACAACATGGCTTGGGGGCTGGATGGGGCAGTGGAGATGGGCAGGAGCAGGGTGACCACGGTAACAGTGGTGGTGCTGTTGGAAACAGGCACCCGGGCAGTAGAAGCACTGGAGGGTGGCGCAGCAGGGTGGCAGAGTCCTGGGGGGTGCACAGGGGAGCAGTAAGGACACTGGGGGTGGCACAGCAAGGCATCAGTTGCAACGGCAGGGCAGCAGAGCAGCTGTGGTGAGGGTTAGCCATTGTGGAACAAAGAGGCACTGATGAGGAGTAGCAGGGTGGAGGGTGGCAGCACTGGTGGCAGCGGCCTGTCAGGAATGGGGGGTGGAAGGGACAGCGGTGGGTGTGTGGGGTGCAGCAGGGTGGCAGTGGGGGATGGCATAGTGGGGTGGCCAGTGGTTACAGGGTGTGGGGACCAGCCAAGCGGCAGAAGCACAGGTGAGGGGGGGGCAGTGATTTGGTAGCAGCGCTATCAAATGCTTTTTCTGCATCTGTTGAGATGGTCCTATGATGTTGATCCTTCGTTGTGTGAATGTGGCACATTAGTTTGATTTGTGGATGTTGAACCGCCGTTGCATCCCTGAAATAAATCTTACTGGATCATACCTCTTCCTGTATTGTAGAATTTGGTTTGCAGATATTTGGGTAAGGATTTTTATGTTTACGTTCATCACAGATACTAGTCTGTAATTTTCTTGGGCACCTTGGGAGGTTTCAATAAGGGCCATGCTGGCCTCCTAAAATGAGGTGGGGATCATTCCTTCCTCTTGTTTTTCTGGCAGAGTTGGAGAAGGATTGGTATTCATTTTTGTCTGTGGATGATTTGTAGAATTCACTGGTGAAACCATGGGGTCCTGGACTTTTGCTTGTTGGAAGTTTTTGATTTCTTATTTAATCTCTCTACTGCTCATTGGTCTGTTCAGATTTCTGTTTCTTTAGGATTCAATCTTGGCAGGTTGTATGTTTCTGGAAATGTATCCTTTTCTTTTGGATTATCCAGCTTGTTGGGCTGTAATTGTTCATAGTACATTCTTATGAGCCTTCGCATGTCAGTGGTTTCAGGGAACATCTCTTTCAGAGTCTGGCTGAGACTCTGTCGGCTTTGTTCTTTTCAAAGAACCAGCTCTTTGTTGATCTGTTATTGTTCTTCTTGTTTTTTTTTTTTTTTTTTTTAATATATATCTTTCTGTTGTCTTTTTAGTCTGTATTTCATTTATTTAAGTTCTGATATGTTCCTTCTATTAACTTTGGACTTTATTTGTTCTTTTCTGTTTCCTTGAGGTATCAAGTTAGGTTGCTTATTTGAGATGTTTCTTGTTTCTTGTGTTAGGCCTGTATCACTATAAACTTCCTTCTTAGAACAACTTTTTTTTTTTTTTTAATTTGGCTCTAAGGGCTGCCTGTGTGGCTTGGTCTGTTAGGTGTTGGCCTTTGGCTCAAGGCATGAATTTAGGGTCCTGGAATTGAGCCCTGCATGAGCTCCCTGGTCAGCACGGGGAGCCCCTTTCTCCCTCTTCTACTGCCTGCTGCTCCTTCCACTTTGCTCAGTCTGTCTGTCTCTCTCTCCCGCTCTGTGTCAAATCAATAAATGACATCTTCAAAAAAATAAAGTGAGCTCTATGCCCAGTGTGGGGTTGAACCTCAAAACCACAAGATCAAGAGTCACAGAGCTCCACCGACTAATGGATTAGACTAATCACCTAATCGGGTGCCCCATTTTAGAACCTGTTTTACTGCATTCTGTGAGTTTTGTTTCATTGTATTATTTTTTCATTTACCTCAAAGTATTTCTGTGTTCCTATTTTGGTTTGCCCATGAACCCAACTGGTTGTTCAGTAGCATGTTTTTTAGTCTCTGTGTTTATGAATTTCCAGTTTTCTTCTTGGAATTGATTTCTAGTTCTATACCACTGTGGTTGGAAAAGATGGTTGATTTGATTTCAGTCCTCATTTGGGAAATTTCTAGGCTTCTGGAATTTATTGACTTGTCTTGTGGCCTTACATATGACCTAAGGTTGAGAACATTCTAGGGACACTTGAGAGGAGTATATTCCATTTGCTGCTTTTGGATGGAGGGTTCTGTGTGTATCTGTCAAGTCCATCTAAGTAACAGGTTGTCTGAGGCTGATGTTTCTGTTGTGATCTTCTGTCTGGATGGGGGATCATTGAGAGAAGTGTGAGGTATTAAAGTGTGGTATTGGTGCTGATTGCTTTTCTTAGTTTTGTTCATATATGCTCTACATATTTAGTAGCTGCACTGCTGGGTGGGTAAATATTTATAAATGTTGCATCGTTTTACAGCATTAATTCCATTATCAGTTGAAGTGCACTTCATTGGCTCTTGTTACAGTGTTTGGATTTTTTCTTTTTCTCCTCCGTTGGACTGAAAATCAGAAGATCATCTGTTAGCTTTGCAGCCATGAACAAAGCACACCCCTGTTCTAAGTCTGGTTTTCTTTTTTTTTTTTTTTTTCCTCTGTAAATAAACACAATAAATTCTTCTCCCATGACCATATCCTGACTCCAATACGAGAATGTGTATAAAAGTGCTTTATAAACTAGGAGATACTGCCCAATTATGAAAATGATTGTGCAACCACCAAATGTTCAGGATAAGGTTTTTATTTTTTTTTAATTTTTTTTAAAGATTTTATTTATTCATTTGACAGAGAGAGATCACAAGTAGGCAGAGAGGCAGACAGAGAGAGAGAGGAGGAAGCAGGCTCCCTGCTGAGTAGAGAGCCCGATGCGGGACTCGATCCCAGCACCCTGAGATCATGACCCGAGCCGAAGGCAGCGGCCCAACCCACTGAGCCACCCAGGCGCCCCCAGGATAAGGTTTTTAAAGACATACTTATTTATTGTAGAGACAGAGAGTGCACAAGCATACGCTAGAGAAGGGAGGGTCAGAGGGAGGGTATCCTCCAGCAGCATCCCCGCTGAGTGTGGAGCTTTGTGAGGTGCTCTCTCCCAGGAGCTTGGGTTCTTGATTTGAGCCAAAATCAAGATTCAGCTGCTTAACTGACTGTGCCACCCAGGTACCCCCAGAATAAGATTTTTTACAACATTTTTTGAGGGCTTACTCTCATAGGTACTATTCTAAGTGATCTCTATTTCACTCAATTCTAAAAACTATTCTTAAATTTAAATAGAAGCTATTCTAAAAGCAAATACTCATAATATCCTCAGAGGTGGGAAAACAGGCAGAAAAGAGGTTAAGTAGGGGCAGTGGGGTGGTTCAGTCATTGAAGCTTCTGCCTTTGGCTCAGGACATAATCCCAGGTTCCTGGGATCGAACCCCAGGTCAGGCTCCCTGCTCAGTGGGGAGTCGTCTTCTCCCTCTCCCTCTGTCCCTCCCCCTGCTTATGTCCCCCCTGCTTATGCCCCTCTGACTCTCAAATAAATAATTACATTAAAAAGGTAAGTTACTTGCTCAGTGTCATGATAAATGTTAGAACTAGATATAGTCCTGAGTGTGTGACCCTGAAGAATGTGTTCTTTACTTCTTACATTTACCAAAACATACTAGTCCTCAAAATACCATAGATTAAATTAGTTTCCCCTTTCTCCATACATTGAGTATCAGAAGGTGCTACAATTCCAGGACCCTGGCTGCCTGGGTCGGTGGAGTGTCTGGCTCTTGGTCTCCAAGTTATGAGTTTAAGCCATGTTGGGGGTACAGATTACTTAATTGAAAAAAAAAAGATGCTATATTTGGGCTTGTTTTCTTTTTCCTTTTGACCCCTTCACCCATTTCTCCCACCTCCAACCCCAAACTTCTGCCACCCTCCATCTGTTCTGTCTGTGAGCTCATATTTTTGTTTTTGTTTTGTTTAAGGTTCTACATGTGATTTCTAGTATTTGTCTTTGTCTGGCCTGTTTTTCTTAGGATAATGACCTAAAGGGCCACCATGTTGTAAATCGAAAGATTTCATCCTTTATTATGGCTGAGTAGAATTCCACTGTTTATGGACCACAGTTTCCTTATTCGTTCATCCACTGATGGCATTTAGGTTGTTTCTTTATTTTCACTGTTCTAAATAATCCCACAATGTACACAGGAGTGAATCTACCTTTGTGAGTTAGTGTTTTTATTTCCTTCAGATAAATACTCAGAAAAGGAATTGCTGGCTCCTTTGGTAGTTCTGTTTCTCATTTTTTGGAGGAACTTATGTACTGTTTTCCATAGTGGCCACACCCTTTTATACTCCTAGTCATGGTGCACTAGAGTTTTCCTCTACTCCACATCCTCACCAAAACTTGCTATTTCTTGTGTTTTTGATAATGACACTTCTGCCAGGTGTGAAGTTGTACCTCATTCTGGTTTGATTTGCATTTCCCTGATGATTAATGATGTTAAGCATCTTTTCGTGTTCGTGTAGACCATCTGTATTTCTTCTTCAGGAAAATGTCTATTTGGATCTGCTGCTGTTACATTAGGTTACTTGTGGAGTTTTTGGTTCTTTTGTGTGTTTTGTTTTGTTTTGCTGTTGAGTTTCATGAGTTCATTATATTTTAAACATTAACCACTTACTGGATATATAATTTACAAATATTTTACCTTAGGTTACCATTTTATTTTGTTGATGGTTTCCTTTGTTGTTTGGATGTTTTATAGTTTGATGTAGGCCCACACTTTGCTTCTTTGTTTGTTTTTACTTTGGTATCAGCTTAAAAGCACCACTACCAAGACCTATGTTAAGGACCTTTCCAAACACTGTGTTTTCTGCCACAAGTTTTATAGTTCCAGGACTTATATTCAAGTATTTGACCCATTTTGAGTTAAATTTTGGGTATGGTATAAGAGAATGGTGCAGTTTTGTTGTTTTGCATGTGGCTCTCCAGTGTTCCCAGCACCACTGATGACAGAGACTGTTTCTTCCCCCTTGTTTATTCTTGGCTCTTTTGTCATAAAGGTCCCAGACGATAGATGTGTGTGTTTATTTCTGGGTTCTCTCCTGTCTTCTGGTGATGTGTGTGTCTGTTTTTATGACAATGCCAGATTATTTTGATTCTCAAACTTTGTCATTAGTCTGAAATGAGCAAGCGCAATGCCTTTAGTGTGGTTCTTCTTTCTCTAGATTGCTCTGGTATTCAGAGTTTTTTGTGGCATCATACAAATTTTTAGATCCTTTTGTTCTCTTTCTGTGAAAAATGTCCTTAGAATTTTGATAGGAATTACAACATAGATGGGTTAGGGAAGTATGGACATTTTACTACTATTATTTCTTCTCACCCATGAATATGTGATATGTTTTGGTTTATGTGTGTTGCCTTCAGTTTCTTTCCTTACTGTCTTGTAGTTTTCATTATACAAGATTTTACCTCTTGGTGAAGTGTATTCCTGGTTATTTTATTCTTTTTGATGCAGCTTCTTCCTAATTTATTTTCTGATGATTCGTTATTAGTGTATAGAAATGCAGCAGGTTTTGGGGTAGTGATATTGTAAACTGTCCCTTTACTGAATTTAGTCATAGTTTGAACAATTTTTCACTGGCTTCTTTGAGGTTTTCCTTCTATTCTGTATCATCTGCAAATAGTGACCATTTTACTTCTTTTTTTCCAGTTTTGATGCCTTCTGATTATCTTCTTGCATAATTGTTCTGCCTTGGATTTTTAATTATTGTGTTCAGTAAAAGTGGCAAGGAAAGAGTGGCAGTGTTTCTAACTTCGGCGGTCTTAGAGGAAATAGTAAGAGCTAAAACTTTTCAGTGTCTGTGTGGTTATCTGTGTGGTTGTCACATATGGCCTTTTTTTTTTTTTAAAGATTTTATTTATTTATTAGAGAGAGAGAGAGATCACAAGTAGGCAGAGAGGCAGAGAGAGGGGGAAGCAGGCTCCCCACTGAGCAGAGAGCCCGATGCGGGGCTTGATCCCAGGACCCTGGGATAATGACCTGAGCTTAAGGCAGAGGCTTTAACCCACTGAGCCACCCAGGTGGCCCATATATGGCCCTTTTGGTGTTGAGGTATGTTCCTGGTCTATGTGCTCTGTTGAGAATTTTGATTGCAAATGGATATTAAAGTTTGTCAATTGCTTCCCTGCTTCTCAAGATGATCACATCATTTTTATTCTTTATTTTGTTAATGTGCTATATCACTTTGATCGATTTGCACCTGTAAACCATTGTTGCATTCCTGCAAGATCCCACTTGATCATAGTATATGATCATCTCAGCATATTGGTGAACTTGGGTTTTTAGTATTTTGTTGAACATTTTTGCATCTATAGTTATCAGGGATATTGGACTGTAAGATTCTTTTCTTGGGGTGTCCTCATTTATTTTTGTATCAGGGTCATGTTGGTCTCAGCAAGTGGGTTTAGAAGCTTTCTCTTCTGTTTTTTGGAAAAGCAGGCAAAACACTGGTATAAATCCTTCCCTGAATGGTAGAATTTACCATGAAAGGCATCTGGTTCTGGAACTTTGTTTTTTGGGAGGTTTTTAATGGCTGATATGATGAGTACTGGTGTTTTATGTAAGTATTGAATCACTAAAGATGAAACTATTTCCATATCTTGGTGGTGGGATGGATGAAGGGGAATGAGAGTCATGGGGGCTCAGCACTCAGAGGCTCCATCTTCCACTGCGGCTGTGCCATTCCTCTCAGATCCTGGCAGAGGAGGAAGGACGTGGTGGAAACACGGCAGAGTGGTGGTGGCTGGAAGGTGGGATCTGAGCAGGGTGATGAGACTGATGTGTGGCCCTCCTGTCCCACCCATAGGTTATCAGACCGCCTACTGCCTGGCCATCAGCAACTCCAGCACTTTCACCACAGTGGAGATGGGAGCTATGGTGAGGCAATTCATGGCCACTGAGCTGGACCCAGAGTCAGCGTACATCTTCAGGCTGATGATCAAGATGAGGCAGGGCTGCGGAAGCCCCTAGAGGCCACCATCATCACCACTGAGAAGCGAGGTAAGGCCAGAGGCCCAGGTCCATTGTCCTGGTGATGTGGGAAGACAGCTGGGCCCAAGGCTTCCTGGGACAGGGCTTGCAGGGTAGTGCATCTGCATAGCCCAATATTTACCAGATAGGCAGGAATGTCCCTGAAGAGGAGGTTGTGTAACTGGATCAGGGTGGCTCTGAGTCACCATGTTGAAGGGAGGCTCCCTTAGGCCTGGTATTTTTTCTCTGATGTTCAAGACCACATGATCAGCTGAGCCAGGGGTTCCAAAACAGGTTTCCTACCAAGCAATCCTAGGGAGATGTGTCTTCATGGATGGCGCTTCTGTTCCAAGCACTGGTGAGGTGCTTATTGTTCATTGTCTTTGTTAATCTCAACCAAATTCTGGGGGACAAAGTGCTGTGAGGCCCAGTTTTATAGAAAACATGGGGCACAGACAGATTCAGTCATTTGTCAGGGACACAGCTGTTGAGGCAGTGATGTGGACACCCCCCACAGACCCTGGGCTCCCTGTTCCCACAGCAATGTGCTGTGGGTTCCCATCTCAGTGAGCCCCTGATATGCCATCCCGCCTCATCCTGGGATCTGCCTCAGGGGGTTCCCTTCCCAGGTCCACCCCTACTATAGGCCCTTTTTTATGCCACCTGAACTTGGAGGGACACAAGGGTTCCAGCTTAGGTCTGAGTCAGGACAGAGCAGTGGCAATCTGGAATGCAGAGCAGGCACTGGACCCCTACTCTGAGGCTTCCAGGAGCCTGCGTGGCTTTCAGGGCAGTGTGGTGCCGCCCAGTTTCTGTGCTACCACCAGCCCACATGCATAGTTCCCTTAGAGTTCTGGCTTCAGAATGTGTGGCTCAGGGACTGTATCCCTGTTCTCTCCACATCCAGGGAGCAGGCTCGGCTTTGGCCCTGCTGAGGCCACAGGGTAGCACACGGGTGGTAGCTTGACTTGGCCTGTCCCAGGAGTGGTGTTGAGGGGAACATATGGCTCATTTACTGCCTGTGCTCTTGAACGGAGACCCCCATCCATGCCCCAGAGCTATCTTCCTGGACTTTGGAACAAAATCGAAACAACAAAATGAAAGGATCCAGTTTGCATTTGGGCCCATTTACCTGCAGAGGTACTCTTGGTCTGTGGCTTGCTCATCAATGTCAGAGCAGGGCTCTTACTGAAGCACAGGTAGGCTGACAACCAGGCCTGCTGCAGGGTATCTGGAAATGTTGCCGCTCTGGGAGAACCACATTTGCTCACTACTCAAGCGTTATTTGTGCTGTTATGCTGAATCTTGCTCTAACCCACCTGAGTACCATGAGAGGCTGAGTGAAATGCATTGCCTGGAGTGTAGATTATGCTGGTTTCTCTATACATCTGTCCCTAGGGGTTATTCGGCTGGTGGGGAGGGGGTTAGGGAGCAGGTATTTGGGGCTGACATGTCTTGCTTCCAAGGAGCCCCCTGCATTTGAGCAGGAAGGCGGGGGGCTGCAGTCTGATCTGGCACCTGGGCCCACATTGGTTACCACAGTGGTTGGGTTGAGGGGAGCACAGGGCCTGCCAGCCCAAGTCTGTGGTTCCTCAACTGCCTGTTGACAGCCTGCACCCAGGGCTCGGGGCACTGGAGCAGAGCCAGAGTCCCAGGGCCCAGGCAGATGCTCATAGGAAAGGACTGGAGCCAGGGAGGGAAGGAGGCAGGCAGGCCCAGCCAGGTCACTGGGGGCTGAAGCCTGGCTCTGTGCTCTGTGCTGCATTGGAGGGTTGGCATGTCTCAGGGCAAAAAGCACACAGTGGCAAGTCTGCCATCACCACAACCCTGAAGTAGAAGGTGTAGTGTGGCGTGCACTCAGGCACCTGAGTGCGATGGGCGTATCTCCTCTTCCAGTCTCCTTTCAGATTCCTAGGTCAGCATCTGGACGTTGGACAGAGAGCAGCTAGCTAGGGTGCGGGAGTTCTTTCTGAGGAGGGTGGCAGGTGGAATGCTGCTCTGTGGCTGAGGTGGGCGGTGGGGGTAGAGACCAAAATAGCCTGCTAAGCACTAAGGCTCAGGTGTTGTGCAAGGGGATTCTTGGAGGCGCCACAAAAGAAGAACCCCATCTGCATGTCCCTGCAGAAACCTTGGTTGAGTGCAAAGAGGGAGAAAGTGTGGGAAGGAGTATATTTGCTCTTTCCACCACTATGCGGGTTACCTTCTTCCAAAGAGATCCATTGAGGACATGGAACACAGAGGCCGAGCGGCCTGGTGGACACCAGGAGAGGGTGTGCTGTGCAACCTGGGGAGAAAGGGCTATACCTGCCTGACCATGGTGGATGAAAAGGGCGCACTGAACAGGTTTGTGGGCCTTGGGCAAAGCGGTGAGCTGCAGGGCTTCATCATTATCCAGGAAGCCTCCTTAAACACTGTTGCAAATCCTTTACAACCCCGCTGGTTTTCTCCTTGGGAGAAAATTCTAGAAGCAGAAACCTTAGCTCAGAAGACATGAGCGTATTTGGCTTGGAGATACAGAAACTCATGGACACGCCATGCCCTGGCAACGAGGATGCAGGTCTTGTGGCCTCTCTGCTTCCATGTTGATGTCTTGCCTTCTATGTTAGGTGAAAATATATGTCATTAAGTGTGTGTCCACAGGCCTTTTATCCCTATTTTGCCATTAAATGCCTGTGACTATACACAGTAATGTGTCTTGTGGGGTCTTAGTGTCCAATCGTGAAAATTTTCAAACTCAACTGGGTATGGATTTTCAGAACTCATGGAAAAGCTGCATTCAAGTCAAGCAAGCATTAGTAAAGGGGGACTGAGTGAGTTGAGGAACATGAGCCTACCTTTGTGACTCTTGTTTGAAACGTTGCTGGTTCTTTAATATTTCTTCTCCCAGACTTAGGGAAGCTGTATCTGAAAATATCCATGATCTACAGAAATGTGATGAAATACTTTTGTGTGAACAAATGGGAAAATTTAATTTCTCTCCCTTCCTGAACTCTCCATCATTCAGAAACTCTCAGGGAGAATTCTTTCTTCCAAGGTACTTGGGATTATTGGCGTAAGTTCAGCACAAGTGCCTTTTTCTTATTAACAGAACACCGCTGGAAACCTTGGTTATTTTACCAAGGGATTGAATGAAATGTCCAATTTGACAGTAATGTGTGTAGACTCAGATAATGAACAGACAATTTTCAGGAATTAAGGGTGACTTTGTGGAGCCCCTTGACAATAGCGGCTTCATACCTCGATGACACAGTGCTCAGGAGCCTTGCCAGATGAGTAGGGAATGTTACCTGTTGGTAGGTATAGGAACCTCAGGATATTTTGGGGAGAGGAATCGAGAAGAGGAATCCACCCAAATTGACAGGTATTGCAGTCAAATTTGATGGTAGTATTGTGCTTGGCTTTGGCCTGGACACACTCCTAAAAGTTCACTCTAGAGATTCCTCATGAGAAGTTCCAGCACAGCAGGGTTTCAAAATCTGTATGGAATGGTCCGTCACTATGCCTGCCAGGCTTAGTTAGAATAGATGCTAAGAAACCATGTGTGCTTGTGGCTGCCTCCTTGTGTCTAAGAAACTATCCCAAATCTGTTGAACTGAAATCATTCAGCCATGGGGAGTGGCACATGCTGCCACCACTGCCAGGCATTTCTGTGCTTCACAATGGGTCCCATGAAGCTCTGAATTTGTTTAGTTCACAATCAGGTTTGGGGACATCACTTTGTAGGGTGGCAGTGTTTTTGGATTGGGAAAATCCTATCAGAACTATACCCAAATCGTCCCAGAATCCTCTAGAATCCGGTTGTTGGAGGGCTTGCCCTTTAGGTCAGTAACATAGTCTCTGGATAGGAGTGAAGCAACTTCGATCTTCAAGGTATAGGTTACATTCATATTGGGTGGTGATTAGTTGTTGGTTCTTTTATTTCTTTTTTTGAGTTCCAGGGTCCATGAGAGGCATGTCTTAGAAAGGAGAGACCAGAGGCTCATTTCAGCCAAATAGCGTTGTGAGGAAAGTAAGGAAGCAAGACTAACAGAGTCACTCACATAGAGTAGAAAAGACATTGAGGAGGTAGAGTATATGCATATCTCCAATGGGGGTTCCATGTCATTGAAGTTACAGGGTAGAGGAATGAGAATGCATGTCAAAGATGAATGAAGATGCAAGGAGAAGTAAGCAACCCTTGGACGGTCATGCAAAATGCAGTTGAAATAGGGTTTATGCAGATCTTCTGTTCAGGTTCTGGGAGCAGCAGAAACTTTATTTAGACTCCTGTCACTAGTTGCACATGGTGATTAACCTTTGGGCCATTTCCTGGCCCACATCCTCCTGCTTCGGTCTGGCAAAGATATCATGGAACTCCTGGTAGCCAGTTGACTGTGCATGTATCATTTGAAGGTCTGCCAGCAGCAATGCTAAATCTTTAAATTTCGGGATTCTGTGGTTTGGGCCTCTTTGAGCATGTGCTCTATGCCGGAAGGGAGGGGAATGCTTTCAGTTTTGTGTGACATTGTGTCTTCCTGAGTGCGGGTCCTGAGACCTCAACTAAATGCTCTCCCTGTTTTTACAGGTGGTGCTTTGAACCTCAGGTGACTTGACCTCGTTGGCCGCATCCAACGCGTCTGGCCTCTGTCTCTTCAGTGCAGATTCAAATGCCAAATATATTAGCATTGTGACCTGTGTCATCTCCCTGGAGGATGTATACCACAGTCGTAAGTTGTCATGGTTCTGAACCTCCTGCCAGGGTTGAGGTTCAGGCCTTGACTTGGGTAATTTTTTTGCCAGCTTCTGTCTTTCTTCTGGAGGGAAAAATACCCTCTTCTTTTTGATTAACTTGGAGATATACCCTTAACCAGAATGTTTAGAGTTTCCTGCTTGGGGAAGATGACTTAGTGGCACATATAGAGAAGGTTCTGCAAGTCCCTGCCCCACACAAAACTTCTGAACTCCAGGTTGCCTCTGGTAGCAGAATCCTGAGTTATTGCAGCCTGACCTTGTATAGACATTCTCTTGACGATTGATGTTCTGCCCACAGTTGCTTTGTTGGGCCATTCATCTAGAGCAAAGAATCCCGGGCATCTTTACAAATGGATGTACATGGGTCATGTACATTCTCTCTCTCTCTTTCTCTCTCTCTCTCTATTTCTATGTTTCTTTTTGTGGGCCGAGTGGGAGTTGCAGAGGATGAGAGAGACCCTTCAGCAGGCTCCCCATGCCTTCCATAGCCTGACTCAGGGCTCAGTCCCATAACCCTGACATCATAACCTGAGCCAAAGCCAGACGTTGGTCCCTTAACTGAGAGAACCTCGCAGGCATTCCTGGACAGGCTTTGTCTTTATGGAAGGGAGTGTAAGAACCCCCTCCTGTTCTAAAATCTTCTGAATTGGGGAGTATTTCCACGTCTGCAGTGGTTGTACACCCTCTAAGGCCCAGAGATACGTAGCTGTTCTTGGTGGTGGAGAAAAGCCCTTGACTCCCACGTTCTCATAGACGGGGAGGAAGCCTCACTGCCTGATGCTGACCTGTCGAGGTTTTCCTGCCTGGTCCCAACAGGTCTTCCAAAGAACACCCTTGTAGAAGATGAAATTAATTTGCAAGCCCCTGGGTGGCACAGTTGGGTAAGCATCTGCCCTTGGCTGAGGTCAGGATCGCTGGATCCTGGGAGATCAAGCCCTGTATTGGGCACCTTTCTTTCTCTTCTCCGCTGCCGGACCCCGGCTGTTCTTGCTCCCTCGCTAGCTCTGTCACTCTCCAATCAGTGAAGTAAATAGAGATATTTCTAAGTGTGTCATTAATTTGTAAATCCTTTGCACTTCGTGAGGACAATATTAGTAGAATGAAGGACATATGAGAGGTAGATCACAAACCATGTGTTTGTTGAATCTTGTGACCATTCATCCTTGCAATCTACCTACATGGATAAGTTCCTGTTTTCATGAACATCCATCGATCGCCTTGTGTTCTGAGATTCTGAGTTCACCCTTGACTTGATGTTCTCATGGATCCCAGGCAGTGTTACTTCCTGTGACCCCACTTGCTAGCAAGAGACGTTACCTGTGTCAATTGTGAGAGGTATTAAAGGAAACGTCCCCCGTTCTTACTTGGGACAGTGTGCACGGTTGTGATACCCCGCCTGTTTGGTGAGACTGGCCTTCATGCAAGTACTGCTGGATCAGAGCAGATGTGCTTGATTTCTAGCTATTGGTTACTGGAATAGCGCATTCTGCATCCCTCAGAATGGGGCCCTGCTGTATGTGTTTGCAGTGTCTGAGTTTGTATCTCAGTGTGACCCCGAGGAATTCCTTGGGAGGTATTTGCCCAGTGATTCTATGATGGGAGTGTCCAGGGAAGAATTACCCCCATTGCGTTGGGATCAGTGATTCCTCGGTGTGAGGGTGTCATTGCTGGCTAGGGAAGAAGGGATACCTGAGCCCATTCCTTTGCTCATCAGACTGGGAGGATTTTCCTGTGTGTGAATTCTCCCAGATCCTTCCTGTGTTGGCTCCGTGAGGAATGGGATTTCCATATGGGATGTCCTCAGCATTCAGCCACAGCGATGATGCAGGGGGTCCCAGGGGTGCCTGCACCTTCGCTCCCGTGTGAGGAATGAAGCACACTCTGAGATGGTAGCAGGAGCCTTAGGCCTGAGCCCCACCTGAAGCTTCTCCCACCAGGATACCACGCTAGTGGCTCTCCCCGTGTGAGTTCTCTGGTATTGGGAAAGGGCCCACTTCTGGCTGAAGGCTCTGCCTCAGTGACGGGAGACAAGGGGTTTGTACTGTGTGATTTCTGTGGCGGTGAGCAAGGTGGGCACTCTGGGTACAGGCGGGGCCCCAGTGATGACACAGATTTCGCTGCTCTGAGTTGTCTGGTGTCTCCAAATGTGAGAGTTATATCTAACGGCTCTTCCACGTTGACCACATTTGTCCGGGTTGCCGCCATTGTGGATCCTCGGATGCTAGCTAAGGGTGTTGCTGGCCTAAATGCTTTCCCCTAAATGCTTTCAACCGGTTTCATTCTGTGGGAACGTGCCCATGACTTCAAAGGGATGCATGTTGCTGCGAGCTCTTGTGCAGCCATCCCAGAACATGGCTTCTACCCCGTGTGAGGTCCTGGACATGAAGAAGAGCAGAGCTCTCTGAAGGAAGGGTCTCCTACCTTTGTTCCATCGCTGAGGTGCATCTCCGGTGGTCTTACTCTGTACAGAGGTGAGCACTGCCCTGGAGTTGTTCCCACCATGTGTGTCATGTCTCCTTTCCTTGGAAGGGTGAGTTCTCTCGTGTCTCCCGAGGTTAGAGCCCTGACTAAAGGCTCTCCCACATTGGGGAGATGGGTGTGCTGCAATCCAGGATGAACAAGCTCTGATGTCCCTGGCACCAGGGACACATGGCTGAAGGCTCTTCCACATTGTCAGCAAATACAAGGCTTGTCTTCTCAGGACACAGCACACCCAGAGTGAGGTGAGGGACGTGAGACCTCTCTGTGCTGTGCTCCAGTATTGGCCAGGTTCCTGTGCAGTGTGAACCCTCTGCTAATGGCCAGAACAGAAGGGGTTGTGGCAGGACTGCACACTCATGTTCCTCCCTTCCTGACTCAATGCACATATTTCAGCCCCTTCCTTCAGGAATGGTCACTGCGTCTACCCCTGCAAGCCACTTGTAGTCGGGTGCCGTGTTCCTTTCTGGAATTCAGATAGATCTTTCTACATGTTAGACTCACCCCCACGTCAACTGCTGATTAAATTTTCGATGTCTCTGTTTCAAAGACTATATACCCGTGAGTCGTGCTGAAGCCAGTGACTTTTCCAAACACTCGGGTGGTGGCTTGACTTGAGGCCCCTTTCAGCCAAGAAATGAAACTCTTCAGGTCTCTGGTGGGACAGCCCGTATGCTCAGGGTCTTGGATGACAGGGGATTGTGGGGAACACTTAGTGTAGCCCATGTCCAGCTCTAATGTGGAAGGCCAGGGTTCATGACCCTGAAGCTTCCCGTAGACTTCAGAGAAACAGACCTTTGAGATGCCCCTGTGTGGGTCTCCCTTCATCCTTTATAATAGGGAACGTATTGCCGTGAGCTCCTGGGTCTTGTACACCAGAAAGAGTCCTGGAACACTAGGTGAAAAAGTACTGAAGTGCTGAGTGGGGACTAACATAACAGAAGGAGAAAAGGAAAGAGGGGGAGGGCGGAAGGAATACAAAGAACAAAAAGATGGGCGGGCGGCTTGAAAAAGGGGGAAGAGAAACTGGTAGAGAGGCATTAGGGGAAAGAAGAAGTTTGAAAGTTGTGAGACAAACATCTGAGAGTTAAGATTTGAGCTTGATGACAAAGGAAACGGATGGAGTCCTCTACTCAGGAGCAGAAACCAGTTGTAGGGTGTTGGTGATGACAGTCTATGGACCAGATAAACCTGCGAGACAAAGAGAGTGAGGGTGAGATGCTGGGGAGTTTCAGAAGGGCAACGTCAACCACGTCAAGGACTGAAAGAGGGGCCATGTGAAGGTTTGAGTGCAAGAATCACAGAAGGGTCCTGTCCTCGGAGGACACAGAATGTGCAGTGGGTGAGGTGGATGGAGTCGGAAGAGTTGACAGAAGTGGGCCTGTGTGGCAGGGTTGTTTCCACAGGAGCCCTACAGGAGACAGGACTGATGTAGGGAAGAGGTTAGCATTGAAGGCCGATGGTCAAGAAAGAAGTCTTGAGACGGCTTTGCTAGCAGGAGGTGGTTTTTATTAAAGCACAGGGATATGACCCTTGGATAGAAAGGGCTGCTTGCTGGGGTCGTGACGGGAGGCTGACTTTCTGGGATGACATTGGGGGAGGTCAGGCAAAAGGGAGGTTTTGCAAGAACGTGGCAGGTGGACAGAGGACACCCAGGATACAGTTGGCTTTGTTCTTGTGAAGGGAAGGTGATTTTTCCTTCTAGGAAGGTATGAATTGAAAGATGGTGTGGAGCTTCCTGGAGGAATGTTACCTTCCTCCTCTCATAGGTCCTTCTCAAGGGACTGCAGGTTTGAAAAGAAACTCTATCCTACGGACATTTCCTTCGGCCTCAGCCTCCCTCAGTGTCGTGGAGGGGAGGGAGATGTCAGGGCTTCAGGAAACGGAGATCCGGGCCTCTGGTAGGTCGCTAGCCTCTCGTTAAGCAAGCCTCTTCCTGCAGAATCATGAAGTCTTTTACAAACTGAAGGAGACTCTGGTCTTGCCGGGTTTTGATCTCCATCTTCTGTGATGAATCTGTTTTTTCCTTTCCTCAGCTTCAGGGCAGTTAGAGCACCTGAGGGATGTTCCCCATATCACAGGTTGGGGGGTGGTGTGGTGTGGCAGCTCCTGCTTGGTGCTCAGCTAGCCTCCTCTCTCGTCCTGCACCCCTGACCACTGCAGAGCGTTGCGTGGTTAAGGTTGTTGAAGGAGGACGGTCTCATCTTCTGTAACTTCTTCCTGCTGAATAGGGGCACAGAGCTGTCCCTCTGCGTGGGTTGTTGCTGGTCAGGTAGGGGAAGCCCAGCTGGGGGAGGCCTCTGCGGTCAGAGTTGTAAAAGGAAGAGGCCGCTGAGTGCAGGGGAGAACTTGTGACTGGATCTTACTGAGCGGAAAGGACCATCTGTCCTCTGGAATTTACTGCAGTGAAGGGTTCCTGGCACCACCTGCAGAGATGGGGCAGGGGGTGGGAAACAACACAAAAGGGTTAGAAGAAGAAAGAGAAGGAGAATCCCCATGAAGAGTCCTCTGATAGTGGGTGAGAACTCTCCCCCAGGCCAAGAGTTAAGCCAGTCTTTAAGGAGAGGGATCCTTAGAAGTGGGGATTTGAACAGTGGCATCTGGTAGGAACCCATAGTTATCTTTGAGATCATGGGGAATGTATGCACAGCACTGTGTCTTTCGATGGGCACAGGCTCCACCTTGTGCAGCAGTTACCACCTCTGAAGCTTTTGTGTTCTGTAGAACTGCTTTGTGCATTGGGATCATTCCCGTATTTCACTGAGAAATCCTGTTTGGGGTGACATGGTGGGCCTTGACTGTGTACTCAGTAAGGACTTCCCCATGCCCCACAATGTCCTCTATTCCCAAAGAGGGGCAACAATGGATGCTAGGTGGCCACGTCAGTGGAACGGAGCACCCATGCACTGTTGCATGAAGTGGGGATGGTCAGTGATGGTTTTCATGATGCACCCATGCATTTGGCCCAGCCCAAATGTCCAGTGGCCTCTGGAGCTTGGGGAAGCCATGGGCCCAGGTTAGAGCTTCATGGCCACTGCGTCCCAGCTAGGGGCCCTTATCAAATCCCAAGTCTCCTTGAGCCGCAGTCAGGCTTTCAAGGGCTCCTCGGGTTGGGAGGGCCATTCTTGGAACGTGCAAGCATTTCAGGCCCATATCGGGTTGGCGGGTCCTGGCTTGGGAAGAAGAGCCGTTTCTGTCAATTGCTTCATGGGCGATGAGGCCTGTCGGAGTCCGGATAAATGCTTGTATGATTTGCTGCCAATGAGAACCAACAGGTGGGCACTAGGATCTCTGCTTTGGGGGCAGACATGTTTGCTGACAGGCTTTGGCCTCAGCAGTCCGAGTTTGACTGATGACAGCACACCTGGTTATTCTTACCACCTTTCCCTGAAACTGTTGCTGTTGCTAAAGCACCTGTCCTCCACATTTTCATAGGGGCATCTTCATTCTAGTGGACTTCAGAGCCTTTCCAGAGTTCGGAGCCATGGATGTAGAGTGGTCATGTCCAGGCCTAAGGGTCACTGGGTTTCCAGGTGGGCTGGTTTCGGGTGTTAGTTCAGGTGTATCTGGAAGCGTAATGTGGTACTTGGTAACATCATGGGCCTGCTGTCATGGTTTGGTGGCCTTTGTTCTCTGGGACGCTCTGGAGCTGATGCCAAGTCCTCAGAGTCAGGGGCCATCCCCGTATGAATTGGGTGGTTGCTTTTCCCAGGAGGGCAGTTGGATGCTTAGCTAAAGCCTTTGTTTGCCAGTGTACCCGAATAGGGGCCACCCCTATTGATCTTGGATCAGTAGGACTGGGAGAGAAGAAACCATTGCAAGAAGCCCTTTTGATTGGAGGTCCCGCTGGAAGATCCTCATTAGTAGGAGTCACTGATGAGTGGGAGAAAACTTGTCCGGGAGATAAGGGCACCCCAAGTGCACCCTCCACTCCAGGTAGAGAGCAGTGTCCTTCATTGTCCCCATAAGTCCCCAGAGAACCCTGTGGAGTGGTGTGTGTTCTCTGGCTTTGAGGGGAAAGAGTTCCTCATCCCAGCCCCATCCAGCTGGTCAAGGTGCTCGTTGAGTTCCACAGTCTTGGGGGAATCAATTGCATGGTCCAGTTGCGGAATAAACCCTGAGCCCATGGGTCCCGGTGATATGCCCGCAGAATAAGGAGCAAGGGGACTGCCTGCCCACGAGCTAATGTGACCATGTTTCTGAGGGTGACCTCAAGTTGTCTAGCTTAGGTAAGCAACACATTTGGAAAGGCCACCAGAGTTAGACTTGAACGTGCACAAAGGTGAGTTCTTGAAACCGACTTTTCCTCTTCAAAAGAACACTCCTTTCCAGAGACAGCCAACTTAGGGCTAATGTTCCTTGGAAAGCAAGCCCTGCTTTAACCCACGTGGCCCCCTTATTGACTTAAGCTCAGCAAGACTTGTGATCAATCTGGAGTGATCGCTTAGAATCTGCATCGCTGGGCCTTTTCCAAGGAATCTCTAAACGTTGTCTCTCAAGGCCAGAAGCCAAGGAAAGGGCTGGCCTGTGATACCTGTGGATTTGGGCAGGTTCCTTTTCCTGAGGTGCCTGATAGATCCTGGGGTTCCCACTCCTGCCAAGAAGTGACACTCTTTCTGCTCCTGGTGAGGCGGTGGGTAGTCTGGAGGCCAAGGGGTAAGACCAGCATTCCCAAGGGGCTTGCTGGCCACCGGCTTCCTGAAAGTCAGCTTCAGTCCCTTAAAGCCCTTTGGTCCCATCTGGGTCTCAGCGTTGCTGTCTCTGTAGGACAGTCCACCCAAGCCTTGTTCAGATCAGCCATGTTTCCAGTGATGGCCCCGTTCCAAGGTGAAGAGATTCTCATGGAACATCAGGAGATGCTGAGGGTTGCCATGGGAGAGGAAATGCTTCCTGAGACCTTTTGACTTGGAGGGCTCAGGCAGAGTCCAAAGCGCCATGCTTTCACATGCTTCCAAAGGAATGTTGGGTCCCATTTTGGTATGTCCTAGATGTCTAGCACTGCTGTCCTTGAGGCCCAAGTTTTCCCCGAGGTGCAGCATGGTGCTTGGGACCCCAGTTCCTCTGGCGTGGTGTCTGGGTGCTCCCGAGTTGGAGCTCAGATGAGGGACAGCCTCTCCTCACTACACCTCTTGCTGACACCAAACACACAGACTGAGCAGGGCCCGTTTTGTGGGGCCGCTGCCAGTGTTGAACCCAGCATTGGTCACGGTCCCGTGCGTGGAAGCGACAGGGGCGGTCCCAGGGTGGCACCCTCGGGGAATCCAGCAGGGGTAGGGTTGCTGCCCCTCGAGTCGATCCCAGTGTGGTCAAGGGGCCCTGGCAGTGCCGCTTTGTCCTGCATGTGTCATGCTGTGCAGGGTTTCTGGGGACTGCAGGGGACAGCGGGAGGAGGAGCAGCACCTGCAGCAGACGGGGGAGATGAGGGGAAGGCTGCTGTCCCGCCCAGTCTCAGGTGGGCCCAGTCTCACCAGACAACGGACTGTTGTGGGCCCAGATGGTTGCCTCGTGCTCCAAGTGTCCGTCATTGGCAGGGCGCAGGCAACCAACTCTGGGTGTGGCTGCTGACTCAGAGGGTCCTCTCATCTCATCCTCAGGGCTCCAGTGCCATCTTCTGGTGGGCTGCCCAGAAGTCGTCTCTTTGGCCTACGGAGGTCAGGCAGAAGAGAGCCGTTCCTGCAGGCATGTTTCCCTGTGTGTTCACGCCGAATCCTCCTCTGGTCCCAAATCGGAGTCGCAAGTGGGTCCCCAGGGCCGCCCTGGCTCCCTTTGTCGGAGCACCCCAGGAGCCTCTGGTGCCCCGGGGTCGTGGGCACAATGTCCTGTGTGGCAGCTGTGGAGACAACGGGTGGAGTGGTGTGAGATAGCGAGTGGCATGTGGCATGGGCCAGGTCTTACCAGAGGCCTGTGGGGTTTTGCGGGACGTGTCTTCTGAGGTGTTGAGGTGGAGGTTTCCCTGCAGGACCCATGCATGACCTGAAGAAAGGGGAATTTCCTGTGGGCCCCCTGGGGCTGAATGAAGGCTACACTGCCAGGGTCCCTCAGGCCCCTTCCCTGAGTGTCCTCCTCCATGACGGCGGGGGTTCTCCTCCTGCAGTGCTGTCCCTACCCAGCCTATCTGAGAACCCTGGACGTGCCCTTCTCTGTGGAGGGAGCCTTTGCCCACACAAGTGTTGCAGGTGGTGTGGCTGAGACGACGTGCTCCCGACTCCCATGGGAAGTGAGTTTGCACAGTCCACGGGCTGTGGGCAGGTGTTGGGCGAGGTGGGAGCAGGCAGGGTGGCCTTTCCCTGGTGGGTCTCCCCTGCCGACTGAGGGATCGAGGAGAGTCTCTAGAGTATGAAACTCACAAAGCGAAATGGTGCCATGAGGGGACCCACTACCTCCCACGAGGCGTCTTGGAGGCTCGGGGGACTGGAGGTGTTGGTCAGATCATACGGGGGTGGCCGGCGGACAGGACTCAGCTGGAGATGGGGCCCGACTCTGTGCCCACAGGGATGCAGCGCTGGTAGCGGTGAGCTGTCCTGCTCCTGTGAGCCCGGGGGCCTGTCTTATTTGTTCATTTCTCACGTGCCTGAAGTGGGAGATGAGGCCACCCCACCACTGTCTCTTCCTGACGAGTGTTGTCCAGGAGCAAGCCGTCTGCTGACTTTTGCAGGGTGGGAGGGCAAGGCTTGGGTTGTGCAGAGGGTGGGGTTCCATGGGGGGTGTGGAGCCCTTTGCCAGAAGAGAACCGTGCCTAGGATGCCTGGGGTCCAGTCCCTCCAGGCAGTCAGGGCCGTCCCTCCAAGATCAGCAGCTCCTGGACGACAGCGCCCAACCACCACAGGGAGTTGCATGGATCAGGTGGAGGTTGCCGGTGGGATGTTCTCAGGGCTTCCTAGTGCCTGCAGGGACTGAGACCTTCCTCTCCTCTCCTCTTTGTGGGCAGAGGCTAGGGCAGCACCCCAGGTTTTGTGCGGTTTGCTGAGGTACCCACAACAGGGACGGGACAACGAGGGAGAGCGTGTGTCGGGCCCCTTTTCCTGCCCAACTCACCCTGTTCCTGAGTCCTCCTCTTCTTCTGCTTCCCTTGTTGTTTGTGTGAATTCTACTGAAGGGAAGCTTCTTGAGAGCAAGAGCAGAACTGGGCATGAGCGCAGACTCCCCAGCAGCAGAGAACCCAGTGGGGACACCCAGGCCCAGCCTCCCTTCCTGAGGCCCCTCCAGCCGGGTGATCCGTGCCCTGTAGACTCCCAGCCCTCCTCCCTGCTCTGCAGTCCAGGGCTGCTTCCCAGAGTCAGTGGTGAGGGGTCAGGGTGATGGGAGAAAAGGGGTGAGGAGGGCTGCCCAGGGATTTCATGCAGCAGTTCCGATGCAAAGCCTGAGGGCCTCCAGGGTGGGCGTCGTCAAAGCAGGGAAAGGGGAAGAGCTGGGAGGAGGTGCTTATGGACAGAGGAGAGAGGAAGCCCAAGAGATGGAGGTGGAAGTGAATTACAGGCACAGGGTGGCTCCTTCTGTCGGAATCGTCGTCTTCCGTGGAATTCTTGTCCAGGTTAGAGAGCAGCGAGGATGCTGGGGTGGCTGTGAGAGAGGACAGAGGGGAGTTAGTGCAGCTCCTGTCCCTCCTGTCCCTCCCTGCTCTCCTTCCTCCTCCTCCTCCTCCACCTCCTTGCCTAGAGATGCTCCATCTCCTTCCCCCTGCCAAGCTCCACCAGTCCTATTGTTGTCCAGGAGGGGGCAACCAAGGAAAGAGAGGATATATCCTGGGTCCCCCAGAATCAATCCCCTGATCCCTCTCTGCTGGGAGCAGCTGTCATGGGTCTGGGATTGCTGGAGAAGTGCCGGGAGAGATGGCCCACCACCTCCCCACAGCCCATGTCTGCCCAGGGACTGAGATGACCTTCCCTGGGATGTGTTTCAGGGAATGCAATGCCCTGTGTTTCCTTAAGAGTTATGGAGGTTGCATGGAGACGGGAGCACGGGATACTGTGCAGGTGCCCTCAGCTGTTCAGGGAAGCCCTGGAAAACGTCCTGCGGTGCAGTCACTGAAACACAGGATTCCTGCCAGTGCTCCTGCTGAGGCTTGCCAGGAATGGATGCGGTAGCAGTGTGTGTAGGGCCCTGGGCAGGCCTGAGGAACATTTGCCATTTGGGCATGCCTAGGGAGTGGAGAGCATGGCCAGGGCTGTGTGCCGGCGAGGTGGGTTTGTGAGAGGAACTGTGACTCCCTGGCCCTGCTCCCAAGAGGCTCTGTGCTATGCCTCGACACCAGCTGGTGAGAGGTAGAGTGGACCTGGGGCAGCAAGTGTGTGAATCAGGTCCAGCAGCCCCTTCACACAGGCCCAGGGGACCGTGGCCCACGACAGGTAGTCTCCAGGGTAGCTGCATGGGGGCGTCCTGCCCTTGGGAACACGTCCACAGGTCAGACTCAGCTGGGGTGTGAAGGCTGGCAGAAGCTACGATTTATGGGCATCTGTGTAGTGAACTCAGGGGAAGTACGCTTTCCCTTCTGCAGCATTGGGTGTCCCCTTGAAGATATAGCAGCTTGGAGAGAATCGGGATGGTTTGGTAGTGGAGGTTATGAGGGAGAGAATTTAGACCTGTCTTCCACCTCCTGGCTCAGACCAGAACGTAGTGTCATGGTTCACTTGCCCAGAAGAGTGCGGTCGGGGCCGCCAAGCCTGAGCATAACCATGTCTGGGCCCGTGCCAAGCAAGATGCAGAATCTCTTGTGCACCATTCCCGAGAGGCCATGAGCAGAGAGACCAAGCTTTGACATGTGGCAGCGGCCAAGGGAGGCACGAGCAGCTTTGATGGGAAAGATCCTTCAAGGAGCTGCACAAGGAGTCGAGAGGTGATGACAAACCCAGCCTACCTAAAGGCCCGTGGACACATCATCTGTTCTTTTCATCCCCAAACCGTGAAATGAGCAAATCATGCCTGTGCCAGATCATCCCTTTCCTTGGTGGTTTTTGACCCACCTTCTTCATTCTCCGGAGTGGCAGGGGCAACCTCATGTTCCTAGGAGCCCTGTCCCAGTGTTCCCCTCCTCGGTGCCGTTCCCTACCTGAAGAGACTTCGTCCTCACTGGTGGAGTTGTCAATGCTCTCTACAAGTAGATCTGAAGGAACTGAAAGAGGAGCAAAGCCGTTAGGAGAGAAACCACCTCACCCCTTCATCCCAGGTACATTGAGATGTCTCTGGGCCATGCAGCATCTGCCTGACCCTTTTGCTGTGCTGTTAGAGGTTCACAGGGCTGGCGGAGCTGGAGCCCTTGGAGGAGACTTCTAATGCCTTCTAATGAGGCCAGGATGCTGCAGCAGTCACCTCAGTGTCAGTTCTGCATGCCCATGACCACTGTCCCCTCCCAGTGCAACCATCAGAAACTCCAGTCGTTATGGGACTCTTGACGTGTGGCTAGTGGGAGTGAGCAACTGCACATTTTCGTCCCTTGATGATTTCCATATACTGCACTGAGATAAGAAATGACTGTACGATGGATACTAGACAGACTCTTTCCTGGATCGCTCAGCACTCGAAACCAACCAGGAGTGAGAGACAGGCCTGCTCTCCTGCATATTGCTTGGGCAACCGTGGCTGGCCTGACAGGGACATTGATCAAAGGAAGACATTCCCGGGATCACACACACCCATCAGGCACTGCTGGAGGTCTTTGGACCCGAAGAGATTAAGGTGAAGTCTCAGTTCCTAGAATAAATGGGGAACAGATTCCGTGCAGCACTGAGCAAAAGCATACAATGTGATGTTCTCAGGACAGAGGAGCTGCTACAGTAGATAAGGGAACCACAAAGGAGCACAACGAGCCACGACATTTCTGAATATGAAGAAGTCGGTGGTGGGTCCTTAGAAGCTGACCTTCCAATACCGTGGATGACTCCCCTGAGCCAACAGGAGGGTGCTGGCATACAAAGAGGCAGGGGCACCTGGGATTGGAAGAGAAATGCCCATGGAAATGCACTCATCTTGGCATCACGATGCTTGACAAGAGGACCGCCCAGAAAAAGCATCCTCTTCTGAAACAGCAAACAGAGTGAAAAGGCAGCCCACAGATTGGAGACA
Organism: Mustela nigripes; assembly: GCF_022355385.1. NCBI lineage: Eukaryota > Metazoa > Chordata > Mammalia > Carnivora > Mustelidae > Mustela > Mustela nigripes. The sequence continues at coordinate 113,213,973 of NC_081560.1, read as the reverse complement.
CCCTTGGAAATCCTTACTTTAGGAAAGGTGTGTTCACTGGCAAAAAGGAAAAATAAGAAAGAAAGCCAACCAAATAAAAGAAGACTGGGATTTCACCAAATAAAAGAATTGAGAAAAAGACTGGAATAGTCTGTGCTGCAAAGGGAACAAATGACTCGGCCAGTCAAACAGCCATCGTCAGAAAAGATGCTCAACATAAGGCATTGTGAGGGTACTGCAAATCCAAAGGACGCTGAGCTGTGGCATTGTCAGTTAGGGTAGCGAGGACTCAAACCAGGAATTCAAACCAAGGACCCATGTTGGAAGGAGGCAGAAAATTGGAGACTTTGTATGCAATTCGTGGAATGCAGACTGGTGCAATTACCCTGGAAAAGCCCGTTGAGTGCCCTTGGAGAGCAGCGAAAGCTACTCCCGTGGATCCCGCACGTGCGAGTGAGGAAAAGAGATGTCGGAAAATCAGATTCTGTTCCAATAGGTGTTTCTCATGAGAGAAAGTCTTGTTGGCTGCCAAAGAACCCTGAAACCCTGATTTGGCTCTGTTTCCATTCCCAGCACTGAACTCCCTTGAGTTGTCTATTGGCCCAAACCTTCAGAATCTAACAGGGCCCTCTTGCACAGACAGATGGCCAGTGAAATGGGCAGTGATTGTCCTGTCACACCTGTTGAGGTTTGAGGTTCTGTTTGGCCACCCTGCAATGCACAGAGCACCCTTCGTTCCTGCATGGACGGGGCCCAGGTGCCCCCAGTGATGCTCAGTCCCTGAAGACGACCTTATTCCCCCTTGGATAGGACATCTTTTGGGCCCACCTCCGAGAGCCCCAGCGAGGACCAGTGGTGGGTGTGGGATTTCCCTGGGAGAAGGCCAGTTGCATTCCTAGACACAGTATCTGCAGGGAAATGGTAGATCTCCATGGAGAAACACGGAGTGAATTGGCCCCATCTGTTCCCTGGCCACTGCCCCTTTGTGCGGGTCGTCCCCGAACGGGCTGTTGCACGCCGCTGCCCTGGAAGCTGCCTGCAGAAGGGAGGAAGTGTGTCCTAGCACTCAGTGCTTCTGATGAGGTTGGGAAGACGCATCATGGGGCCTCTGATGCAGAGATGTGTGTGTGTGAGCGCAGTGTCAAGAGGGAGGTGATGTGACCATTCTTGCCCGAGACCTACCTTGGCGGGAGAGCCCCATGGACACTGACTCAGGGACACACTTGTGTCTTTGAGGCACAGTCTAGCCCTTCCTAGTTAGTGACAGGATTTGTTTTCTGGGGGAATTGACGTGTATTGGCACCTCTTTCAATTGTAGGTGTTGAAGAGTTTTCCCATGAATGGACGTTCATGACGTGACAGTGATGGGAAATATCCCTGAGAACGTGGACACCATTAATCGCCATTTTGAGGGGACAAGACACGTTCGAGAACACCGGATTCACCCACCTGACACACACACCGACCCTGAGAATCACAGCACATGGATTCCCATGGAAATAGACCTCGTGCCCAGCACCCGATCCTACAGCACCCAAGAGCAGCATGGTAGCATCCGGGGGCAGGGTCAGGAGGCCTCGGGTCTCGGTCTAGAACATGACCCTTAGTCTCATTGCAACAGGATCTGGATTCTGGGTGGCTCTCAAGATGGAGCCTGCAAGGAATCCCCACCTTGCCCATTGTCCAGGTTGCTCCAAAGCAATGAGTGACTCTAGAGGACAGCATACTTAACACTCTCCCTTTCCAGCAGGGCCACCTGCACTTTCAGAAAAGAAAACATGATGAACATCAAGTCCTGCCTCGTCCTGTGTGCACAGCTCTTTTGTTCTTTTAGTGATGGGCAGGGTCATGGGCAGTGATATGGAATCCACTTAGAGTTCGCATGCCCTGGGCCCATTGGGTGGTATGGTGGTGTCAGTAGCACACGTGAAAAAGCTCATGACCCTGTGGACTGTAACTGAACCTGCTGTTTCCTGCAGGGTTTTTGGAATAGGATCTCCCTGGCTAAGGGTCGCTCCCTCAAGAATCTGCCCACCAAGGACATTGTATGTGCTGAGGTGTTTGGATCTGATTGTGAGTATCAGAGAAACAAGGGGTGCTGGACCTCACCTGAAGAAAAGCTAACTTACCACATTGGTGAACAATGGGGCCTCTCCCTCTGTGCTGTCCAGGTCAAAGGCCATCGTACAGGCTAGCCAGGGGATCTAGGTGGACACACACAGAGAGTGTTGGGACCACAATGGAAATCTTCGGGAATCACTCTGGGAGCTTTGCTTGGGGTGCACGTGCGGACAAGTGTGTGGAGGTGGGGAGCTCATCAGTATGGACTGAGCTGTAGTGGGCCCTTCCTGGATGGAGGATGAAATGTCCTGGAGAGGGGCAGGGACGTGAATAGAAACTCTGCCTCCCATTGGAGCTACAGGGCCTAGAGTAGCTATGAAATAGTCCATCTCAAGGCACACCTACTGCCTGCCCCCAAACCTGCACCACCCAAAGAGCAGCACAGTAGTTTCTGAGGACAGAGCCATGAGGCCACGGGTCTTTCTCCAGAAAATCCCTTTCTGTTACTCTGACCCTTCTTCTCAGTCCCGCCAGACCTGGAATCAGGGTGGTTCTCATCGTGGAGCCTGCGAGGAAGCCCCCAGCTTTGCCCTTTTCCAGGTTGTTGCAAACAAGGGAGTGACTCTAGAGTACAGATTACTTACCACCATCCCCTTCCAGCAGGGACATCTGTAATTTCAGAAAAGAAAACAGTATGAACATCAAATCAGGCTTTGTCCTGTTTGCATGGCTCCTTTGTTCTCTGGGGGATGGGAAGAAGCCAGATGGGGAAGTGTGCTAGAGGCCCGAGAGCAAAATGAGTCCTCCACAGATGCTCCCAGTCTTCCTAGAGGTCCCACGTTCCTGGTCCCACTGGACACAATGGGTGGCGAGGAGAAATAGCTGCTACCCGTACCAAAGCTCCCTGCCCTCCAGATGGTAGGTGATCCTGCTGTGGTTCTCCCTGCACCCCTGCAATGCCTTCAGGGTTAGGTAGTATTTGGTAACAGATTCTCCCTCAAACTTTTCCCTACCCTGTCAATTGTGCATGCTGAGATTTGTTTTTTTAATGTGACCTTGATTAAAAAAGCCAGAAGACTTTTGTGTCTCCCCCAAAGAAAGGCTAACGTACCACTCTGGTGAAAAATGGGGCATCTTCCTCTGTCGTTCCTGCCAAAAGTTCCCCCACCTGTCTATCCAGCCAAGCTAGGGAGAGATCCACAGAATGGTCAGTCCACTGGTGGGGCTCGGCAGGAAGAGCTCAGGGAGTGTTGCTTGGGGTGGGCGTGCCCGGGAGAGTATGCCGACGTTGGGTTGCGTGGGTATCGAAACTGCTGCTGCATCAAGAGAGGTCAGGGCAAGGAGCAAGAATGGAGGGAAAAATATTGACTCTGAACTTGAGCTACAGGGAATGGAATCAGGGACCTCTTCAAGCCGAAAGAGGGTGAACACTAAGAGACATGGTCTGTTGTACTGACAGGCAAGTTCCTCCAGCCAGTGACTGTGTTGTGGTCATTGTCAAGACCGCTTCTTGGCCGCTCCCACCTATCTCTCACCTCTTCTAGGATATTGTATTTCTGCAGAAGAACACTGTGTGGCAGGGTTGCTTTCAATGCAAGCACAAGTACCCTAGAGGTTTCTATTTGTCCCTGAGTCACGCGGGGTCAGGAAAACCAAAGACCCAGGATTTCTACATACTGACATCTGACCCTTCCAACAGAGTCCCCATCCACAAAGTGTCGATTCTTTCCGTCTTCCTTTCCTGTGGCATGTGGGTGTGTCCTTGGAGTCCGCAGGACACAGTTTCCCAGGACCCAGCTCCCCCAGTCAGGAACCGGCAAGTTCACGAGCAAGAGGAGGCCAGACAAGGGAAGGGCACTCTCTAACCTGGCCATGTAGCAGATTGTCAGGAAGTCAGATCAGGCCCCGAGCTAATGATGAAGCTTTCCTGGCCATTGCCATTTGCCAGTGAGCATTCAAGGTGGGAGCATTTTTGTAAGGCTGGTGGTGATGTTTGGGTCGACGAAAGTAGCTTCTGATTCCTTTGTGTTTTGACCCTGTCTGAGAAACGTCCCGAGCTAGGACAGATGTGGGCCCCTTCCTTTCTCCCCATCTGTGTCTGAAGAAAGGGAATCCTGAGCAGCCCTCCAGGTGGAGCTGTGGTCAGCGAGGAATGTGGTGTCCTCGAGGTGGGGGGGTGCGCAGCGGAGATGAAGGAAGTTTGGTTTTGAATCTTTGACCCATGCCCTCAAGTCCATTCAGCAGGAGATGTCTTCTGATGAAACGCACGCACTCCACACACCCACATGCCTGGTCCCTTCGCATCGACCCACACGAAAACAAGCCCCAACCCTCCGACGCACCAAGCACACCACCCGAATGACCTACTGGTTTGCAGGGACTGTAGCACAGGGTCCTGGTTTTCTGCAGGACACTCTGTTTGTTCAGTCCGCCCCAGCCTCCATTTCCGGAAGGAACTCAGAATGGGGGATGCTCTCCAGACCAAAGGAGGAGAGAAAGCCCTACCTTACTCTTCAGCTAGATCTGTCCCCCTAAAGGGAGTGATGGGGGAATACCCATATGGGACATATCTGGTCGCCGCCTCCTGCAGTTGGAGAAAGGGAAACCCAGTGAGGATCCCAGCACCCTGTGCACACCGTGTGCACACATCTCTGTGCCCTTGGTGTGTGTTGTAAGCAAGCTAGATGGGATGCGGTCATTGCATCTATAATCCAGAGGAGGAAATGACCTCCCAAAAAGGCTCTGGCTTGTTATGTCAAAACCCCCCCATCCATTTTCTTCAGCAACTCATTCTAAAGCCATATCCCATAGACAGAATGACCTGGTGGAAAATGCTCATGACCATCCATTGCCTAAGCAATGGTGGTGATGTTTTCTCAGTGCCCATCTTGATCCAGTGTCCATTAATGGTATAAACTCACGGCAGGCTCTCAGCACCAAGGATATTGTCTCTCCCCTCTGGCATGTCCATGCTCAGATGTTCATGGAAAGAGAAATCAAACACTGGTTGTTCCTCAGAAGCACAAAATGACTTTACTGAGGTGACCGAGCAGCTCAGACATTGAAGTTTCTTCCTTCAGCTCAGGACCTGATCCTAGGGTCCTGGGATGGAGGCCCACATTGAGCACCCTGCTCGAAAGGGGTGCCTGCTTCTTCCTCTGCCTCTGCTACTCCCCCTGCTTGCACTCTCATGCGCTCTCTGTCTCTCTTTCCTTCTCTGTCTTTCTGTCTTTCAAAGAAATAAAATCTTGAGGAACAATGACTTTACCTGAGGGAGAATTGGAGTTTCTTCCTCGGCCCTCAAAATGGGTAGCTCTTCCGTCAGGTCCTCGCGGGGAGCTAGGAGGATACAGAGGCACCGTGAGGACACTGGTGAGGCTGCTCAGGAAGTAGGCGGGGAGTTTGGATGGATGAGGACAGGAGGCGAGTGTGTGCGTGCGGGCGCGTAGGAGGTACGGGCCGTACTGCTGCCGGGCCTTGTGTTGGGCACAGCAAAGATGGCGCTGGCCTGCCTTCTCTTCCAGCTAGAAAAGGCGCCACCGTGGCAGTATTGGCGCCAACGTGGCGGTTTCGGTTCCGCATATCTCTGATATTTCCTCCTCTCGCCCAACACACCCTACCCAGTTACTGACTACGTAACCAAACCCCATAGGCTCTCTCCCCGCTGACCTCATTTCCCATCCCCTACCCAATATAAGCTGCAACCCCACTCAATAAAGTGAGATCCTGCTTCGACAGATCCCCCGAGTCTGGTGTGGTTCGTTAATGCGCCAGGACTCGCGACACTCGCCATCCGGCTCAGCCCCAAGGGGAGCTACTGGCTGGCCCGGACGCTCTCCTCGTGCCTGTCGGCCCGCAAAACCTACCGGAGTCTGACAGCCTTGTCCTTGGTGCAGAGGGGAAGGGACGGGAGAGGAGCAGGGAGGAAACGTGAAGAGGGTTTTTGTCTTTCTAGCTAAAGCGAACCCAATTAAACCCAAATAGCCAGTCCAATACATGTGAAGCCTAACCTGGCTTCTGTGTGAGGACCAAGTCCCATAACCTCTCCTGACTGACGTGCCACTAAGGGGTCCCACACTGCTTCTTTGGGCATCAGCCCTGGGACCAAGATCCCCATCTGCTGCGACTATATGCATCACGTCTCTGTAATATTTTGCATGGCATAAAAAGCAGCCTTGCTTGCTGGGCTTCATTCAACCGTCAGGAAAGGAGCCTAGTAGTTTGCTTCACTCATCCTTTCTTTGTCTTCAGAAAATCCCATGTGCAACGCTGGAGAGCACAGACATTATAGCTTCCGTAAACAGCTGGCACCGTTGATGAGTGTGATAGATTCCTTCCACTATTCTTGAGCTGTCCCGTGTGTGTGTGTGTGTGTGTGTGTGTGTGTTTCCCCTGAAGACAGTGGCTGTCCGAACCCTCCCAGGTGTTCTGACCGGTGGGAAGTTGTTTACACAGAGGAGTCTTGGAGTGTGTGCTGATAGGCAGTAGGCCTGCTTTGCAGGATTTGCCCCAGGGGTGTTGGGTCCAAAGCTTCCACCCAAGCTTGACCTTGATTTCCTATTGACCAGTGGTGTGTGAATGTGTGCTTTGAGAATTTGAACCTTCCTGAGGTGTAGGGAAATCTTATCAAGTACAGTCAGTTCCCTCCGTGATGCTTTTCTGCCATTGGTCAGTCGTGTGTACACACTGAGACCAGCTATGACCGATGTTGCCCTGTTCTGTCCTCCACGGGTCCACACGCTTTCCAGCCATGTGGGCTTGAGCATGAGGATGTGGCTTTTCTCTGTGCACTTGACTCCAGGGGCCAGGATGTAATCTTTAACGTGGGCTTCTAAGCTTGCCCTGGCTTCTGTGTCCATGGAAGCCAGTGTGTCCTGTTGGGTCCTGTCAGGGACCATCATAGAATCTAGGTATTTGGCTGTGTGCATGGATGCTGGTGGCCCTCTGCTAGCTAGCACCCATGGTACATCATGACCCCCTGGCTGAGGGACTAACACAGGTGTATAGGCCAGAGCAACTTTCAGATTGGAACCTGAGCTCCAATCCTGGCTTTCCAAGTAGGAGGTCAAGGGTTTGGATCCTTCCTCTCCGTACCATGCCCGTATCAGGAAAGCAAAGGGAAATGTCCTCCAGGTACAGCTGTGGTTAGTAGGGGAAGGAGTATGTAAAGTGTGCCAGGGTTATGAGAATGTTTTGGAAGGGTGACACTGTGATTGTGATGGAAGTGTGAGAAAGACCTGGGAAGGGCACACAATCGTGTTCACAAGCATAACGCATGGGGACACACACACACACACACACACACGCAAACACCCATGCACCCACGCACACAAGGCCTTCATCCAACGTGCACACAGATCACCCCTTCCCTATGTACGAGTTCTTCCAGGCCCTGTTGAACATGGTGACCGTGCCTCACTGGACAGTCTCGGTCAGTATCCCCCAACCCCTATTCCTTGTTGGAACCCAGAATCAGGGGGCAGGCTTCTTTGTACTCTAGATTTCCTCCCAGAGCCCAATGCTCTTAAATATGTACAGCTCTCATTGCTCCCAGCGTCTACCTGCAATTGGGGAAACAGAAACACAGTGAGGATCCCAGCATCCTGTCCGCTGTTGGGCCAGCTCTTTGGTTTGGGGAGGACTTCAGGCAGTTCATTGAATGAGGTCCCGTGGTTGAGTCCATGTGCCCCCACCCAAGTTCAAGAGGACCGTTTGAATGATGCTGGAGCATCATTCAATCTCTGAAGTCCATTCTGATCAACAGACAGAACGTTCTCTTTCAATGAGAAACCTTTTCTGCTGAAGAAGGTGTTTGATCCCATGGAGTTTGTAACTGAGGCTGTCCTGTGTCATCACCCTTTTTGTTTCCACTGAGCGTTAAGAGGTCAGACCCAGCATTCTTCCACGAGAGGAGACTGCTGCCCCCTTGCCCTGGGAGGTAAAGTGCCAGATGTTCCTCAAACTCCATTGATGGAAGAAATCAAAGAAGCACCATTTCTGTCTCTGAGAGAGGTGAGCTTACCTCAGGGAGAGTTGGAGGACCTTCCTCTGCCCAGCCCCTAGGAAGGTCCTTGGACTGGCCCTCCACAGGGTCTAGGAGAACAGAGAGGAGCTGTCAGGACATTGGCTGTGCTACTCAGGAATGACTCGGGGAGTTAAGTCTGCTGGATGTGGATGCAGGGCCAGAGGGAATCGACATGAAGGGTGACCAAGCAAGGCCTGACTTGCCAGTGGGCCAACAGTGGCATACACAGTGGTGGACATGGTACGCAGTGGTGGACACAGAAACACAGAAGAGGGGAGCAGGATGGAAAAGGAAAATGGGGCCTTGGCTTTCCAACGGAGGGGACATCATCAGTGGGAACTCATCAGCGTCTGTCTGGGAAACACTCAAGGCACCCTGGGTTTCAGGGCGCAGTCCCGTGAGCCCTCCTGCCCACTGTGAAGCCAAGCCAGCTTGCCACTTCTTCAGCTGGTCATGGGGCCTGTTCAGCTGTCTTCTGTGCACCTCTGCTGTGTGACCCTATTGGTCCTCTATCGTGCCTTGGAGAAGTAGGTTTTTTGGTGATGGAATCTAAATACTGGGGATGGTTGTACTTGTTAGTACGTGTCGGTTCAGTGACACTGCTGACATCCGTGATGCTTTGTAGACCACACTGCCATCTTCGGGGAAAACATTGCCATCCTATCTCATGGCACCTCTGTAGCCATGACAACATGACCGGCCCTCCCCTGCAATGTCCCTTCCACTTTCTGGGTCTCCGAATGTCCCTACTCGAGTGTCCTGAAAGCCTGGGATCATGTAGTGTACCTCTTTTTTTGTGTGCTTGCTTTCAACATGTGTGTTAGGTTTCCAGGGTCCATCTGTTTCATAAAATATTGGAAACATTTGTTTCTTCTTACACCTGAATTGCACTCCATGATGTGTATGGATGCCATGGAATGTGTTCTTTCATCCCATGATGAATTTGGGGGCAGTGGCTTTCTGGGGCTATTGGGAACCCAGCTGTGTGAGACATTAGTGCACAGATTTCTGTCTGTTTCCAGAATGAAAAGACGTCACCGAATGCATTGGCCCCATTTGTAGAATGGTAACCACATGGAATGTGCTGGGTACTTGAGTTCCCCAAATGTGGTGAGGTCATTTTGTTCCTTTGATGGTACGTAGCACACCCGTGTTAAGATGTGGCTAATGGGTGGAAGTGGAGAGGGGACATCGTAAAACCTCCTGTCATATTCTGGTCCATTTTTCTGTTCAGCATTCCTGGCGGAAAACATAGTCTCTTCCTACCTACACATCTAAGAACCATGTTTCCTGGGGAGACCGATAGGGACCTGTGTGTTCCAGAAAGACCTAAGATCCATCCCTTCAGCTAGTAGACACTTTTTTCCTGTGTCCCTTGGATCCAGTTTGAAGGAGAATCTCATCGTGTCTTGTGAACTTAAAAGGGGATGGACGGACAGCATAGAGGGAAATGGCTACCAGTGAAATCAGAGGACAAGGTGTCTCAGCAGTTTTCAAAGCTTCGGTTATGTCTGTGCTACTGAATGAAAGAATACATCTCCAGTCAACGTAATGAGTCAATCCCCAAGGTACCTTCCTCGGTGTCCTCGATGGTGTAGACCTCATAGGGGGATTGGACATCCTTTCCTTCTAGTCCATCCTTCAGCTGCCTCTACTCGCCAGCTGCCCAGCAGGCATTCCTCCCTCCAGGTGGGACTTATGAAGAGGTCGCCGTGTGCCGTGCTCTGAATTCTGCCCCCTCCCTCACCCACAGGTTCTCTGGGAAATGGCTTTTATTGAAGAGAGACAGGACAGAAACACAACAGAGCGCCATGAGCACACCTGAGGGCCTGGGTTCACATCCCATTGAGAAGCCACACCTACCTGAAAGTGTTCCCCAGAACTCTCTGTGCCCCCTGTCCCTGCCCTCTGGCCTAGACGTTAGTGTGCCATCACGGTGTCCCAAGTGATTGAGTCCAAGGAGTGCCTGGGCCCTAGGGGAGGACGGGATGCTTCCCAGCCGCTTGGCAGGTGTTGAGAAACAGACTGCCTACAGACTCAGCTAGATGGCTGGCTGTGGGTGAAGCCACACGTGGGACTTGGGATGGCTCCACTGCAGGGGAGGATGGAAGCCCCCTCATTATCCTTCCCATGAGAATGATGCTTGACAGCCAACAGAGAATCTGTGTGCCTTTGTCCGGTCCTCCCCACAGCAGCACCGATAGGAGTGGTGACAGGCTGGCAACCCCACTGGACAGTGGAGGGCCCTGAAATGTAGGGTGGTGAAAGGACCATCCAGAGTTGCCACTGTGATGAGGGATGGATCTGGGACAGGAATGTCATCGTTTCCCTGTTGCTGGACAACCCTGAGCCCCTGACACCAACCCACGGCCCCTGAGAAAACATCCTGAAGACCTAAACCAAGAGCTGCCCTCACAATCACAAATCCCTCTGTGCCAGTGTTTCTGTAGGGGGGAGTGAGAGCCACGAGACTAGCCTCAGTCCTCACTCACCTGTGTTTGGGGCCCTGACATCAACTATATGGCGGTTTCTGCCCAGTGGGGCCCTAGTGAAGGACCAGGAACGTGTAGCATGGGCCATGTTCCCTCACCTCTCTGCAAGGTCAGCACAGTCGCCCAAGGCCATCCTGAAGGCCAGTTGCAGCCCACGGCTCCTGGGGTTCTGCTTGGCTCCCAAGCTGATTCAGACTCCCAACGGTCACATAGGACCCCGCCGAGAACTCACTTGCCTTCTGCTCCCAAAGGTCACACTTTGACCCCACCGAGAATGCGCTTCCCTTGAGCTCGCCAATGCCGAGGAGCAGTCGATGGTACGAATGGACATGGAGGTGGCCATGTGGGCTGGGGGTGGTTGGTTTCAGGAAGGAGACGGATGATGCTGAGTGACCCACTCTTGCCGTGCAGACTGCTCTGAGGAGCCTGGATGGAAGTGAGGCTACCCTGGCTGCTGTGAGTCCCTCCCTACTCTCTCATTTTTGCCAGCATCCCCTGTCTACTCTCAGGTCTCCTGATTCCCTCTGGAGACTGTAGGTTTAGCAGACAGTCTCCTGTCTCCCTCCCTAGGCTGATACTGGAGAACCCAGCCCAGGATTACCTTTGAGACCAGCAGACAGTCCACCATGCAGCTGCTATGTGTTCTGTCCACCCACCCGGTGGCACAGCCCATTCCTGTCCACTCCCAGGCATCAAGCAGATGGCCCGTGAAACCCTTCACATCAACCCATGAGACCACCCCACTGTCTTCCAGTGTATCTCCTTCTAAAAACAGCTGCATTTTGACCGCTGACCGTTCCCCTCCGATATTGTCATGTCCATCGGGAAGACGTGACCAGCAATTCATTCCCCTCAAGTGTGGTGCCTGTGTCGCACCAAGATTCTCTGATCCAGGGACAGCAGTGTGACGTGTGACCTGTGTATTGTCCCTGTAGGACTGTGTCCGAAATGGGTATTCAGAAAGAATATGGTTTTCTGAACGTAGAAGTGCTTTAAGGATGGCAGCTTCCCCACGAAATCCCAATGAAATCACCCAGACAAACGAACAAACACAGGCATCGAACTGGGAGGAGGAATCAGAGGGTGGAGAGGAAAAGCCAAAGAGAAGAAGCATGTCTCTGTAAAAGGGAGGTAGCCAGGTTGAGAGAAGAGAATTGAGAAAATCGATAGGCACATACCTGTACAACAGCAGTTAAGATTCCCCATCGTGGGGACCTCTACAGCCATTCACCAAACTGTCACGGCCTCGGCTCACAGAGTGACAGTTGAAACGGAAGGTTGGATGCATGTCATTGGGTCATTGTGGCAATGGCTCATGACAGAACTCTCATGGTGAAGGCATCCCTGCACACTGTGGGGTCATGGAGGGAAGTGGGTTGGTGAGGGGTCGATAGATGATGGGCATTGAGGAAGGCACTTGCTGTGGTCAGCACTGAGTGGTGGAGAGAAGTGATGAGCCCCTGAGTTGTACTGCAGAATGCAATACTGCGCTGTACGTTAACTAACTTCATTTTTGGACATTCAAAAAAGGATACTCCTGAGGGCACCTAGGAGACTGAAATGTTCATTTTACTATCTGCTACTCTGGAAAATTCCTCTATTTATACGAGATTGTTTCACAAAGTCTCTCCAGGAGTTCTTGGGTGGCTCAGTGGGTTAAGTATTGGCCATCGGCTCAGATCCTGCTCTTGGAGTCCAGGATCAAACCTAGCATCTGGCTCCCTGATCAGGGGGAGTGCTGCTCCCTCTGCCCCTCCCCAAGTCCTGCCTGCTGTGTTGAATAAGGACCCTGCGTTTGCACTACTTGGTATTTACCCCATAGACACAGATGGAGTGAAAAGAAAATTTACCCTGTAGACACAATGTTTATAGCAACAGTGGCCACAGTCGCCAAACTGTGGAAAGAACCAGGATGCTCCCTTTCAACAGACGAATGGATAAGGAAGATGTGGTTCATATACACTATGGAGTGGGATGCCTCCATCAGAAAGGATTTCTACCCAACTTTTGTAGCAACATCGATGGGAATGGAAGGGGTTATGCTGAGTAAAATAAGTCAAGCAGAGGAAATCAGTTATCACAGGGTTTCACTTCTTTGTGGAGCATAACAAATAACATGGAGGACTTGGGGAGATGGAGAGGAGAAGGGAGTTGAGGGAAATTGGAAGGGGGGGTGAACCATGAGAGACTATGGACTCTGAAAAACAACCTGAGGGTTTTGAAGGGGCGGGTGGTGGGAGGTTGGGGGAGCCAGGTGGTGGGTATTAAGGAGGGCACGTATTGCATGGAGCACCGGGTGTGGTGCAAAAACAATGAATACTGTTTTGCTGAAAAGAGAGAAAATAGATAAATACTTTAAAAGATAGGAAAATATGTAAAGGGCTTCCTGAGGGGCTCCCTTCCCCAGGAAGGCCCTGTGTGCCTTCTAGGATCCCCTGGGAGCCAAGAGTGTCAGTTCCCAGTATTGTCTGTGGGGCGTACTGCCTGAGCCATGAGCTAAGCGTACAAACATATGTCTGTCATTTTTCAGTGAGCTGCATTCATGTGGATTGCAAGGTGCCCTTTCTGCAGGGGACAGAGAGATACCCTTTGAAAACCCTGGGTTCTCCGTGCACGTTCGATTTCAGAGGCCCTTAGTGCACGGACCTCCTTTTTGCCTGCCCCCCATCCTCCATTTCCAGTCTGCCGGGAAGATCGCCCTTTGTGGACAGCGGGTCGTCTCCAGCATCAGATGGCATCTCCAGGGCCTGCATACATGGCATGCACATGTGGTATCCCTATGGACACAGAGGATGAGGCAGCTGACAGCTGGGTAGGACCCTCTTGTTTGCCGAGGTCAGTCTGTGCACCCTGGAGTGTTTGGACCCCAAACCTCTCTGCTGGTTTCACCCCTTGAAACCGGGAGCTGGGCATGCAGGGGGCCACATCCACTGTAAGTCCCTGCGGGCCTGGTCACTGCCGTGTGGTCTCTTGGAAAGTGACCATCAAGAACTCCTTGGCAATGACCCAAGGGATGTAGGCATTTACAGGCCACAAATAGAACGTGATTTCTTTACAACAGTTTCTAACTGGGGCACCTGGGTTTCTCAGTCGCTTCAGCAGTTGCCTTCACCTCAGGTCCAGGCCCTGGGATCCAGCCCAAGTTGAGCTCCCTGCTCAGGGAAGGAGCACCTGCTTCTCCCTCTGCCTCGGCCTGTGGCTCGGCCTACTTGGGAGTGCTCTCTCTCTCTGCCAAAGAAGTGAGTAACAACGTTACAATATAAATCAACAAGTTAATAGAAATGATACATAAATGAATATATTTTATGAGTTCTGCAACATAATACAATGGGAGGGGGAACAAAACCAAACTAGTAACAGCATGTATTTATACAGGACAATACAATCATCATGCTACTTCAGGTAACACAATTATACCCTTTGACCCAATTGATATCTAAATAGATCATTTTTCTGGCACAGTTTTGGAAACCTTTCTTAAGGATGTTATGAAAATATGTACTTTTAAGAAGTTAAGTTTTGAGTAATACCCAGTCATCTCTGTCCTTCTGGCAAATGTCAGATAACAATTAATTGGAGTTTACGACTTGGTGAGGGTTTCCTTGGTGGTGGTGGTGTGAAGACAAGTCTAGCTATTTAGAGTATCTTAGAGACTACGATGGAGGAAATTGGATGGATTTCTGATGTTCTGTCAAAATAGACTTTTTTTTAAGGATTTTACTTATTTGACAGAAATCACAAGTAAACGGAGGCAGGCAGAGAGAGAGAAGGAAGCAGGGTCTCTGCACAGCAGAGAGCCCAATATGGGGCTCGGTCCCAAGACCCTGGGATCGTGACCTGAGCTGAAGGCAGAGGCTTTCACCCACTGAGCCACCCAGGCACCCCCAAAACAGACATTTTACTTCCGACAGCCAGGGATGGTTCTTTGGAGAGAAATTTTCCAAAAAGACTGAATAGGAAACCCATCGATTTCCGGAATCTGAATTAAGGTGAAGTGAACTTTGGCCTTTGAATGTTTCCTCTGATGTTTTCCATCACCTGACGATGTGTAAATAGCCTACCGTGGCCCTTTGCCTTGGTACATCTTTGTGTCAGTCAAGAATTGGGTGCTGGAAAAGAAAAGAAACAAAATGGCACACTTCTGTTTTGGGGAATTAGGGACGGTCCTCTGGGAGACACAGATTGGAGGGAAATTAGGTGTGCTCCCAATTTGGAGCAGGGAGTATAGGTTCATGAGTGAAAAGCACAGGCACGTGTTTTGCAAGGACGACGATGAGTGCTGGCAGCTAACAGGCGCTGCGTTGTTCTCTTTCAGTCCAGAGTAAAGGGATGTGTACCAGGTGGTAGGGGATCTGCCACTGAGCAGGTTCATGGGCCAGACATCAAAAGTTCATGGTGCTCGGACCTTTGACACAGGAGATATGCCCAGGGTTTCCTTCCTGATTGTCCTTCACACTCTAGTTTCAGAGTGTCTCTCTTAACAAAGCTTCCATCATCACGAATCTTCCTTGAGAATTCTCATCCATCTCTTTTCTGCCATCCTTTTACCAGGAAAACAGCAATGATCTGAGTGTTATTTCCTACCATCCCTTCTCACTGTCTGGGTGGCTGGCATCCTGCTTCAGGTCCCTTCTGCCCCTGGAAGGTGGCAGTTTCCTAGTTCCTGGATCATCCAAGCTAGTTGAGTCTTCAGATTGCATCCCACTAAGAAGAAGGCTTGAGGATGACCCATCTCGATGGGACTTAGGGTCTCATGTCTGGGTAGTCCTGATGGCTGACTTGCATTCTTGGAGGAACACTGATTTTGACATTTTCAGTAATACTGCCAGGAGAAATGCAAGGTAGAAGCCACTGGACAAGGACAATTTAAAATACTCAAGAGTCCAAACTGCATTTCTTGCTCCAATGCTGGGGTGTTTCCCCATCTGTTCTCACAGAGAGATTCTAGAGGAATGGCAAGACCCATGCCGTTGTGTTCTGGCACCTGTGTTCTTCCTCTGGAAGAAAGCCTGCTGTCCCCCTTGACCCTCAGCGCAGAGGGGCTGGGTGGGTCTGCTGTTGTGTTGGGTGGATGAAAGTCCCTGGTCAGGGAAGGAGGAGGACGCCGCTCCACACACACCCTCTGGGGATGCCCGGGGCTTTGCCTGCAGAAGCTCAGTGTGGTTCCAAGAGAGGGGGTGGTTCCTGACCCCTTGATCCCTGTCTCTTTCCATCTGTAGGTGTGAAGAAATACCGGCCCTTTGGGGTCATCCTGGCGGCCTCCAAGAGCATTGGCCTGAGCCCATCTAGGACACCGTGGAGGTGTTTGTGAGGGAGACCAGTGTGCTCCAGGTGCCCCTGCCCTCTGGGAGTCCTGGCCTGCCTCTCTCAGGGGCCGGGCAGCGTGCCCCTGTTGAGGAGCCTGGTTCTGGGGAACCGTGGGAAGGGGAGACTGTGGGTTTCAGGTCCCTGCGGGGAACAAGGAGATCTGTGGAGGGCTGGGCCAACCCAACAGACAGAGAGATGCTTCCAGTCTTGCCCTCAGAACTGAGGGATTATCACCCCTGGAGGCATCCTCCTGCTTCCCAGGATGTGCTGCCGGAGAGAGGCAGGGAAGGCTTCCTGGGGAATCCAGGCATGTGCGGACCTTGGCCTCTGCCATGAAGTCTGTGCTCGGTGGCCCATGGTGCCAGGAGGGCCCGTAGCAACCCGATATCCACGTCAGCCTGACTTGCTGGTCACAGCCCCTTCTCAGGTCTGAGAAAGCCCCGTGGCTCACTGTTTATAGCCCTTTGTGATACGATGAAGCCCCTGAGTTTGTTGTCCAAGCTGCCCCTTCTTTGACAGCTCCCAGAGGGATGTCAC
This sequence comes from Mustela nigripes, assembly GCF_022355385.1. Classification (NCBI taxonomy): domain Eukaryota; kingdom Metazoa; phylum Chordata; class Mammalia; order Carnivora; family Mustelidae; genus Mustela; species Mustela nigripes. The sequence continues at coordinate 113,197,572 of NC_081560.1, read as the reverse complement.
GTCCCATGGAGCACCATGTGGGCTCGTCTCTGAGCCAAGGGCCTGCCCCTTCTCCCCTCCTCTGCTGGGTCTCCTGCTCTGTTCAGCTGGGGCAGTTAGAGTGTCATGCCTCTGGCCAGCCATGATGGGCATTTCCTCTGCAGGCAGAGTCCCAGGTTGGCAGGAGAAGTGGGCGTGGTCGCTGGGACAGCCCTCCGAAATGGGTCAGGTGAGCTTTCAAACTCTGGGGAGGTGAAGGGTTCCTAACATCACAGTAGCACGCAGGCCAGACCGTAGGCGGGTTTTTCTGGACTCATCAGACAACCTGTGCAAGACGTGAGGAGTGAAATGCGCTGCCTGGAGTGGAGATTGTATTGGTGTCTGGGACTTCTGTCCCCAAGGGATATTCAGGCCAGTGGGGTGGGGGCCTAGGGGCAGCTTATTTGGGGCCAATGTGCCTTGCTTCTGAGGAACCCCCTGTGTTTGAGCAGGAAGGTGGGCTCCGCAGTTGGATCTGGCACCTGGGCCCACGTTGGTCACCACGGTGGTTGGGTTGAGAGGAGCACAGGGCCGGCCAACTGGAGTCTACGGCCCCTCAACTGCCTTTTGACAGCCTGCACCCAGGGCCTGGGGCACCTGGGGCAGAGTCAGAGTCCCAGGGCCCAGGCAGATGCTTATAGAAAGGACTGGAGCTAGGGAAGAAGGGAGGGAGGCAGGCAGGGCCAGGCAGCCACGGCAGCCAGCCAGGTCACCGGGGTGCCCAAGCCTGGCTCCATGCTCTGTGCTTTATTGGAGGGTTGGCGTTTATCAGGGCAAAATGTGCACAGCGTGAAGTCTGCCATAGACACGACCCTGAAGTGGAAGGGTGTTGGGGAAGGGGAAGATAGTTGTTATTGTTGTTGTTTTTTTTTTTTTTCTTGTTGAGTTCCAGTGTCCACAAGAGGCACGTCTTAGCAAGGAAAGACCAGAGGCCCATTTCAGCCCCATGGAACTCCTGGCAGCCTAATCTCTAAGCATGTATTAGGGGAAGGTCTTCCAGCAGCTATGCTAAGACTTTGACAGATGGCAGGCCCTCTGGTTTGGGCCTCCTTGAGCCTTCACTCCCTACTGGGAGGGATAGGCCTACTTTCGGTCCTGGGTGACTCCGTGTCTCCCCACGTGTGGGTCCTGAGACCTCGACTGAATGCTCTCCTTGTTTTTACAGGTGGTGCTTCGAGGCTCAGGGGACGTGGCCTCCTGGGCAGCATCCAAAGCGTCTGGCCTCTGTCTCTTCAGTGCAAATGGAAGTGCAGCACATCCAGGAGTGTGACCGCTGTCATCTCCCTGGTGCACATGCATCGCAGTGGTAAGTTGTCTTGGTTATGAACCTCTCCCTTGGGTTGAGGTTCAGGCCTTGACCTGGGTGTCTTTCTTGCCGGCTTCTGTCTTTCTTCCAGAGGAAAAGATAGCCTCTTATTGTCAATTAACTTAGAGATATACCCTTAACCAGAATGTCTAGAGTTGGCTGCGGGGGAAAATTACTTCTTGGCACATATGGAGAAGGTTCTGCAAGTCCCTGCCTTACATAAAACTTCTGAACTCCAGGCTACCCCTGGTAGCAGAGTCCCGAGACCTTTTGATTGGAGGTCCCACCGGAAGGTCCTCATTAGTAGGAGTCGCTGGTGAGTGGGAGAAAACTTGTCCGGGAGATAAGGGCACTCCAAGTGCACTCTCCACTCCAGGTGGAGAGCGGAGTCCTTCATTGTCCCCATAAGTCCACAGAGAACACTGTGGAGTGGTGTGGGTTCTCTGGCTTTGAGGGAAAGAGTTTCTCATCCCAGCCCCATCCAGCTGGTCAAGGTGCTCGTTGAGTTCCACAGCTGTGGGGGAATCAATCGCATGGTCCAGTTGCTGAATGAACCCTGAGCCCATGGGGTCCCGGTGTTATGCCCGCAGAATAAGGAGCAAGGGGACTGCCCACCCACGAGCTAATGTGGCCATGTTTCTGAGGGTGACCTCAAGTTGTCTAGCTTAGGTAAGCAACACATTTGGAAAGGCCACCAGAGTTAGATGTGAACGTCCACAAAGGTGGGTTCTTGAAACCAACTTTTCCTCTTCAAAAGAACACTTCCTTCCAGAGATAGCCAACTCAGGACTCATGTTCCTTGGAAAGCACCCTGGGATCGACTCAAGGGGCAGCACTCCCCGAGGGTGCTGCCCCGGAACCGCCCCTGTCGCTTTCACGCACAGGACCGTGCCCAATGCTGGGCTCAACACTGGCAGCAGCCCCAGAAAATGGGCCCCGCTCAGCCTGTGTGTTTGGCAGCAGCAAGGGGTGTAGCGAGGAGAGGCTGTCCCTCATCTGAGCTCCGACTCGGGAGCACCCAGACACCACGCCAGAGGAACTGGGGCCCCAAGCACCATTCTGCACCTCGGGGAAAACTTGGGCCTCAAGGACGGCAATGCTAGACATCTAGGATGTATCAAAATGGGACCCAACATTCCTTCAAAAGCACGTGAAACCATGGCACGTTTGACTCTGCCTGAGCCCTCCAAGTCAAAAGGTCTCAGGAAGCATTTCCTGAGCCCTGAATAGTCGACATGATTATTCTGAGCACTCACATTTTGTTAGCTGCTATTGTATTTGTTATGTATGTAATAACGTGTGGCTGGAGCCTTGACAATTCTCTAGGGCCTTCATTGCTCAGTTAACTCATTTGGGCAATGGAAGAGGGAAGAGGCTGTACTAGCTAGCCACCAAGGCCCTTTCCTGGCTCTGACATTCCCCATGTCCCCAGTTATTATTTATTATGTATTCATTTGTTATTTGTTATGTATAAGCATGACAGTATCCTGAAGGCATCGAAGGCTGTGTGACAGTGTAAGGTCTGGGACAAAATAAGAAGAGTGAGGTGAGCTGGAGCTGAGAGGGGTAGGCACGCAGGCTACACAGGAAATGTCACCCCTTTGGAGAGTCTGTGAGGGCATGATCGGAATGAAAGGCTCACCAGCCATAACGAAGGAAATTCTGTCATCACCCCTCCTTGAACACCTGCTCCTCCCCTCATTTTCCATTCCCCATCTGCCATTGTTGTTGGCATCTAGAAAGATGCAGAGGTTCTTGCTCTCCTCCTGGCCTTATAGACCTACAGGATGGTAGTGCAGGAAAGAGGTTTTCTGTTTTGGCCTAATTTGAAAAATGAAAAAAAAAATTGAGTCTGAGAAGGTGACTGACAAAGATCATGCAGTTTGTTGGTGGTAGAACCATGGTTAAAAGTCAGGTGTGCAGGGGCGCCTGGGTGGCTCAGTGGGTTAAGCCTCTGCCTTCAGCTCAGGTCACGATCTCAGGGTCCTGGGATCGAGTCCCGCATCGGCCTCTCTGCTCAGCAGGGAGCCTGCTTCCTCCTCTCTCTCTCTCTGCCTGCCTCTCTGCCTACCTGTGATCTCTCTCTCTGTCAAATAAAGAAATAAAATATTTTTTAAAAAAAGGCCAGGTGTGCAAATTCCCAGGCCAGGGCTCATTTTGTCACTATTAATTGAGTCAAAGATAGTTTCTTATTAAAAGACCTTTTGAAAGTTGTAAGAAACAAACATTAGACATTTATTTTTTATCTTGCCTTCAACACCCCATCTCTTTTTTCCAGAGGTTTCTTGGATTTTCTGACCTCAGGGGATTAATAGTGTTCACAGGAAAACAGATTAACAATGTGGCTTGAGATTTTTAATTTTTAATTTTTCCCACATCAGTTCTGAAAAAGCCAGAGTGTTTTCTCCTTTGGGTTACTGTTAAATGTTAAACTCATCTCATGTTTTTAATTTTCCTGTGTCACAAAACCTAAATTGGTAATAAATCAATAAGAAACAAATGTTTACATTCACTCAGTGAAAAGTATCATGTCTAAACTCAACATCTATCAGAGCCACACATGGACACGTAAGTATCTTGTATGTGGAGCTGTGTAGGCAGGTAAATCCAGGAACTACAAGGCAGGCCAAGTCTCTTCTAACTTCCTTCTTCCTTCCTTCTTCCTCAGCTCTCCCTCCTCCACTAAGAGCAAAAAATGAACACATACCAGGTGAGCTTTTTGTTTGTTTATTTCCACTTTGTTTTAAAATGAGTTTTCTAAAATTTGAAAGGATTCATATTTTTAAAACAAAAAAATAGAGGGGCTCCTGAGTGGCTCAGTGGGTGAAAGCCTTTGGCTCAGGTCATGATCACAGGGTCCTTGGGATCGAGCCCCACATCAAGCTCTCTGCTCAGCAGGGAGCCTGCTTCCCTCTCTCTCTGTGCCTGCCTCTCTGCCTACTTGTGATCTCTGTCTGTCCAATGAATAAAAATCTTAAAATAACCTAAAAAGACAGAAATAGGCAAGAATTACTTGAAGGGAAGTATATCAAGTCTATCAAGCAAATTCAAAGAACATTTGGTAGAATGAGAAGCAAGACTCTTAATTTCACAGAGTTTTGCAAGTTGTAAAACTTCCTTTGATTTTTCTAATAACAACACTGAAATTGCCTATAATCATTTCTGATAGACACAGCACTGTGCTAGAAGTGTATGGATGCTTTTCAGGGGACCGAACAATGAGGTTTGAGTAGACAGCTCTCTCATGGTCCTGCTTGATCCAGGAATATGACTTCGAAGATCTGGTGGAATGGAGGGACCACGCGTCCTCCAGATGACTCTCCCTAAGGGTTTGTGTCAGCTTGTTCACATCTCTAGCTTGAATAGCCAACTGTTCTGGCTTTAGTTTCTGCTTTTCTCATTCATATTTCAACTTCATGAATGCATTCTTGCTTCTTCAACATTCTCGTGAGTCAGCTCTGGAAAAGGCTACCAAATTGTAGTTAAATCCAGTTTTTGGTTTTGTCTTACTTGACCGTCTTGCAGCATAATCCTCAGTCTCTGTTATCTCTGACACCTGCCTGCTAGCTTTCCTTTCTTAACTCTGATACATCCCCTTACTGTTGCTCACAAAGTTCTCTTTCCCTTTTGCCCCAGACGTTGACTCTCCTTGGGTTTGTTGCCCAACCATCCTTGGCTCACTGCTTTTCTTCAGTCTGTGTTTTTTCCTGACTGGTCTTCTCTCTCTCTCTCTCTTTTTAATAAAATACTTTTTAATTAGTAATAACATGGTTAAAAGGTTAAGTGATGTTCCCTCTAGGAAGGGTGACATTTTTCATCTCAACTGAGACACTTCCACTGAGAATGAAAGAGGTTCCATAAAGTTATAATGGGACAACTGGCTATATCGGGACAGTCCCAGACATCCTGTTGTAGATATCTGTCTGTCTTGTTTGTCCTACCAGTGCTTCTTTCTTCAGTTAAAAAATACTCTTGTATGCCCCCTACTTTTATTTAGAAGGAAATCCATCATCTTTAGGGCTTTCCAAACTTAGATGCAGGTGTACACCGCTGGCATCCTGTTAAAATGCAGATGCTGATTTAGTGGATCTGGTGGGGGCCCTGGGTTTTGCATTTCTAAAAAGCTCCCAGGTGAAGCGGACTCTGCTGCTTAGGGAGCCACACTTCGAGTAAGGAGTCTATAATTGATTTTCTGTTCTTTCTTTTTTGTCACTTCTTAAAAGCCTGTCCCAGACATCTGCATCTAAACAGAACATGGATTGTTTCTTTGTTATAGCTGCACAGTAATTCAAGCATGGACGTTCCATAGTTAAACTGTTTATTATCAGTTATGCACTATTTCAAACCTTTTGCTATTACAAACCATGTTCTAGTGAATGACCTTGTACATATAGGTTTTTTCTAACCGATAAATTACTAGAAGTGCACTGCCAGGTCAAAGGGTGCATATAATTGATAACTCGATCATTCAGGATTTTGGTATCATTTTGTGTCACTCCCATCAACACCGCATGGGTTCTTGTTTGTCCACAGCTTCCCCCAAAGAACACGTGGTTCAACTTCTGGAATTTTGGCAGTGGAAAGAGAAACATGGAATTTTATGAAGTTTATATCTGCAAGTTTCTTAACTATGAGTGAGGTTAAGTATTTTTTCATGTATCTGAAAGATGTATTTACATTTCTGTGAACCCTCTGTTCATATTTTTTGCCCATTTTGCTCTTAGGTTTGTGGCTTTTTTTTTGTTTGTTTGTTTGTTTTTCTTCTTCTTCAGTCTAGCGCTTTATATATTAGGGATACACTTGACCATTTTATGGGTTGCCAACTATTATTTTATGGGATGTGATTTGTCTTTTGATAGTTGACCCTGGAGTTTTCTCCCCCATGCAGGTATTCTGTTTCAGAATACCACATTTCACTTAGTCATTTCTTTAGGCTTCTCTTGGCTGTGACAATTTCTCAGACTTCCCTTGTTTTTGATAACCTGGGCAGTTTTGAGTAGTAGAGTTAGGTGTTTTGTAGAATGTCCCTCAATTGGGAATTGTCTGCTGTTGTTTTCATGATTAGACTGAGGTTATGGGTTTCTTGGAGGAAGACCACAGAGATAAAATGTGATTTGGTCTTATCCTATCAAGGGTTAGTGCTCTGGACATGACTTATTACTTTGTTTTCTCTCTCTTCATACTGTACTTCTTGGAAGGAAGTGGGCAATTACACTATACCACTTACACTATACCTCCTTCCTGTTGGGGTAGCTACATAATTATGTACATAAATTATCAGGAATTCTGCATAGGAGATTTTTTTGTTCTCTCCTATTTACTAATCCATTTATATCAGCATGAATTCATGGCTAGTTATTTTATATTTTGATTATCATACAATGATACCTTGTTCCTTTTGTTGCTCAAGTTGTTCCAGGTTGGTTAGTAAAAGCATCTTCTAAGGGCACCTGGGTAGCTGAGTTTGTTGAGTGTCCGACTCTTGCTTTCGGCTCAGGCCATGATATCAGGGTCCTGGAATCCAGCCCCACGTTGGACTATTTGCTGAGTGTGGGGCCTGCTTGAAATTCTCTCTCTCGGGGTGCCTGGGTGGCTCAGTGGGTTAAAACCTCTGCCTTTGGCTCAGGTCATGATCCCAGGGTCCTGGGATCGAGCCCCACATCAGCCTCTCTGCTCAGGAGGGAGCCTGCTTCCCCCCCTCTCTCTGCCTGCCTCTTTGCCTACTTGTGATCTCTGTCAGATAAATAAAGAAAAAATCTTTAAAAAAAAATCAAAAGAAGAGCTGCAGAACTAAAATTTCAGAATCAAGAATTAGGGACTGGAAACCAGCAAAACACTGGTGTAAGGTGATATCTCAATGTGGTTTTAATTTGAACCTCCCTGAGGGCTAGTGATGATGAATATTTTTTCATGTGTCTGATAGCCATTTGTTTGTCTTGATTGGAGAAGTGTCTATTCATATCTTTTGCCCATTTTTTGATATGATTGTCTGTTTTGTGTGTATTGAGTTTGAGGAGTTCATTATAGATCCTGGATATCAAACTTTTGTCTGTACTGTCATTTGCAAATATCTTCTCCCATTTCATGGGTTGCCTCTTTGTTTTCTTGACTGTTTCCTTTGCTGTACAGAAGCTTTTGACTTTGATGAAGTCCCAGTAGTTTATTTTGGCTTTTGTTTCCTTTGCCTTTGGAGACATATCTTGAAAGAAGTTGCTGTGGCTGATATTGAAGAGATTACTGCTCATCATCACTAACCATCAGGGAGATTCAAATTAAAACCACATTGAGATATCACCTTACACCAGTTAGAATAGCCAAAATTAGCAAGACAGGAAACAACATGTGTTGGAAGGGATATGGAGAAAGGGAAACCCTCTTCCACTGTTGGTGAGAATTCAAGTTGGTGCAGCCTCTTTGGAGAACAGTGTGGAGATTCCTCAAGAAATTAAAAATAGAATTTCTCTATGACCCTGCAATTGCACTTCTGGGTATTTACCCCAAAGATACAGATGTAGTGAAAAGAAGGGCCATCTGTACCCCCAATGTTTTTAGGAGCAATGGCCATGGTCACCAAACTGTGGAAAGAATTAAGATGCCCTTCAATGGACGAATGGATAAGGAAGATGTGGTCCATATACACTATGGAGTAGGATGCCTCCATCAGAAAGGATTTCTACCCAACTTTTGTAGCAACATGGACGGGACTGGAAGAGATTATGCTGAGTGAAATAAGTCAAGCAGAGAGTGTCAATTACCATATGGTTTCACTTATTTGTGGAGTATAACAAATAGCATGCTGGACATGGGGAGTTAGGAGAAGGGAGTTGGGGTAAATTGGAAGGGGAGGTGAATCATGAGAGACTATGGACTCTGAAAAACAGTCTGAGGGGTTTTAAGTGGTGGGGGGGTGGGAGGTTGGAGGAACCGGGTGGTGGGTATTAGAGAGGGCCTGCATTGCATGGAGCACTGGGTCTGGTGCAAAAACAATGAATACCGTTATGCTGAAAATAAATTTAAAAATTTAAAAAATTAAATTAAATTAAATTAAAACTTAAAAATCTTCCAAATCAATTAAAAAACAAACTTGCCATTGAAATTTTAAAACTTGAGAAGATATTTTCTGAGTTAATTGTTATTGCTCTAAACAAAATATCTTCTTATCACTGTATTTAATTTTGGCTGGGAATGTATACTAGTAATTGACTTTTTGTCACCATCTAAGAAGTCACATTGACTTAAAATATCTATTATTCCTATTATTAAAATATAACTGTAAACAGGTTAGGAGACTGTGGATGTAACCTTAGATATAACACAATTTAATTAGTGGGAAAATACTTTGCAAATACCAAGTAAGCCACTTGGACCAGCTCTTCTAGCTCTGGATGCCACCTTTTTTTTTTTTTTTTTCCCTAAAGAAAGAAGGAAAATCCTTAAAGGAAAAATTTATTAATTTTTTCCACAATGATGAAGAACACAATTTCAGAATTAATTTGACTTTAGGGATTGTTCTTTTTATAGGTGACGATGATGCCTTTTACTGGTTTTACTGGTATTGAAGAGCCTTTGGAATTTCCCATTAGACCGTCCTCCCTTGAATGGGAAATGCAGCAGTGATGTCTGTCTGCAGTGCCCACTGCTCATCTAGCAGGAGGCACATGGTGTACTGTTCCTGATGGAGTTATTTTAGTCCTATCCAGACAGAAAAACTTAGATGCAATCTTGATTCCAGGAAGGAAGGGAGATTATAGAGAAAGTCGGGCTGAGTGAATCCTTTTTCATCCCTCAAGGGGGGTAAATGTGTTGATTCTAAACGTGTAAAAACAAGTAAGCAAACACTTGCTATTTATGAACTCAAAGTAGATGGGCTTCGCATGCTGGTAAGAAAGGTCTGATTTGGGGATAATTCAGGACCTTTGGTCTAAGGATGTGCTTCTATTTTCAAAGAACACTCTTTTGGAACCCATGTTTTATGCCAAATACTCTCCCAGGTGTCAGAACCCATTTTCTACATGTAGATAACAGTGAGCATGTAAAAAATTCTTTTTAAAAAAGCCTTTATTTATTTATTTTAGAGAGAGGCAGATAGTGACAGAGAGAGCAAGAGAGAGCACAGGCATGGAGGAGAGAGAGATGCAGGGCCCTCCTGAGCAGGGAGCCAGACATGGGGTTCGATCCCAGGACCCCGAGATCATGACCTGAGCAGAAGGCAGACGTTTAATCAAATGAGCCACCCAGATGCACTGAACCTATAAAATCTTGAGCTGCTATAAGTTACTAGTTAATATAAAGTGACATTTTTCCAAGTTCATTTACAGTTTCAAGAGTTTGAGCTGTCTCTTGTAGAAGTCTATAAGGATGGGATGCCTGGGTGGCTTAGTAGGCTGGGTGTCTTCCTTCAGCTCAGGTGATGATCTCAGGGGTCCTGGGATCAAGTCCTGAGTGGGGCTCTTTGCTCCGTGGTGAGGCTGCTTCTCCCTCTTCCTCTGCCTGCCCTCCCCCTCCTTCCATGCCACACATGTGCTTTCTCTCTGTGTGTCACATAAATAAATAAAATCTTTAAAAGACAAAAATTCCATAAGGACTTTGAGAGGGACTTCACACAACTCCTTCCCACCCATGTCTTTGAGGGTATTTTGTTTGGCTAGGCCAGCACCAGTATGCCACAGACTGACTTCTTGCTCCTAACGAGGGTCTAGAGTCACCAGGTTACGCTACCTGTCTGGCCTTGAAATAATCTGAGTGTGCAAATGAGACTTGCTTCAGTCTCCCTCCGTGACAGAGGAAGAATTTAAAGCCCGACTATGTCAGAGATTTGCCAAAGGTGAGGGGACCACTTTGCAACTTTCATGGGTGTCATAGTTTCTTATGGAAGCTGTTGACAAGTCCATAAACTCAGCACCTTCAAGCAGCTGAAACTGGTGGTTCTCTGGTTTTGGAGGTCAGATCTCTGACATGAAACCAGGTGTCAGTGGGGCCACGTCCCTTCAAGAGACTCCAGAGCAGAAGTGACCATCTTCCTTTTCCAACTTCTGGAGGATGCCCACCTTACTTGGCTTGTGGCCACATTCTCCACATTTAAAGCACGTCACTCCAACCCCTCTTCTCTGGTTAGATCTCCCTCTCTCTCACACACATGCTCTGTCCTCAGAGGACCCTGAAGATCACACTGGGTACTGCAGGATCATCCCAAAACCCTTAATGTGCAAAGTCCTTTTTGTCCACGTGGAGTCACATGGACACAGGGTCTGGGGAGGAGAGTGGGGGCAATGCTGGGGTCGTTATTCTCACTGACTGAGTGAGTATATTTACTCCATGGACTATTTCCTCTGTTAGAAAGTATTAAAAGTTCCATCATATGACTGTATTAGTATAAAAATCTAGTTGTTTAATATAGTCATTGTTATTTATATTCACTTTTTTCCTCATAATTTTAAAAGAAATTCAAGTGCAGCCTTTTTGTCAGCTGTACCTCATGGATAAGGAGGTCCCAGATGAAAAGGCTAAAAATGCAACTTGAGCATTAGACTTCCATTTTCTTCCTCTTCACATTCAATTTCCTAGGTCTGACTTGGAATTTTGGATGGAACCATGCGGTTCTTCGCAAGCTGCTTTGGAATGCACTACCACCAATGGCTTTCTTCGACGTGATGAAGAGTTTAGTTGGCGACCCGGCATTTTGGTTGATGCCTACTATCATTCAGGGTGTCCTTAGACAACATCCAGCATCCTCCCACCCAGGGAAGACAGTCCTCACACCTACACAGGTCTTTCCTCACCAGAAAACACTCTTCCAGAGAGGTGCGCTAATCCGTTTCCCACCTCCCACACTCTTCTGCATGTTCTGGCTTATGCCAAGACCCAGGAGGAAATTAAAATTTCCTCTGAATTGAAACTTTACCTTCTCCAAACTGCTGGATCCCTCACTGGCCCGTGGCGTGAGCCAGGAGTGCTGGTTTATCATATGACATTGTGGCTGTTGATGGGGGTGCACTCCCCCAGCTCAGGAACCATGATGATATGGCCCCAGGCCTCCAGCTACACTGGGATTCCTGAGTTCCCTGATGTAAGAACCAGCCTCCAAGGGCATGAGCTGCACTCCCTACAGCAGGAGAGTATGTACTTCCTCACCCTCACACTGGGTACAGCTTTCTGTAGCTTGTATTGGCCTAGTTTTGAGGCTCCAACTGGAGACCCATAAGTAACTCTACTTGAGCAGCTGGTTAGTTCCACACCCAGCCATTCCTCCTGTGTGCTGGGCTCTCATGCTCTAGCCCCAGGCCAGAGGCCAGGCAGCTTGGGACAGCCCCTCTGCCCGACAGCCTACTGACATGGTTCAAACTAACCAATCCCAAGCCTGCCCACCCTGCTTCACCTGTTCCATCCCATGGAAACCCCAAGATAGGTCCTTGTCCACATTTTCTCTTCATCTCCTCTGCCTCTCCACCTTAGTCTCCTGACTAAGGTGGCCCTCAGTGGTGCAGACCCCCTCCTGTGGGGACCTTGGAGAATAATAAAATCTCTTTGCAATGTAAGTCATCTTCTGATCTGTTGACCTCAATTTGAAGACACATACATGTCTCCACACCAAACACCCATTGAAATAATGAGAGTTTTCACAACACCAAAGATTACGTACATACACGAGTCTGTGACTCTGACAATGGGGTGCATGAGTTGAAAGAGAAACCTTAATGTGTAGAGTAAACCCCTTCGAGTGCAGAGATGATGAAGGTGTGTTTGAAGAAAGAATTGATAAACAAGATCTGATTCATAGTTCACCTGCTGGGAAGGCAGACAAATCCTCCCTTTATGGAATATGAGTCACAGAAAGCCTTTGGAAGGCCAGTCTTATTAACCCTCACCATGAACACACAAATTGAGGGCTGTTATCTCCTTATTAGAGACTTAGAAATGGAGGCTTAAGAAATGTAAGTAGTTTCTTAACGTCACAAAGTAAGTAAGTGTAGTCAGCCAAGTCTGACTCACTGCTGCCATTAAAAAATGCAACATTAGCACATCTAGGTTTCTGCAGACATTTTTGCAAAATAGGAGTTGGGTATGGAAGCCAAAATTCACAGTCTCAAGTTGGACATGGAAAAAAAAAAATGAAAAGTCCTTAAGAAGATGCAAGAATTGGAAACTCATCTAAAGAGAGAAGAAATTGTAAAGTGTGCTGGGTTTGGTAGGAGCAAATGAGATCTCCACATCCTCACAGAAAAGTCAAGGGCTCTGGTCCCTTTGAAGCATGTTTACTTTATCTGTGAACGATGTAAGCCTCTAAAATGTAAGGCCAAGGGTAGGAAACCGCTGTTAAGAAACGTCTAGTTTTCTGTCTTGTCCTGCCAGTTTTAAGCAATTCAAGTTTTGACCTTGTTATTTCCACCCTGAGGACATTGTACATAAAATGTGCAACTGTCATGATCTCGATGGATTCTTTTCCATTAAAACTCCTGTCTATAGCCACTAATTCTTTGATCAAAGGCTTTGCGGCACAGGGAAAATACTTTGAAATTTTCACCTTATTTGTAGCCCACTAATTTCAGTTCTTTTCTGTCTTAATTTTATAGAAAGTACAGATTTATCAATCCTGCTCTGTGCAGTGTCATATACTATGTTCCTGAGTCTAGTTTTTGTCATGGTGCCTTGTTTGACATGAGGACATTCCTCTCCTCAATTGGTTAACAAGAATCCAAAGTCCTGAGGGTTCAGATTTGTCCATTTTTGCCTGGTAAACTCTTCTATTATGTGCTGTTTAATTTCTTGTCAGTATTATTTCAGGTCAATTATTTCTATCAATTATAAAAATTTCCATATTTTGATAATATCAAAGATATTATCATCAAAATTATCAAAATATTATCATCAAATATCAAAAATATTATCATCAAAGAATTCTTCTACTGGCACAAATTACTACAAATTGGTTAGTTTTAGGTGTGCCTGGCATCGTGTTTTTATGACAAATATTCTAAGCTGTTCATAAATGATTATTTGCCTTGATAAAAGTTTCCATATGCATTTTCTTCAGATGAGAAAAAAAAAGCTTTATAGACCCAAATACAGCAAAATAGAACTCTAATTTCATGACATAGTAATTGTTGGAAACAACGTCATGCCATCTGCCAACTCTTGATCAAGAGAGTAGCCTCGGACATGAACCATCTCCTCGTAGGAAACAGGAGCTCTCCTAGCCTGTGCTGCCTTTCACCTTATTTGGGACTGTTTTCTCCTATTCCCAGCTTGACATTCAATTCTTTGTTCTGATTCAGTGTGTGTAGGTGTCATGTGGCACGTGGCCAGTCCCACTGCTCTACCTTCCCACCGGTGAGGAAATGGCGTGCTCCCCTTGCAGCTGAGAGGGGTGCATGAATACCATGGCCATGAATGGGCTAAGGGGTGAGACATGCTCCCTACTAAAGCTGTTCTTGCCCTGTCCCTTATTTCGGGAGGAAAGCCTTGCTCCATTCAGTGCCTGTGTGGGTTGTGTCTTCCTGGGCAGCCCAGGTTCATGGAAACCCAATGGTGACTGATGACCTGGACTGCAGCTCTTGTGAGTAGAATCTGCCATAAGGGGCCTCCCCCGCCCCCAGGAGTGGAGCAGGTGTCACTTTCTTGGCAGGATGACAAGACTGCATCTTTGTTTGAACTGCCTTGAGGGACTGATTGTTCGGTTAAGTAAGTGTAATATTGATTTTGTCTTGGATTTAGTAGAAGTACTTGTGCTATATTTTTGAGATGCTAAGAAATGTCTGTAAGTCAGAGATGATTAAATCAGAAACAACAGCAACAAAATTCTAAGCCCTAGAGAGCACACCAACCAACCTTCTTCCCTCCCTCCTGCTTTTTTCCTTCCTTTCTTCCTTTCTTCCTTTCCTTAAGTGTCGCCTTGACTATGCATTCTCACTATGAAACCAATGAACAAATATTGGTATATTTGTGTAGACCGTGAGAGAGGCATTACAACAAATAAAGGATAGAATCTTTGTAATTCAAAAGGTTAGGATTAAATGCTTGTTCTATCATTGAGTAGGTTCCTGACATTTAAAAAATATATATTTTATTTGTTTATTTTTGAGAGAGAGAGAGCGTGCACCTACAAGCACATGAGAGTAGAAGGAGGGGCAGAGGGAGAGGGAGCATCTCAGCCTGGCTCCCTGATGAGCACAGATCCCAATGTGCTCGATCCCATGACCCTGAGATCATGACCTGAGCACAAACCAAGGGCTAGACACTTAACCAACTGAAACAAATGTGCCACCTGGGTACCTGACTTTGACACATTTATCTACTCACACCTGGCTTCAGTTTCTTCACTTGTAAAGTAAAGTGAGTAAAACCCCTTTATCAGAATTACATAGTGACTGAGTGGGCTGACAACTACACAGTTAAGCTCACAGTTACTGGGACATACTTAATAGTCAGTACATGGTAGCCATTCATAACTTGACCTTTCTTTCTTTCTTTCTTCCTTTCTTTCTTTCTTATGAGAGAAGCCTAAATCTGGATGTGAGAGCCCAACCCTGCATTTAATTTTTTCTAGTTATTTTTCTTTTTTTCCTGTGCCCTAAATCCAAGTAGGTCTTCTGACAAGATGACAAGATTTAGGACTAAAACACATGCTGAAGGGGGAGTTTTACCTCCACACTGCTCAGTTCCCTTAGTCAATTAGCAACATACATATGGCCACTTACTTAACATTCCCTTTCTCCAGTGGGTGACTCAGTGCCCTTTCTATGTGTATCTATCAGTACTATTGAGGTGAGACGGAGGAACCAGGGACTGACATTTGTGTCAGGTGCTGTACTCAATGCTTTCTTGTTTCTCTCTCAATTCTCAGAGCATCTGTCTGATGGAAATATTACTCATTTAAGTTTACTTACCAAGAAACGAATGGCTTGAACATCTCAAAGACAATATGCCCAGGAAGAAGTGGACTGCATTTTGAATCCCCATTTGATTCTATGTTCTTTCCACCATACCAGGTTACCATGGACATAACAATAACATCTTCATGGTCAAATGAAATGATTATTACAATTGCTGTTCAAAGATCACCTTTAATAAGATATACTATTTGCATCTGTTAGAACTATTTTTGATTCTATGTGTTGATTTAAAAATCAGTGTTTCTCTTTCACAATCTACAAACTGCAGGCTCACTGGGCAGAATCCAAATCTTTCACTCAGTTTGCATGTTGTGTTATTCTCGCTGATTCCCACATAGCTAGCTCTCCCATTGGCCAGCATCAGGGGGAAAAAATGAGCTTTTCCCCCCATCATGATAAGTGTACCAAAAATGAGCTTCTTACAGAAAGAAATTACAAAGTTTTCATGGAAAGTAGGCAAGACTCAGGAAAGTTACAAGGTTCCCCATCTCCTGTGGTAGAAGAGAAATAGCTTGGGGTATTCATTCCTTTTGGTCAGTGTTTATCAGGAATGTCAGAAGTTAACCACAAAGACTGGAGTTCTCACATTGTTTAGCTCAGTTGGTGCACTATATTGATTTTTAAAAATGTATAGCAGACTGACTTGGCGAGGATAAATATGACTCAAGTGATTTTAGAAAAAAAATCCCTTTTTTATATGAAAGAATTTTAAGGCAGTGGAGTTTTTTTTTTTTTTTTTAAATATTGATGCCAAATTACAAAAGGACTAAAAAGGTGGTGAAATGTTGTCGTGTTGTTTAATCTGGGTAACATAGGAAAAAGAATAGTCAATGAACTTCAGGATACTTGTACTTGCATAAATCCACATGACAGGCCAAAACACCACACCCTTCTTACCATACACGTTTCCTTTTCAGTGTGTTTACAAATGTAACCGTTCTTAGTTCCAGCGCTCTCATGCATCTGGACTCCCAGCTTCTTCTTGCGTGTCTCCTCTGCACCAGACTTATTTCTCTTTTGAGTTTTTCCCCTTGGAGGCTGATGTCTATGACTTTCCAGCTGACAACCTCTTTGCTTTATGATTTTGCCTTCTCATCCAAAGGTCCTGCTTTCAGAACCATATTCATAGGATTAAAGTATACTCACAAATTAAATAACAAACCTCACTCAGCAGGAACAGTCTTCTACAAGCATGTATATATAACCTCTGCTACAGTAGTAAGAGTTCTTCAGTGTGGTGGTTCCATTTGTATTTATATTTTAAATGGTTTGATGAAGTAGTTAGGAAGGAAAGGAATATTTCAGTGTTCTGGCTCTTTTTTAACTGCCTTAAAGATTTCTTTTTTTTCACAGTTTTTTTTTTTAAGTTTATTTGTTGAGGAAACTCTATATCCAGCACAGGGCTTGAACTCACAACCCTGAAATCAAGAGTTGCATGGTCTTCCAACTGAGCCAGCCAGGTGCCTCCCTTTGTCATTGATTTTTAATGGTTTTACTTAAAAAGACCAAGGTCTGGTGTTTTTTTTTTTATGATTATTAAATTGATTTATTTATTTTCAGAAAACCAGTATTCATTATTTTTTCACCACACCCAGTGCTCCATGCAATCCGTGCCTTCTATAATACCCACCACCTGGTACCCCAACCTCCCACACCCCCACCACTTCAAACCCCTCAGATTGTTTTTCAGAGTCCATAGTCTCTCATGATTCACCTCCCCTTCCAATTTAACCCAACTCCCTTCTCCTCTCTAACACCCCTTGTCCTCCATGATATTTGTTATGCTCCACAAATAAGTGAAACCATATGATAATTGACTCTCTCTGCTTGACTTATTTCACTCAGCAACTCTATGGTCAATTAATCTTTGACAAAACAGGAAAAAATATACAGTGGAAAAAAGACAGTCTCTTCAATAAATGGTGCTGGGAAAACTGGACAGCTATATGTAGAAGAATGAAACTCGACCATTCTCTTACACCATACACAAGGATAAACTTAAAATGGATAAAAGACCTCAACGTGAGACAGGAATCCATCAGACTCCTAGAGGAGAACATAGGCAGTAATCTCTTCGATATCAGCCACAGAAACTTAAGATATGTCTCCAAAGGCAAAGGAAACAAAAGTGAAAATAAACTTTTGGAACTTCATCAAAATCAAAAGCTTCTGCACAGCAAAGGAAATAGTCAAAAACAAAAAAAACCAAAGAGGCAACCCACGGAATGGGAGAAGATATTTGCAAATGACAGTACAGACAAAAGGTTGATATCAAGGATCTATAATGAACTCCTCAAACTCAACACACACGAAACAGGCAAACATATCAAAAAATGGGCAGAAGATATGAACAGACACTTCTCCAATGAAGACATACAAATGGCTATCAGACACATGAAAAATTGTTCATCATCACTAGCCCTCAGGGAGATTCAAATGAAAACCACATTAAGATGTCTCCTTACACCAGTTAGGATAGCCTAAATTAGTAAGACGGGAAACAACATGTGTTGAAAAGGATGTGGAGGAAGGAGAACCCTCTTACACGCTGGTGGGAATGCAAGTTGGTGCAGCCTCTTTGGAGAACAGTGTGGAGATTCCTCAAGAAATTAAACATAGAACTTCGCTATGACCCTGGAATTGCACATCAAGGTCTGGTGTTTTATCTTGTTTTGTTGTTTTCGTTTTGACTCACCAAATACCTCTGGGTTAATATTTTTTTCATCAGTTCTGGAAAGTTTTTGGCCAGTATTTCTTTAAACGTTGTGAGTTTTGCTTCTGCTTTATTCTGTTTCTTCTCTCCTGTTGAGACTCCCAATTACACATCCCATAGAAACTTTGAACATGTTCTACATGTCTCTTATAATTTTATTTTGCCCCATGATTATTTTCTTTCCTACTTACTTTGGATATTTTCTATTGATTTGTCTTCAGGTGCAACAATCCTGTCCAATCTACACTTATGTTCATCCACTGATATCGTAATTTAAGATACTGTATTGTTTCAGTTCTAGAATGCTTATTTGATTTTCATACATTCCAATCCTCTGATAAAACCCTCCATTTTTCATCTTCTCCATGTGTCTCTTGAATACATCAGTCAGTTATTTAAAAGCCCTTGTCTGCCACTAGTAATAGCTAGGTCATCTGTGATTCTGTTTCTATCATCCCTTGTCTCTCTTGTTTAGCAGCTCTGTCATCTTGCCCCTTTGCATGGCTCTACTCTGAGAGTGTTCCAGGTATGTCCTTAGAGGACCCAGGGATGTTCCCCACTATTGAAGGGGTTCTTCTATGTCAGAGGATGTGTGGGGGCTGATTCCCCACATCGAGTTTTGGGAAAACACCAAAATTAAGCCTGCTGCAAACCCAGAAAATATTTCCCCAATTTTTTTTAAAAGCAAGAGAATAGTTTTGTTATTGAGTAAGCATTAAACTGATATTGTATAACCATTAGACAATCAACTAAAATACTGCAAAGGCAGAATAGAATCCCACCCTTTCCCACAGCCAGGGATACTCATCCTTTTACACTGTCCTAACTATCAAAAAGAAAATTAGAACTTGCAGTGTCTTTTTCACAAACAGGAAGTTATCACTTGGAGCTAAGGGTTGAAACTTGAACCCCCGGAAACAGAAGGATGGGGTATCATACTCCTTGGTGTTTGTATTTTGAAGAGATACCTCAAAGATCTTCAAGAAGGACATTCTTCAGATGCCAAGAGTCCCAATTTAGCTTTTTCACATCTTGTAGAGTTGGAAAGAGCACTTACAACTTCAAATTTCCTAAACAAAATGATACAGAAACATTAGGAGGACAGAGTTCTCCTTCCTTTATGCACCAGGGAACATCTTACATTTCCTTTTTTTTTCTCAGATGGGTATTTAGCCTTACACCAGTCAGAGTTACACTCGATCAGAGCTGGGTGGCAGTTTGGGTAAACATTAGTGAGATTCAGTGTACCTTCAGTTCCCCTCTAGTCCTTTCAGTTGAGAATCCATGGTGGATCTGGTTGGGTTGAGAATATCCACTTCCTTTTTCCACCCTCCTTTGAACCAAAAAGACAACAGCTTTAAAATCTCTCAAAAGTCTTCAGTGAAGAAATCGCTGTATGCTTCAAACACCCCCCCCCCAACGTCTCTAAATTTGTTACTCTTATCTCATGCAAATGTCCATAGCAGAGGCCTCCCACCGAATGCATCAGAAACCCTCAGGCTAGGGTCAAGTGTAGACCATGAGTGTCTACTTGCTCCTCCCTGTCGAGGTCTCATCTCAGGAACCTACTGCCACAGGTCTTTCTTTCCTGAAGACCCTGAGCCTATAGGAGATCTTACTCTGCTTTTCAGAAGCTTTGGCATCACAGGCTCCTTCCACACAAAATTCAGCAGATGTCTTCTGAGGAAAACCACTCCATGTCTCATGTTCAGGAAGCCTCCCGTGGTCTGACTCTGGATGAGTGCCAGAGCTCTGCTGGTTTCTTTTGTCTCCAGAGGTAGGTAGTTGTTGGCCTTGGCCAACTCCTGTTTCTCAGCCAGTGCCCAGAGCTGGCAGACATGAATTTGGGGGAGGGGGAACAGCCAGCTCTTGGGGTGCCTGGAATGGCTATCCCCTGTTAGGAATAGCATTTCAGCCAGCCCTTGTAGCTCCCACGACCCTCCAGTAACATTCCCAATACAATCTCTGCAGTGCATGCCTTTGTTATAAGGGGGATGGTTCTGTGCCTACAGGGATGGGGTGGGGCAAAAGCTTCCCTCTGGACCACTCTCTGAGGCTTTGCTTCTGGAATGAAACCCTGAGCCTTATTAAACCCTGTGCTCTTATTAAAATAAATAGATAAGTAAGGGATCCACATTTCTCCACACTTTGTAGCAACCAATTCTTAAAAATCACAAACTAATCCTAAGACCTCCCTTTTTTAAAATTTTAAATGCCCACGTGCCTTTCTGTTTTGTTTCACTTTCTTGACGTCTGATAATTTTTCTCAAATGATGGAGCCTCCATCCCAGGCACGGAGACATCCTTTCACCAGTCTGCCCACATTGGCTTCCTCTTAGCTTTTTGGTCCAAGATGTTTCTGGTTACAAGTTATTCAGTTATTAGTATCTTCTGATGAGGTGTGAAGAAAGCAGAATTGCTTTTTTAAAAATCTTATTTATTTATTTATTTGAGATAGAGGGAGAGAGAGCAAGTAGGGGAGGGACAGAGGGACAGGGAGAGGCAGAATCTCAAGCAGATGCCACACTGAGCACAGAGCCCAACCCGGGGCTTGATCTCACCACCCTGAAATCATGACCTGAGCTGAAACCAGAGTCGGACACTTAACCCACTGACCCTCCCAGGCCCCAAAGCAGGATTTCTTTCTTTTGTAGCAAAAGAAACAAATGATTTTATGTGAGTGGTGACTCCTTAATTTATCTGGCTTTTTACATTTGTATTCTAAATTTACAGGGAATGCATATTCAGTGCATGGCATATAACAGCTTAGAAAGTTTAATATTTGATTAATGTGTTAGAATCGTATGGGTGGATTAAATGAAGAACAGATCTCAAGTCACACACACACACACTGAAGTAAAAAGAAAACAATACATGGCGCATAAGTCAGAAGTCAATTTTGGGTGAACCTGTCCCCTTCTGAATTCATTTATTGATTTATTTGTCCACAGACGTCAATATTGATCACTCTTAGAGTAAGCACTCCAAGGACCACTGACCAGGGGCTTTTCAGAACCCTATTTGGTGGAGAAAGTGGTTAGTAGACACTTGTAGATGGATTTGGAAGATGACAGACATTCTCTTTATAAAGTGCTGGAAAACTAAAAATCATATTTTGAGGGGGAGATAGCAGGTGTTAACAGCAAAATATGAGATGCTCACCTCTCTGGCCATCCCTATTAGTGTGAGAGCAAGAATGGTGTGGCCAAAAATAGTAGATGTGCTTCATGTATCATAGACATCAGTTGGTAAACCACTGCTCAACTGAACAGCAAGCATCATCATAAATAACAGAAACTGGGATCAATAATACCAATATCTTGCTGTCTATTGGGTAGGCATATTATTATTTCTTATGCTTTGAGGTATAAAAAAAATTAGTAGTCTTTGTATTTACTGCAAGAAAGATTGTAAAACCTTGAGCATAGAGGTACACGACATCTCTCATGCTCATCACTTGAACCAGCAGCAGGTGTAAGACCACCTGCACACTGAGGAACGGTCCTGGCTGGAACCAGAGCCAGCCGCAGGGCGTGAGGGAACCGAGTCGAGTCTCCACTGCAGCATGCGCACAGAAGACGGGCTGTGTCCCCACGGACTAGCTCCCTTACCCTTTGTGCTCTTGTGTGAAACCAACACCCCTGCCGTCCACTGTTTTTGGACCAGAACCGCCTGCAGGCCTGGCCCCTGTGAGGGGTGGCTGATGTGTCTGTCCCCACTGACAAGTAAGACGTACTCAGGTCAGGACATGAATACTGACTCGGGAAATCCTACCAGGTGGGATCTGGAGTCTGAGGATGGGGTCCAAGTTTCAGTCCTGCGGGTGGCCAGTGCTGGTACCTTGACCACGGTGGAGTCCACTGAATGGGACTGGGAGCCAGAAGACCTGGGGTTCCTCTCTCAGGCCCACCCCACATCACTGGGTATCAGCCGGCTTTCACTTGGTCATGGTGGGCTGAGCCTAGGCAGCCTCGCTCCTTCCCTCCTTCCTTCTTTGCAGCACAGACGCTCACAGACACCCACCCAGCCAACGGTGATGGTGGGGGTAACGCTTTCTGGCCAACAGAAGGGGAAAGAACCACTACATGGTTCTTGGAGCATGGGAGACCCAGAGACCAGCAGAGGGGGCTTCTCTGGGCTTTCAGTGCTGGGAGCAAAGGAGAGACAGGCAAGGGGACTCAAGAGTGTCAGAAATGGTGAGCAGCAGGGAGAAACATAGAGGAGAGAGGAAAGAGTGCCCAGGAGAAGGCTGCTGTCTCCGTCAAAGGAAGCCCCCTCAACAAAGGGATGCTCGAGCTGAGGTCCTGGGTGGTAAGGGAGGCAGCCGCTCACACATCTGGGAAGCCTACTTCTGGCAAAGGGAGAGCAGGTGCAAAGGCCCAAAGGCAGGGCATGTCAGCTATATGTGAGCAGCAGCAACTGGCAGTGGCTGAAGAGTGAGACTGGGGAAGATGGTGGGAGATGAGATCTGAGCAGAGCTAGATCATGCTGCACCTTGCAGGCCACTGGACAACTTTTGCCTTTACTCCGAGTGGATGGGGCACCATGGGAGGGTTTGAGCCAAGGAACTATGAGAACATGGGGAACATGTATTAGGCCTTTGTCCCTGTGTCCTGGCACAGGGCTCAGAAGACCCTTGGAATCGTCAGAGTAATGAGAGTAGCTTCTGCTTTCCAGTGACATGGCTGGTGGCCCCAGGATGGGGGCTGACAGCCAGGAGACCACCCATGTGGCTAAAGGGCTGGAATTTTCTGCCCCCCTTCCTGACTTCCTAGGAGAGGAGAGAGGCTAGAGATTGAGTCAATCACCCATGATCAGCAAATTAATCAACTGTGCCTATGTAATGAAACCTCCCTGAAAATTCCAAAAAGACCTTCTGGGTTGGTGAAGGCATGGAAGTCATGGAGGTTGGTGCCCCCCCAAGAGAGTGTGGCAGTGCCCTGTCCCTCTCCACATAGCTTGCCCTGTGCCTCTCATCCACCTGGCTGTCCTGGAGTTGGAGCCTTTACAATAAACTGACAGTAGAGAGCAGAGCCCTTTCCTGAGTTCTGTGAGCCATTCTAGCAAATTCTCAAACCTGAGGAGAAGGTCCTAGAGTGTTTAGGCTAAAGCTGGTCCACCAGAAGTGCAAGTGGGCCAGGACTTGTGACTGGTTTCTGAAGTGGGGGATGGTCTTGTGGGACCAGGAAGTTTGCCCCAGCTCGGGGTTATTTCACATCAGAATGGATCTGAATTGTTCCACACCCAGCTGGTGTCAGAGCCTGGGTTCCTGGTGTACAAAACGCCCATGACCTTTGGTGTCCAAGGCATTGTTAGTGAAAACAGCTTGGGGAAGATGCTCTGACAGCTAGGAAGGGATTGCCTGGGGTGGTAGCATTCCAGATGGAGCATTGCAGCCTGGCAGCCTGTCCGCAGTGGGCCGGTCATCTGATTGGGATGGGGAAAGGAGGATGGCAGCCCGCCATCTGCTGGGACACCTGGTCTCTGAACACGATGCAGTCCATGCTTTATTTTCAGACTACCTTGATCATCTTGTGCTCCTTCAGGTCTTACTAGCCCTCCCGTCCAGGCAGCAATGAGGCATACATGCTGAGAGTGCTAAGGGGTCCTCGTGGAGAATGAGGACAGGCAGGGAGAAGAGATCCAGCCACCAGGGGGACAGGCCAGGACAAGGCAGCTGAGCCTGGAACACAGAACGTGCTCTTGCTTGAGATTATTGAGAAGCAATCCGGTATTACAGAACAATTTCAGTGTCGCTGTGTTGTCTGTATGGCCAAGGGCCAAGAGACATTTGGCTTCATCATCTAGGTAACAGGGAGCCAGGGGAGGCTTTCAGATTGAAAGGAGACATAGCAGAACCATGGCTCACACAACTCACTGTGCAGTTTGGTAAGGACCGAGGTGCCGTGGGATGTGGGTAAGAAACAAAAGGCAGGACCACCAGAGGAAAGAGGGCAAAAGCAGCCTGGGTATTAAACCCAGGGAACCGGGAGGCTGGGCCAGCAGCCTCAGCCAGGAGCACTGGAGGAGGAAGAGATGTCATTTGGGTCACAGATTCCAGGGAGTGGATGCCACACCCAAGACGTGTAACCAGACCGAGTGTCTAGTTGAGGCAGGAAATAGTCTTTTTTAATTTTCAAAATCAAACATCCAGTCTCTTGTGGAGAAATATGCTAGCATTTCCACTTTATATTTAATTTGCAGTATCTCGGCTCACTAGAACTTTCTGAAGACTTCTCATGCCTTCATTAAATTATACCAGAATAAATGAGTTGAGAACTTGGATCATTTTCGCAGTTCAAGGTCCTATATGCAATCATCCTCTGTTGTCTTACATTATTGCTTTTTTACCTATATCACTTCTTCACCATTACATATCTCATTACCCTGCATCTAGGAATTTTTTTTTCTTTTATGGCAGGTATTCCAGAAGGGATAAACATGGCAGAGTCCAACTGATTAGATGACCTCGAGGTCTGAATTTTCTGTGTCTCTACACTCTGAGCACTTTTCTTCCCTTCACGAAAGAGAACTGAACCTTCACCTTTTGCTATAGCTCCCACTGCATTGAGCAGGGAATGGTTTTGCCACCTCTCCTCTCTCTCTCTCTTACTCTCTCTCTCTCTCCCCCTTTCTCTCTTTCCCTCAGGCTTTCCAGGACTATTTGGTCTTTCCCTCAGGGGTCAGAAAGCAAGTAGGGTCAAATCACATTTCCCTATATTTTCCTTTCATCAAAGACCACTGGTGACCAGGAAGACCAGATGGGAAATTGGGGTGCATGGGGATACATAAACTCCTTTACTGGCTTCATTTTGTGAGTTAATAAAGGTTACCAAAGTCCAGGGTTGTAATTCCAGCTTCTGTCCTAGTCCTGAAACAGTGATCACCGTCCAGAAGTCCTTCAGCAGGGGAGTGAGTTCACAAACTGTGCTGCATCCATACAATGGAATATGACCCATTAACAGAAGGAACACCTGACCCAGGCAAAAATGTGGACGACTCAGCAATGCATTTCACTGTGAAGAAGCCTGGCCTGAAACGATCTCCAGTCTCTGAGTCCATCTGTAACATCCTGGAAAGGGGAAGCAGAAGGGATGGAGCACAGATCCATTACTGTCAGGGCTTGCCGGTGCCTGGAGGGTTCCATGACAGAAGCAAAGCACGATGGAAGTTTTGCGACAAAGGAAATGGCTTTGCTGGTGGGTATGTGATTGTTCACCTTGGTCAAAACCCATGGAGTGCATACCATAATGGGTGCCATTAACTAAAGCTCACTCTTCACAGATACCTGTTAATGGGGGAATCAGCCAGGAGGTGTGTTAAACCACCAGCTTTAGCCAAGGACCTTAGCTCTGTCCTAAATGAATAACATAATCGCTCCAGCTCCTTGGGAGAATGAGGTCCTTACCCTCCATTCTGGAGAATTCAATCCCTCCACAAATTCCACTTGTGCAGAAAGGAAAGCACCTCAGCATGAAGCCAGCACTAAGCTGCCCACTCATAAATTTGGGGAAGACCACCTAGAATAGTTCCATTCACCTCCTGCTTCCAGGTTTGCACCTTTGTCTCATCACTAGGTGAAGTCTCTTCCAGAGAAGAATCGGGAAAGTTTCTCTACAGTGGGATATGTAGTTTTCACCCTTGGGATCAGCACATGGCTGTGTAATGAGAGAACAGAAATGGGGCCAGCCTGGGCAGGAGATTCCATCTCTGCTTTTAGGAAGCATCCCTTCCCAAAGCTCAGGACAGCAAGAGATGAACGAGGCGTTTCTCTGATGGAATCACTCGTGAAATGTCGGGGTTCTGCTCGAGCCTTCATCTATCACCTCCATGCCAGCCCACCCCCATGGAAAACCACAGGGACCCCCAGTGTCTGTGGGAGTCAATCTGAAAATCACTGACTGAGGCAAGAGGAAATGAAGGAAGGAATAGGTATGGTGGTGGCCATTTATATGCATAAGCAGTTGTGTTGCTCCCTACTTAAAGGGGGTCACATGATTCCCTGCATTTCACTGCACTTTTTGCCCTGGCCCTATTTTGGTGACTCTCCTTGTCTAACACTTCCAGTTCACTGGGAATGTCTATGGTATTGGGCATCATGTAGAAGAACTTTCTTGTTCCAGGTCTTTGCTAGCTGTTCTGACTTTATGCATCTGCTGACACCAGGTTCCTAGGATGCCCTCCTATCCTTGTCTGTTTCTCAAGCTCAAGTTCATGCTTCAGCTCAAGGGCTTCTGCTGGGGTCCTCACTTGCCCTCAGGCACCCACACTTATAACTGTCTGAAGTCCTACTTAACAGACCAGTTTTAATGGGAGTAATGAGTAGACTCAGCCAGGGGAGTCTTAAATTCCTTTGGACGTGGTCTCCTTAGAAAATCCTTTCAAACATTTGTTTAGGAATTAAAAAGCAGAGAGTGAGAGTAGTTAACAATTGCATACAAGTCTGAGATAAGTGGGCCCCTTTCCTCTCCACTGTGGGTCCCTTAGGTGACCTTGCAAACCAGGCTGGACCCTGGAGGCCAGCACCGAAGTGGCCTTGTCCACAGCAGAAAGTGTTTCAAGGCTTGGACCAGGGCAGTAAGTTGATCAAGCCATGTTGTAGGGCAAAATGTTGTTTGTTTACTTGTTGAGCAATGCTTTGGATGGACTGAAGAGATTCACAAGGACATAAGTGAATAAGTTACCACAGAAGACTCTGAATTGAAGACTGTGGGCAGAGGCTGCCTGAGCACCGAAGAGATGTATTTCGGATTTTTAAGGAATGGAGTAGTGAGGAAATAGTACACAGGTGTTGTGACTTTGGATGTCACCCAAAGAACGTCCTCATACATCGGAGATCTGCACCCTGTGCAGCGCTCAGGGACACCCCTCACAGCACCCAGGGACAGTGTAAAGCAGAGATATACTTACAGCGACTTTGAAGTAAAATTGTTTCAAGGTCACTGGAATTACCTCTTTACCTGTGGGTTTGCCTCATGTCCAGTGTACTCTGCATCCAAGATCCCTTTCTACGTGTGGTCTTGTAGTACCCCCATTTTGTTCTTTAACTGTTAGCTTTATTTTTTTTTTTGCCCTGCTATTTTTTTTAATAATTTTTTATTTTTTATAAACATATATTTTTATCCCCAGGGGTACAGGTCTGTGAATCACCAGGTTTACACACTTGCTATATTTTTACTGAAAGATTATTATGTAGTCAAGTTTGTCAGTCATAAATATACATTCCACACCACATTACTATGAAAAATGATTTCCTCTAGTTTATTATGTCATCTGTAAAGTGTTTGTGGGTTTTTTTAAATTTTTATTTTGAAATGAATTTTACTTTTTATTTAGTTTGGCAGAAAAGTTGCAAAGAGCACAGAGTTCCCATAGAGCCTTCACCCAGTTTCCCCATAATGTTACCTAATATAATCATTGTACATTTGCCAATTCTAAGAAACTAATATTGACATATTATTATCATTCAAGCTGAAGAGTTGACTGGAATTTAACTGCTTTTTCCCCTTGTGTCCTACGATTACGCACAGTATGTAGTTGCTGTTTCCTCAGGTCTTCTCCGAAGAGACAGCAGCTCAATCTGTCCTTGCTGGTCCCGATGTTTTGAAGAGTCCAGGTCAAGTTTTTCATAAAGTGTCCTGGGATTTGGGTGTGTCCAGGGTCCTCCCATGATCAGATGGGGTTTCTGGGAAGATCTGGGAGGCATAGATTTTTAGAAGGATGCCACAGGGGTGATAAGCCTGAGTCCTTCCATTAGCTCCATCACATGACTTATTTCTGGTGACATGAACCTTCAGCAATTTGGCGCCCACCTGTTTCTCCACTAGAGTTAATATTTTTCCCTTTCTGTTCACTATTTATTAGAAATGAGTCATTAATTCTAGCCCACACTCAGCAGAAAGGAAATCAAGCTTCACCTCTTGGAAAGAGGAATATCAAATAATTTGTGGACATATGTTAAAACCAACATAGTAATTAATCAATATTTGGCATTTGTTCATGGATATTGCCAGCAGCAATATCGCTGTGATGTGCTAATGGTGATTTTCTATTCCCTTCATTTGGTCTGCATTCATTAATTGGAATTTTTCCGTAAGGGTGATTTTCTCCTTCCATGTTTATTTATTAATTCAGCTGTTGGATAGAGAGTTGGACTACAAATAGATTAAAGATCAAAAGAAGAAAGAAGAGAATATAAAACTAACCAAAGGGTAGAAAAAACATCAGAAACACAACAAAAACATTCAAGACAATTAAGCACTTCTAATCAACAATAAATACCCACAGAGTGTTAAGAAAGACTTCAACACTCAAGGTACCGCATACATAAAACAGACTTTATTCTTGAGACATATCTAAAATACAATAAATCAAAGTCTACCGTATCCCCAAATTCTTTTTTTTTTTTTAAAGATTTTATTTATCTGACAGAGAGAAAGAGAGAGCTTGAGCACAAGCAGGGAAGGGTCAGAGGAAGTGGGAGAAGCAGGCTTCTCACTGATTATGGACTACCAAAGCGGGGTTTGATCCCAGGACTCTGGGATTGTGACCTGAGCCAAAGGCAGGCACTCCATTGACTGAGCCCACCCAGTCATTCTATATCCAAAAGTTCTTACAAATGAGCTACGAGGATGACAGCAACAACAAAGCTAAGGGGTCCCAGTCTTTAAAAATTCCACTAAAGACACAAAATCCACAAAAGATGGGCAATTTCCAGAAAAGAACACTAAATATCCATTTGGTGAAAAGATGTTCTATCCACGAGTAAGCCAAAAAATGTATGTTGAAATAATGAGATACACTTCACATCCATCAAAGTGACTAATAAGGGGATCATAATAACATGTGTCAGCCTAGGTGGGAGGAAACAGCCTTTTGAGCCCTTCTGTGGGAGTGCAAATCACAGAACATTCTGGAAAGGAGTCTGGGGAGCATTCAGTGACAAAAAGCATGTGTCCTGTGACCAGTTATCTCATTCCTGGGTCTCTATCTAGAGATACTCCTAAATTCATCCATAGGGAGACACAGAAACAGGCTCAGTGTGTTGTGGCAGGGAATTAGAAAGAACGTACTCTCTATTGTTGGTGAACTGATGAGACAGAAGCACTCAGTGCTTGCTACAGAACCTGTGGCAGGGGAAAAGCCCCAAGTGGGAAGAAGGACTGACAACAACATAAGTAGCCCCAGAGTGCACTGGGAAAGGAGAAAGCAGAGAACGAGATTTTTGGAGCAGAACTGAAAAAGGAAAAGCACATGCTCAGAGCCCCCATGTTGTACCCAGCTGCAGCATCTTTAGGGACACACACAAACATACTAAGAGTAGTGTTTTGTGCAGAAGGGAAGAGAAACAGGATAAGGGTGGGGAGCACTGTGAGGACAGTGTTTGTGGACCTCTGTGCAGAGGAAGGTGACTAACTTACTCCAACTAATGGAATTTTTTTAATAAGTTAAAAATTAATTTAATTAAAATAAAATAGTTTTTTTTTTAATTCCTAATTTTTTTAATTAGGAAGCAATAATTTGGACATGTCCTACAGCCCAGAAGAGACTGGTGCATAAGTGGAATGAGGTAAAAATAAGAGCTCCCACAGTTACTATGTTCAGGACACGGATAAACAAAAATGTGGTCTATCCACACAACAGACTACTATTTGGCCATTAAAAAATATAAACAAATAAAAAATTAAAAAAACAGTAAAATAAGTGCTCCAGTGTGGATGGCTCTCAAACATGTCGTGATCAGCACAAGAAGGTACACGCGAAGGGTCACATATTATGTGTTTCTATTTATAAGAAATAGTTAAAGCTGGTGAATCCACAGAGACAGGAAGCAGGCCCATGCTTGCCAGGGGGAGATGGGGGCGAGGGAAAAGGGAGTAACTGCCTAAGAGTTTGGGATCTCCTTTGGGGGCAGCAAAATTATTTTGGCTCCACACAAAGGTAACTGTTGCACAAGATTGTGACTAAACTAAATCCCAGTAAATTGTAGACTTTAAAATAATAAATTACATGTTATTTGAACTCTACTTCAATGGAAGCGTGATCTTCATGGTTACCACGGAGAAGAGCAGATGACTTCTCTCTGAAGGGACACAGCTTTGTCATAAATCCCAGTTTACTAAATAATAAGTCTCAATCCCCAAAATTGAAGGAAGCACACCTCTCATCCAATCGTTTGGAGCAGAAGAAGCAGAGTATATCTCAAGTCTTTATAATCCAGTAGTTTGGCCAGGGAGCAAATAATGGATTTTAATAATGCCTTAGACATGCACTACTACATTA
This sequence comes from Mustela nigripes, assembly GCF_022355385.1. Classification (NCBI taxonomy): domain Eukaryota; kingdom Metazoa; phylum Chordata; class Mammalia; order Carnivora; family Mustelidae; genus Mustela; species Mustela nigripes. The sequence goes on along the minus strand of NC_081560.1, from coordinate 113,167,364 downwards.
ATAATTAACAATGTTAATATTTCTTTGTGGTATAGGTATATGTGGTTATTATGCATGATATATTATATATATTTCTGCATTAACATACATTATACATATAATCATAAAATTATAATATTGTATATTTATGTAATCATATATTACCCATGTGAGTGTATATAAGCTTACATGAGGTAGATAATTATATGCATTATACATCCTGTATCAAGTGTATTCTAGTTCTGTGTTTGTGGGGTGTGTGTGTGTGTAGAGAGAGATGTGTACACACTTGTATATGTTAGGGAATGTTGCCAGAAGTGAAGTTCAGTATCTTACCCTCAAGACTTACTAAGGCTTTATTAAGGGTCTTTCTCATTAGGCCAGGGACAGTTTAATGGATAGCCATTAAAATGTATTAAGAAGAGCACTGGGGTGGCTCATTGGTTAAGTATCTGCCTTCTTCTCAGGTCATGATCCTGGAGTCCTGGGATCCAGCCATAAGTTGGGCTCCCTGCTCAGTGGGGAGTCTGCTTCTCCTTCTGACTCCCCCCCCTTTCATGCTATCTCTTTCTCACACACACAAATAAATAAATAAAATCTTTTAAAAATGTATCAAGACAAGATTAGATAACTTTGATAAATACTTTGAAAAGACTATTCGCACTCCATGTGGAAAATTGATAGCATCAGTCTAAAGTGGGTATAGGTGGGTCAGGGAGGGGTCTCCTGCGGGGTTCACGGAGAATGGGCAATTTGGATCTGGCCGACATCCAGGGAGAAAGGCTTTTATAGCTGGATTTGAACCACCCTTAGGATGAGACCAGAATGACTGGATATCAGGAAGCAAAGTTGTCAGGGATTCTGCTGGGCTTCTGGCTGGCTTCACAATCAGACAGGAATGCCAGGAGTGAGATCATGGCTGTGTTTTGAATGGGATGGGATTGAGGTGTGTCTGAGGGTTCCTGGCAGGGCTGCCACGTAATCCATGCTCCAAAACAGAGGCCACTTCTGGGAGAGGTGTTCCGCTCCTAGGGGATAAGCAAAGCCAAAGGCATGGAGCAGATGATTTTTTGGGTTTAAAGTAAAACCAGCATCCATTTCTGGTTACTGATTTAGGGGAATTTAAAGGGGAATTGAAAGCCTGACACCAATATTTGAGTTAATCTATAAGATTTACCATTTTCTGGGGGGTTTCCCACGAAATACCCTGTTCCCTGGAGTTGAAGCACCTAACTCCATTCTGAACTCTTCATTCACACTGAAAAATAGATTTCCCTACTTGTTTTAAGCTGTGGAGGCCATCGCCAAAAGAGATGTTTTTCTCCAAAAGAGATCAGTTTTTCCAAACTGATTCTCTCCATAAGACAGTCGTCCCTCCGACAACCCATGTGGGTGGGCAGAACAGGACATGAGCACAGTGGAGATTCGGGTCTTCACATACAAAGAAGAAAATGTGCCTAAAAGTGGAACTACACTTTATCATAAAATCCTGCATCCTTCATCCTCCTTAAAATGTAAAGTATACATAGAAAAAAGTTAGAAGTAATTATCTTAGAAATGAAAAACCACAAAAAAATACATTAACTGAGATAAGGGGTTTCTTTGTCTTAAATTTGAAGAGAAGAATCTGTATAGAATGCAACAGTAGAAAATGAGAGCATAATGGACAATGACTTGAAGAGTGAATTCCTGAAAATCATGAAAACATTCTTACAGGATGTGCTTCTTACTGTCTCCTTGACATTTATGCATTTTTCTTTACCCAAGGGCGATTAATCAATTGCACTTACCTGTCCATCTGGGAGGAGGGAACTCAAGGTACGCTCTTTAAGGTAGGATGGGCAGGACCGGGGCCCATGTGGTCTACTTCTAGTTGTTTCTGAGCCTTTCTGGAAGGAGCATTCCTTAGAGGCTTCATTAGGGAAGGTTGAAATGAAGAAAGCAGGGCTTCACGCCCCCTATCTGGGTCCTGAGGAAGGAAGACCCTCAGCCTCACCCCAGATCTCAGAGTGGGTTACCAGGCAGACAGCCTCAGCTCTGCAATATGGCTCCTGGTACCTGGAGAGAGGGGATGAGAGCATTTGGAAGCTCCCCAAAGACATTTTGATAAGGACAAATCCAAATTCTCAAGATGGCATCATTTGGGCCTTGATCTATAGTTTGCTGGGTTTTTTTTTTTTTTCTTTAATCACTCGCCAATGATTTAAGATCTCAGGTAGAGTGGGCTCACCTTGTCACCGTTATAATGTGCAGCACAAGGACACCCCCCCCTTTCTGGCATCTCTTATTATGTTGCCTTTACCTGAATGTGTGGGGATATTGAGCTGGTATGTTTCCCTCTCCCCATGCTGTAATGTGTCAGCTTCTGATAGGTGCCCAGATCTGAATCTAGAGAAGGGTTATCATAAGTGAAAAGGGGAGGAGGGATGGCCAAGTATCAGAGTCAGAGAGACACTATCAGAAAACACTTGGGACAGATTTCTCAATGTAGTTTTATTTTGAATCTCCCTGATGGCTAGTGATGATGAACATTTTTTCATGTGTCTGATAGACATTTGTATGTCTTCTTTGGAGAAGATTTCTCTGTAATGAGTAAATGAACAATTACACATTATCAGGCCTTCAGTTTTTCATACACCCCACCTTTCAGTGCCCATGGCCACATCTCTTCCTCCTCTTAAATGCTCCCCCCTCTCCTCTCCCACTAGACACGACTGCAGATGTGTTTCCCAAATACACTAGGTCATCTTGAGCTTGGACTCTTCCAAGGTTGTGGAGAGCCATCCAGCAGATGCAAGGAGTCACGTAGACGGGAGTGCCTGAGGATTGAGGAACTGAGAATGATTGGTTTAGGAGGATGTGGGTGCGCTCGTGGCTGACGCACACAGCACCAGGAGCCAAGAGATAAACGCATGATCACCGCTAGAGAACAATGGAGTCCTGTATGGTTACATAAGGGTCCGCAAGGACACTGCGTGCACGGCGTTATGATTGGCCAAATAGGGGGGCGAGAACGGGTGAACTTCGTGTATAAATACTGCTGTAAGTGCTTGGTGCGCGGCGGCCGCCATTACTAATAAAAGAAGCTTGCCACTCACCTCGTCTGCGGGTCGTTCTTGCGGGCCGAGAGCGACACAAGGTAACTCCACCTCGAGCCCAGCTTCCCAATTCCAGGTCCTGCCATCCCTGCCCAGTCCTGCCTCCAAGCTCCTCTTCCCACGTCCCCAAGTTGGCCAATGCAACCATTCACAAGAACCTCGACACATGCCTCACAGCCACTGCTCTGCCCGTTGGTTCATGGCACTACCTCACTTGAAGGTCACATCCAATCCAAGGTCAACAAATGCTTCTTCTTTCAGTAAAATCTTTTCTATTACTCTGGCTGAAAATGTGATCCCTTCTTTACACTTCCTTCCCTTGTGTGTTTCCTATCTGCTGTTGTAACAAGTTATCACAGGCAATGGATTAAATAAATAAATAAAATAAAAAAATAAAACAATTCACAGAGATTCATTCTCTTTAGTCAGTGGTCCACACAGTTCTTCCTAGACTACAGTTAAGATGTTAGCAGGGCCATTTTCCTTCTGGATGCTCTAGAGGAAAATTTTTTTTTTTTTTTTTGGCGTTTACAACTCATAGATGTATTGGAATTTCTAGTCCTGTGGCCCCTTCTTCCACCTCCAAAGACACAGCATACTATCTCTCTGACTCTGACGCCTGACCATTCCTCTCCTTTTCACTTGTAATGGCCCTAGTGATTACATTGGACCCACCCAAACAATCCGGTATAATCAGTTCCTCTAAAAATTCTTAACTGAAGCTGCAATCCCAGTGCCACGTGTGGTAACAGACGCTCAGGGTTCTGAGGATCAGAGTGTGAATATCTTTGAGGGGGCTGCTGTTTGCTATCACAGTAATAGCACTCTTGTGGCTCATAGGAAATCCCTCCTACTATTATAATTATTTTGGTGCACATATTATCTATCCTACAAATTTCTGTAGAATAGGGACAAAAATTAGCCTGTACTTATATTTGTGCTCATGGCAAAGCATGCAGAATGAAAAACATGTCCAGAAGACAGAGAAGCTTGTGGCCAAGGGAAAAGCAGTCTGGGGCGACCTAGAGAATCTTGAGTAAATGCAAGACCTGTTTGATGGGTCTACTGACCCAAAGGTCCATGTTAGCAATGCTTCTTCATTAGCTGCAATTTTTAACCTGTGCCATCAAACCCGAAAGCACTTGAAGTGTAGTGGTCTTCCCAAGAGTTAAATTGCAGCACAAAAGCAGATCATCACTTTGCAAATTCGTCCTCTCAGTTAAATTATGAGGAATATGAACACATTTTTTTCTGTTTATAGAAAACCATGCACTCTCTATGCAGTGGTTGTTCTGTGCCCTACAGAATGTGATTTACATTCAGGAAAATAAGAAAAAGGACTACTTCCTCACAGAATTTGGAAATGATACTCTTTCAAAATTCAAGTTTCCCTTTCTCTATTTGATTGGGGTGCAATTTCTTGGGCCAATTCAATAGCTCTTCATCATCTAAATATTTTTCCTTTTTGATCAGTTTTTCATTCATAATAAAGATCTTCTTCTGGAAGTGTATATTTAGCTGAATCTAAGTTATAATGATGTATCAGATACTAAAGCTTAGACTCATGTACATGGTTGTGCATGAATTTTTAACAGTTTTATATTTCTTTTTTTTAAATTTTTAATTTTTTTTTTTATTTTCAGCATAACAGTATTCATTGTTTTTTTGCACCACACCCAGTGCTCCATGCAATCTCTGCCCTCTCCAATACCCACCACCTGGATCCCCCAACCTCCCACCCCCCGCCCCTTCAAAACCCTCAGATTGTTTTTCAGAGTCCATAGTCTCTCATGGTTCACCTCCCCTTCCCCTCCCTCCCTGTCCCTCAACTCCTTTCTCCTCTCCATCTGCCCTTGTCATCCTTGCTATTTGTTATGCCCCACAAATAAGTGAAACCATGTGATAATTGACTCTCTCTGCTTCACTTATTTCACTCCACATAATCTCTTCCAGTCCCGTCCATGTTGCTACAAAAGTTGGGTGTTCATCCTTTCTGATGGAGGCATAATACTCCATAGTGTATATGGACCACATCTTGCTTATCCATTCGTCCGTCTAAGGGCATCTTGGTTCTTTTCACAGTTTGGCGACAGTGGCCATTGCTGCTATAAACATTGGGGTACAGATGGCCCTTCTTTTCATGACATCTGTATCTTTGGGGTAAATACCCAGGAGTGCAATTTCAGGGTCATAGGGAAGTTCTATTTTTAATTTCTTGAGGAATCTCCACACTTTTCACACATATAATTTTTTTAAAAAGATTTTATTTATTTGAGAGGCAGGGAGAGAAAGTGCACAAGTTGGGGTTGGGACAAGGGGAGAGGAACAAACAGATTCCCTGATGAACTGGCAGTGGGACTATTGGCTTGATCCTGGGACTCTAGGATCATGACCTGAGCCAAAGGCAGAAAGAAGCTTAACCGAATGAGCCAACCAAGTGCCTCTACAGATACATAGTTTAATATGTTTTTTTTTTCATAGTTTTATACCTTTCTTTTTTTAGCATTCCTTTTTTTAAAATTTAATTCAGAATAACAGTATTTATTATTTTTTCACCACACCCAGTGCTCCATGCAATCCGTGCCCTCTATATTACCCACCACCTGTTACCCCAACCTCCCACCCCCCCACCACTTCAAACCCCCTCAGATTCTTTTTCAGAGTCCATAGTCTCTCATGATTCTATATTTCTTTTTCAAATATTTTATTTATCCATTTGACAGACAGAGACTACAAGTAGGTGGAGAGGCAGGCAGAGAGAGAGAGGAGGAAGCTGGCTTTCTGCTGAGCAGAGAGCCCTATGCAGGGCTTGATCCCAGGACCCTGGCACCATGACCCGAGCCAAAGGCAGAGGCTTTAACCCACTAAGCCACCCAGGTGCCCCTATTTTATATTTCTACAACTATTTATGGACAGTAGGTAAGCATCTATGATATGATTTTTTTATTTGTTTGTTTTTCAGAGAGGATGGGATGGGAGGGAAGGGTTGTAGGAGAGAGAAGGAGATAATCTCAGGCAGACTCCATGCCAAGTGTGGAGCCTGACATAGGGCTCGATCTCACGACCTTGAGATCATGACCTGAACTGAAATCAAGTGGACATTCAACCAACTGAGCCACCCAGGTGTCCTGAGAAGTTGTCCCTTCAATGCTCTTCCTGCCTTGTCTCTCGAGCTGCTCATGATGCTGTTCCACTGCATTTTTGTTCTCTGGAACACTCATGTTTACGGTCTTTCATGCACAATTGCTGTTGGATTAAATGGCACCCTAGTGGCTTCTAAAATCAAACAGGGCTTTTTCATTTTCTAACTTAGAATCAAAGAGTAATCTTTCATGAAGGCATAGAAAAGATGTTTTTTCATTCATCTGAAGTGTTTTCCTTTAGGCTAGGAGGTCTTTACTGAGCTTTATAAAAGCTTATACTAATTTTTTTAAAAAAGGTTAATTCATCTAGTTTCAAGTCTATTCTGTAGAAATCAGAATTATCAAGAACATCAAATGATGCATGCTTCAAAAGGTTATCATAAAAATTAGCTTCACTGCTCAGAATAAACGTACAAAAAATGGCTGTTTGCCATCAGCCTTGCCGGAGTTGTCTGTCTGCCCCCAAGATCATGTGCTTTTTACAGTCTGTTAGTTTCCATCGTCTTCAGTCAAAGACCACATCATTAAAGCCATTTTTGGGTTCTGAACCAAAAGGAAGAGATTTTAAAAATCAGGAAATAGAGTTTTATGTCCATATTCTACCGTATACTCTTAAAATGTATATACTTTACCATTATAAAAGTTAACCTCCAGAGTAACTGTTAACTATTAACAGTCTTATCTTTTAATTTCCTTCTTTGCACTTTACTGTATGTTCCAAAGTGGGTTTTTTCTCCCACTCATAAAAGTTAACCCCCGGCGTAATCAAACATATGCTTACTGAACTTTAACATTATCAGAGTAACTTCCAAAAGCAGAGCAGAGAAGAAAATATGGAAATGTACAGGAAACAAAGGAAGACTTTGAACAGATCACAGGAATATGAATAAATATACTAGTAGATGAAAACAGGACAAATCTGTCTCTTACAAGAAAAGCTCCTCCCCAGAGATCCCAAAACAAGACTGAACTATGTCTGAGTGAAACACCAGAGACTTTGTGAGGAGGTCAAGGACAAAAGGACAGGAAATGGTATAACTAGTGGAGGGGAAATGGAGACAAATAGAAAACATAAAGACAACAGAAATAAAACAATAACAAAAAAGTACACTTATATTCAGGATAAAACTCAGTCACAAGATACAGAGGAGAATTTTGTAAAGGCAACCATCACCCAGGATATGGGCTGCTAGATTTGAAGACGTGGAGTGTCCCCAATGGTTCCTTTATAGGGTCTCTGAAGAAACTTCACACCTGAGGCTCTTTCCCGAATATTCCTGCTGCTTGATATCTTCTGGCTACTGTGGTGAGGGTATGAGGAGACATTAGTCCATGATGCTTTCATTACCAGGATCTTGCCATGAGGACCTGTGGCATCTGAGATGATGTAGGAATCATTAGCCAGCAGCCCTGTGCTAATATCTGATGCTGGGTCTTACTTCCTGATGCTCACCTTCCATGTCTTCAGAGGGTGCTGGGTCCCATGCCCAGCTCCACCAGGTAAACCACAAATAGTCTAGTCAAGAAATAGACCTGGAAGATATGGTCCCTTGCCTCCTCCTTCTGGTGTCCCGTATGCTTGTTGAGGCCAACCTGTGAATGCCCAGAGCAATGGCAGCTATGCTGGGGTCACAAGGTGGGGGTTACTCTGGGCAGGATACACTGAGGATGGTAGAGCAGAAAGGTGGAAGCAACCTGATCCTTGATTACATTGCTGAGCCCCGAAGGCATCAACTCTGGAGCTGCCCTACTCTGGCCTTCTTGTTATGTGGGCTAA
>NC_081560.1:113133351-113158867 GCF_022355385.1 Mustela nigripes | reverse complement strand
CCCTCCATCTGAGACCAAGTGTTGGTACAACATCCTCTGATGTTCAGCTGCCTGAGTTGCAAGGGGCTGGGAAGAATCTCCAGGAGACTCTACTAGATTCCCTAAGCTTCCTTGCCTTCTGCCTCCCTGAGACTCACTCAGCTCAAGGATGTTTCCTTTCAATGACTGTGCTGTTGCAGAAACTTTTCTGTAAGAATTTAATTTTTCCATTGTTCACTTTTCCTGCTTAACACAAAAAGGATATTTTATTTTTTATTTTTATTCTCTTTCAAGGAATTAAAAAATTTCTACTTTTAATGAAGTAGGTACAAAGGATAGACAAAGAAACAAGTCAGAGACCCTGACTCCAGAGCCGATGTGAAATACTCACGAGATGAATGAATGGAGTGAAAGAGAGTAGTGAGCGAGAGATGAGATTAGTGAGCGAGACACGAGAGAGTAATGTGTGAGACATGAGAGTAGTGTGCAAGATGAGAGAGTAGTGTGCGAGATATGAGAGTAGTGATTGAGCCATCAGAGAGTAGTGTGTCAGACATGAGTAGTGAGTGAGATATGAGAGCAGTGTGCAAGACATGAGATAGTAGTATGTCAGACATGAGAGTAGTGAGCGAGACACGAGAGAGTAGTGTGCAAGAGGAGAGAGTAGTGTGCGAGATGAGAGTAGTGAGTGAGACATGAGAGAGTAGTTTCAGACATGAGAGAGTAGAGTGTGAGACATGAGAGTAGTGAGTGAGAGATAAGAGAATAGTGAGACATGAGAGAGTCGTGTGCGAGATGAGAGAGTAGTGTGCGAGACATGAGAGTAGTGAGCGAGAGATAAGAGAATAGTGAGCGAGACATGAGAATAGTGTGCAAGACATGAAAGAGTAGTGTGCGAGATGAGATAGTGAGCAAAACATGAGAGAATAGTGAGCGAGACATGAGAGAGTAGTGGGTGAGACATGAGAGAGTAGTGGGTGAGACATGAGTAGTGTGCGAGATGAGAGAGTAGTGTGCCAGTTGAGAAAGTAAAAGAAAAAGAAGTAAAAGGTATTCAAATTGTCAAAGAAGTCAAACTCTCTCTTTGAAGATGACATGGTACTTTATATGAAAAACCCAAAAGACTCCATCCCCAAACTACTAGAACTAATTCAGCAATTCAGCAATGTGGCCAGATACAAAGTGAATGTACAGGAATCAGCTGCTTTCTTGTACACTAACAATGAAAATACAGAAAGGGAAATTAGAGAATTGATTCCATTTACTATAGTACCAAGAACCATAAGATACCTGGGAATCAACCTAACCAAAGAGGTAATGGATATGTACTCAAGGAACTAGAGATCCACTCTTCAGAGAAATCAAAGAAGACACAAAAAGATGGAAGACCATTCCATGCTCACGAATTGGAAGAATAAATATTATTAAAATGTCTATACTGCCCAGAGCCATCTATATTTCAATATCATCTGGATCAAAATTCCACCAGCATTTTTTAAAGAGCTGGAGCAAACAATCCTAAAATTTGTATGGAACCGGAAGAGACCCCGAATTGCTAAGGAAACGTTAAAAAGGAAAAGCAAAACTGGGGGCATCCCATTGCCTGATTTCAAGCTTTACTACAAAGCTGTGATCACCAAGACAGCATGGTACTGATGTCCTATTTTTATTAAACTATCACACTTGGGTATTATTTCTGCTTAAGCAGTAAACTACCAAGAACTTATTTTTAAAAAGTAAAACAATGTATATTTACCCACATAATTATCATTTTTGGCAGTCTTTATTTTTAATGATTTTTAATGATTCGTCCTGCCTGGTAAAAGACATTATATTTGAAGAAATAAAAGTTGTTGTTTGCAAAATGACTCAGTTTGTGAATTTGTTTTATTTTTATTGTTCTCATTCCTTCATTGAATAGTCTCAAATTGGGATTACCTATCAAGTCTCAAATTGGGATTACCTATCAAGTACGTATTATACACAAGCAAAACAAACAGCATTTGCAAATGCAAATACCACTTGTTCTCACCTGGAGACCATTTTTCAGGTCTCCAGATTTGCTAAAATCCCAAGGATTGTGGGTTTTTTGTTGTTGTGAAAACTAGGTGGGGTGGGTGCGGTACTGGCATCAGTGGGCAGAGCACATGCAGGCTGTCAAACGCCCTGCAGAGCACCAGTCCGAGCCCTGCAACGAAGAAGAATCTGGCCCAAGATGTGAATCATGTGGCCGGTGAAACACTGAGACTGGTGCTTGAGGCACCACGGCTCGTTCTGCAAACTGTGTCTGTGTGGCGGCAACGACGTGAGCCTTGTTTGTGAGGAACCAGCCCAGGGTCCCACGTGCCCTGCAGCAGGGTCTGGAGCTCAGCCTGCGAGACAGAAAGCGTGGCCGCACTCACGGAGGACTGTCACCAACAACACAGTGTGAAGAGACTGCGCGGTGGTCCCAGAGCCGGACGGCGGAGCATGGGGCGAACATGAGGTAAGAAAGGCGTGGGCTTTAAGAAGACCAAAGACAAAACCACCGTCTGGATTGGGGGCGGGGGGAATAAGCCCAGGTTTCAGCCTTGACAGCCGGGGAGGCTGCGGCTCGGTGGGTCCGGAGCGCTGGCAAGGGGCTGGGTCTGAGAGCCCGGGAGCCCGCAAGGGCAGCGGACAGGAGGCCGCGTCTGGGCACTCGGGAAATGGGGGGCTGGGCCTCAAGGCGCTGGAGCATTAGGAGGCACACGTCGGGGTTACCAGGACACCTGGGATTGGGGACGGCAGGAGCGCCCGACACGCGGAAGGAACCAGGCAGGCACCGTCCTGGGGGCGGACACCCAGAGGTCCGGCACTCGCGCTGTCCAATGCCGCCCAGGACGTCCGCGCTCACAGGGGACGAGGCCCGCGGTCCTGGCCACCGAGCAGGCTGGTTGCACGTGCTCCACCCCCGTAGCCTGTCCAGCACCTCGACCCTGCAGCCGGTAGCTTACCGCTCCTCACGGTCTGACGCCGCCGGCTATCTGCCTCATGGGCCACAGGAGAGGCTCCTGGAAGGCAGGCTGGGCGGGGGCCAGCGCCCCACGTGGGGCAAGGCCAGGCCCACTGCCCCCCACGCTTGTGGGGACCCGCGGGGACACAAATCGCGGCTCTCACGTGTCCCCTCAGCCGCCGCGAGGAGCTAGGCCGCACAGAGCCTCGGGCGCTCAGTGCACAGCACTCTGGGAAAGAGCTGGTGGAACCCTGTGCGCAGGCGCAGGCACAGCCCCACCCCGGAAGCTGTCTCAGGCGGTGGGGGCGGGGCAGCGGGAGCTTGCTAGTCCGGTGAGGTGCAGTGGGAGCAAGGCGCCTTCTCCTGCGGGGCGACGATGACGGTGCTGCGGGTGTGCGGGGACACCGCAGGGAAACATGGGGGTCGTGGGCGACTGTTTGCCGCCAAGGTGGGGCGCGTCTGTGGGCGGCGCAGCCGGGGAGCTGCTGGTTCGGAGCGTGGCGGAGGGCGCTGCCTGCGGGGTCGAGCAGCGGACACGTGCGGGCATCGGTGTGGAGAAGACTCTTTGTTCTTGCCCGGCTGTTGGTAGGCTCTGGTGCTGTGTGTCCTGGGAACGCAGACCCGGTGCGGGTCCGGGAGGGCGGCTCTGGGGTCTGATCTGTCCCTCCGCCAGACACCGCGGTGCGGCCGCCGCCGGAACCCCCGCGGGACACCGTGTGGACATGTGAGCGGACACCGGGGAGCCACGCGGACCCGCGGCGCGACAGAACGCCGGCCGCCGTGCACCTTCGCGGACATGCAGTCGGAGTGAGGCTGGACGGCGGGGAGCACCGCTGGGGGTCCGCACGAGGTGAGGAAGCGGCCGCGTCGGGTCCTGCCCTGCACCCCGAGTGGACGGCACCGTTGTCGTCGTTGCTCAGGACAGCCCAGACGGGACAGCTTGGTGCGCGCCGGGGGGCGCTTGTGGGAGGAGATGTGACACATGCACACGCACAGAGACACTGATGTATCAGCCGACTGTGAAGAAGACGGAGTGACCGCACGGGCGGGGCTGCCGCCATGATGCCGAGTAACAGCAGTCCGCCAGGGACAGACGCAGATGCTGTCCGAGTGGACTTCTGCATGCTCGGAGCTCGGCCCGACCTCCAGCACCACCGCCGCATCTGAGAGCAGCTCTGGAGCAGGGAACGGGTGGGGTGTGTGTGGACCTCAAGGCAGGGGCGCGGGAACGAGAGAAATGGGCGAACTGCCTTGTTGGTTATGTTTAAATAAACCCGGGCCGAAATCAGCGTTCTCGCCGGGATCCAGGATGTCAGACATGACCCGACCCTACCCTCTTCTGGGACCCACCCGGCCCTCAACCTTGGGCCAGCTTCCTGCCCCAGGAAACCTTTTCTGAGAGTTGGTCTCCATCCTGACCACTCCGTCGCACTCCTTTCCCCAGAAAACCAACTCGCCCTTCCTTCCCTACTGAGGATCATTGCCCACAGCGGCTCTAGCTGCAGGCTTTTCAGTACCCATTGCTGCCCTTTCTGACTCCCAGTGCTCGCGCTAAACACACTGGCGCTCCCTGAACCAGGCTTTCTTTTCTCTGTAGAAGTGACCGCTGACATGCCCTGTGCTCGACTGATGCATTGGCTTCTCCGTCTCTGTGCTGGAGAGGATTCTGTGCTTGACCTCCCTGTGTTGTCTGGGTACAGAGTCTCCCTTGCTCTCTTTCCAGCTCCGCTCATGCTCGAGAGATCACTCTCTCTGGCCCTTGGATGGCTCAGTCCACGAAGACCTGCCTTTGGCTCCAGTTACGTTCTTGGGGTCCCGGGATTGAGTTCCACCCAGTAGGCAACCAGCCTCTCCTCCCTTTGCCTCCCTCCCTCCAGGTGGTCATTGCTCTAGCTCTCTATCAAATAAGTAAATAAGATCTTTAAAAAAAAAAAAGAAAAAGAAAGATAAGACTACCCTTCATGAACTATCCAGTGTGTGCTTGCCTGGTTTGACCTGTGGCTGGACCCTGAGACTCCTAAGCCAGAAATCATTTCTGCAGCCAGTGTGGACTTGAGGGGAACCTGGTGCACTGCCTCTGAGAGCTGGTCTCCTGTGGAGAAGGTGGGACTTGTAAACTGGCTTTTTGAAATGCTAAGCCATATGAAGAATGCTGGCAGCCCCTGCCTGTGAAGACACAGGAGGCAGTGAGGATTGTAGGTCTAATAACATCATCTTGGACCTAATATTTTAGCTTTTTAAGATCTCCTTTCAGCTATGTTTTCTTGACTGTCACCCAAATGTGGTTTTATTTCCTATACTTGAAGGAATAGCGGTGGTGGCTGCTTCGGCTCTCTTGAAATTGGCGGGACACAGCCACACCACAGGAACATGAAACAGGGCAGCCTGAGCAGGCAGGAATTCACTGTGTGTTCAGCAAAGTCACATTTGGAATGTCCAGAGATGTGCACAGCATCTGCCATGCTTCATGGCAGGTGAGACATCCAAATGGTAGAGGATCGTAAATCACTGGGTGAAATTACTTTGCACAGATAAATCAGCTTACATTTCTTCTTTTTGCTTTGTTATATGTTAGTGGTTAAGAGCTATTTCATACTTTTCTGTGTAATCTAGTTAATACTCTTTTAAAAACCTGTCAGCCTTTAACCTCAGGAAAAGGAACATTTTAGCCTGTTCAGGAATATAAAGATTCTTACATCACAAAATGTTAAAATGCATTTGATGTGTGCTACACATGTAAATATCCTGGTTCTGAGTCTTTGCTTATGAATTACATGTTTGCTTTAATGGTTGTTACAATTTATAAAATTTTTAAAAGTAGACTCCACAGAGCTCAAACTCCTAACCCTGGGATTAAGACCTGAGCTGAGATCAACTCAGACACTTAACCTACTGAGCCACCCAGGCAATCAATGCAGGTTGTGAATGATTTTTTTTTAATAACTTCTTATCTTTAAGGTGGTGAAGTTCATTTTGGGCTGCTATGTAATGAAGCCACATGGCTACTAGGTGGAGGTGATGTACAGCGCAGAGCACACTGCTCTTCTGCAGAGACTTTTCATTATTTTAAAAGATTTTTTTTTAAGTAAACTCTGCACACAATGTGGAGCTTGAACTCATAACCCTAAGATCAAGAGTCGCACACTCATCTGATTCAGCCAGCCAGGCACCCAGAGACTTTTACTGCTTAATACAAAAAATCAAATGGAAAAGTTCTGTGGAAGTGGACGTTTTTGAATATACATCCATATTAAGGTTTCAAAGCACTAAATACGATCAAAATATTCAGGACAAAAATTGTGAAGATAAATTATCCTGGTAGTGTTATTCTGCATTTTCCTCTTTTTTGAGGGTTTATTCATTTTCTTTCACATATTTTCCGTTTCAAATTCCATGTGTAGTATATAAAAGGAAAATGCATCACTATCTAAAAGAGCACACATGCATAGGCCTAGACACATAAATACATAGTTCTTACTGTAGTATTTACAAGGGGGAAAGCAATGACCTCTTTTGTCATGAAAGAACCTTTGATCTTTCTATGTATATTTCTTTTTTTCTTAGTAACTAGAAAAGTAGCAACATAGTTTAAATTTCTTTTTTTATGTTTAGATACTGGCTGCTTACAAAATTGATAATGTAGACTGTCAGAAAATACAACATTGCATGTCAGAATGCTTTTGAAGGTTCTGGTGTGTTTATATTGCTTTGCTGTGATACAGAATTTGAAAGGCCTTTGCTCTGAATGGATTTTATTTGTCACCGTTTACTTGTTACTTCTGTTTTAAGACAACTGCAGAAAATCAAACACATTTTTGGTGTGTTTATTTTTAAAGAAAGCACTGTCATCTGTGATACGCCTGTGGGAATTCAATGTCATTGTTTTACTTACCATATATTGAAGTTGTCAACTAGCATCAGGTTCTTGGGTGCTCCTTCTCTGAATAGGGAATGAACTTTGGGGACCACTAGCATCATTGCTATGACACGTGTCTGGGGCCATTTCAATGCATGCGGGGAAGACTCATGCCCTTGGGAGTCCTAGTGGGGGTGTTCTGAGTGGTCCTGCAGATGTCAATGCCCCCCAGGCTTGGAAGGAGTTATTTAGAGTGCTGGAGTGCTCAGTACAACCTGGCAGCTCATTCATTCATTCATTCATTCATCAGTACAGGAGTGCCTGTGTGTATCGTGTCTTCTGTACATAGATGAGGGGAGCAGGCAAGGGTGTGGACAGAGAACAAGGAAAGGAGAATGCCCAGTCCTGAGCCTGGTAGGAAGCACATGCTCAGGAGTTGGAGGCAGTTGTGACATTCTGGGAGGCGGGAAGTAAACCAGGAGGGTTTGTGGCACAGAGAGAGCTTTAAGGAGGTGTGAGCTGTCACAATTGTCCCCTGGTGCTGAGAGTTGGTACAGTGGTGCCTGAGATCTACTGGAAAAGACAATGACAAGATGGGGGGGGTCATCAGGAGGGCTGTTTGGTGGCATGAGGGGCCCAGAAGTCCAATAGCGTGAGTGGAAGATGGGGAAATGAAGAATCCATGCCAATTTGCCTTTGAGTGTGGGAGAGAGATGGGCAATGCCACAGGAGGGTAATGCAGGTTAGAGCAGAAAAGTACCTGAATCAGAGATTCCCACACTCTGGAGGAAAGCCTGCACCCTCCACATATCACCCAGAGCCAGCCTCCTCTTATCCAAACCACATCCATGTCCAGAGAAGAGGGTTTTCATCTGGACTCAGAAGATAGATACCAGCTCTCCAGCAGTCATGGTTCCACTCCACAAACATGAGCAGGTAACTAAGAGATACCAACACATGAAGAAAGCCAAAGAGGAATCATTGCAGAAAACAAGAAAATGATGCTAATCCAAAGAAGGCAAGGGTGGAGATAGTCAGACCTGATCCAAACGATTGTGGGTGTACTGGATACAGCTGTCCCTGAAGCCTGATCTTGAACATTTGGATTACATAAGCCAAGATGCCTCTCTTGCTATAGCAGGTCTGAATGGTACCCACCATCCACATACAAGATGGCCTTGACTGTGTTCACTAATGTATCTACTCTTGGAAAATTTGGGGACATTTTTAGGGTGAGCATGTATCAATTGCAGGAAAAAGAAACATTACTATGATGCCATTATTTCTTCTGGAAATTTTTTACAACACAAAGAAATGAGACAAGTATGCAAAGAGTAAATTGAGTTTATGACAGTTTCAGAGTCTTCAGTCTTTGATTTATGGGCCATTTAATAAGTTCTTAGCATCAATGATGACCTGTAGGTACTCATAATCCTCTCCAAAGAAATCAGTCCACTGTACGTCTGCTCAACTGTTGTCATGTAGATTAATTCATTATCCTCTGTTTCACTTTTCCTTAAAACTACACCCATTAATAAACTGTTTCCTGTTTCAGTCTGTATTGTTGCATTTTGCCTGTATGGCTCTAACACTTTGCATGCAAAAGCTGCCTTTCTTCCACTTCCATTATTTCATGTCTCAGATAATGTTGTAGGGCTGTTCTTAATGAGGAAAGTGGTCTGAGAACTGTCTTCCCTTGTCTCTGTGGACACGAAATGCCAGTTCTTCTAAGGGCTTTGTATCTGACGTCAACTCTGTTCCTGGTTTATTATATTTTCCGTCATTAGCTCTGAGATTCCAAACCCCACAGGGTTCAGGAAGAGAGAAGAAAGCTCCTGGGGAGCTACCATATGAGGAGGCATCTCCTTTCTCTTTCAGAGCAGCCCACATTCGTTTATTTAACTTCCCTTGAAATGGGATCTTATTTCCCTTATGGGAATAACAATTTTATGGCTCACTGTCCACACATAAATCATTTGATGGATGTAGGTTGTGAATTTGGATCTGGTGTTCAATTTCAAAAGATGAAGTTTATATCTGGGCTTGAAGTTTTATTCTTTTTTCTTTTTTCACTATTTTTTGGAAGCCTGTCTTGGAAAAACCTCCGCTGAATTAGGTCAAAGAGAAGACCAAGGTTGGAAAAGAGAATGGTGAAGGGTTTTTTGTTTAAATTTAATTTTTATTTTCAGCATAAAGTTATTCATTATTTTTGCACCACACCCAGTGCTCCATGCAATCCGTGCCCTCCACAATACCCACCACCTGGTACCCCGACCTCCCACCCCCCGCCCCCTCAAAACCCCCAGATTGCTTTTCAGAGTCCATAGTCTCTCATGGTTCACCTCCCCTTACAATTTTCCCCTATTCCCCTCTCCTCTCCCCATGTCCTCCATGCTATTTGTTATGCTCCACAAATAAATGAAACCATATAATAATTGACTCTCTCTGCTTGATTTTCACTCAGCATAATCTCTTCCAGTCCTGTCAATGTTGCTACAAAAGTTGGGTGTTCATCCTTTCTGATGGAGGCATAATACTCCATAGTGTATATGAACCACATCTTCCTTATCCATTCATCCGTTGAAGGGCATCTTGGTTCTTTCCACAGTTTGGCGGCCGTGACGATTGCTGCTATAAACATTGGGGTACAGATGGCCCTTCTTTTCACGACATCTGTATCTTTGGGGTAAATACCCAGTAGTGCAATGGCAGGGTCATAGGGAAGTTCTATTTTTAATTTCTTGAGGAATCTCCACAATGTTCTCCAAAGAGGCTGCACCACCTTGCCTTCCCACCAACAGTGGAAGAAGGTTCCCCTTTCTCCACATCCCCTCCAACACATGTTGTTTCCTGTCTTGCTAATTTTGGCCATTCTAACTGGTGTAAGGTGATATCTCAATGTGGTTTTAATTTGAATCTCCCTGATGGCTAGTGATAATGAACATTTTTTCATGTGTCTGATAGCCATTTGTATGTCTTCATTGGAGAAGTGTCTGTTCATATCTTCTGCCCATTTTTTGATATGATTGTCTTTTTTGTGTGTGTTGAGTTTGAGGAGTTCATATAGATCCTGGATATCAACCTTTTGTCTGTACTGTCATTTGCAAATATCTTCTCCTATTCTGTGGGTTTGCTTTACAGAAGCTTTTGATTTTGATGAAGTCCCAAAAGTTTATTTTCGCTTTTGTTTCCTTTGCCTTTGGAGACATATCTTGAAAGAAGTTGCTGTGGCTGATATCAAAGAGATTATTGCCTATGTTCTCCTCTAGGATTCTGATGGATTCCTGTCTCACCTTGAGGTCTTTTATCCACTGGGGAGACAAGATGTCGGGGAAGTAGGAGAAGGCGCCCTTTCAACCTGTACCCTAAAGTGAGCTGATTACCTTCTAAAGAAATCATTCTTTTTTTTTTTTTTAAGATTTTATTTACTTATTTGAGAGAGATAATTCAGCACAGTGGCCGTAACCGAGAGGTTTGTAGCTGAGAAGCTTGACAGGCAGGATTTCTGTTGGGGCCCCAGCGTGGGAAGGAGAGGAAGCCTCAGGGGCAGGAGAGCTCTGCCGAGATCCCTCCCCTTCTGCCATCCTGGGAGTCAGCTTCCATCAAACAAAGATCTGTTGTTAATGTGTTATGCTTCTCATTGGATCTCATTTTGCTCCCCTGGGACTCCCTCGCTTTTAGGTTAATATAAACAACACATTTTGAGTCATTTTAATTGAAAAATGGGTACTTACTCAGTGTCCATCATGAAACCACCATGAGAGTGTTCTATTCTGGAAACTGCTTGTAGCAACTCAGACCAGCCTCAGACGCTATTCTTTACACATCGCAATAGACCCTTTTCAGCAACCCTGTTCTTCTGACAAACTCCTGCTCATGCTTTGAGCCTCTGCACAAATGCCACCTCCCCTGGGAAGCCCTCCCTGCTTACATCCAGGCTTGACTTGATGACACGTCCTTGACATCATTTCTGTAGTACTTTCCCCATTTCTGCAAGATTTTCTTCACAATCTTCATAAACCTTAAGGGTTGGCCAATTCCTTTAGAAATAAACACACAACTATCTAACAATTCAGCGTTCACACTCAGGTATTTGTCTAAGACACGCAAACGCGCGTCTGCACAGAGCTTTGCACACGATGTTCATAGCAGCTTTAATCGTCCTCGTCAAAGCAAGAAGCAGGGCAGCTGTCCATCACGTGGTTAGTGGGTGCAGAGCATGGTCTGTCCACACAGTGCGAGGCCACCCAGCAACAGAAGTGTCGAACCAATATGTGCAGAAGCACAGGGATTTCTCAGACACGTTTTATGAGCCAAAGAAGCCAGACACAAGTGTGTATACTGTGATTCCATTTACAGGAAATTCTAGAAAAGATCAATCTAAGTTACAGCCCGGAAAGCAGAGCAGTGGTTGATTAGGGCTGTGGGGCAGGCAAAGATAGCTGCTGGGAGGGGGTGGGGATCAGTGATGGGATGTCCTGGCCTCAGAAGTGGTTCCAAAAGGGCAATCTTGTGTCCAAATCAATGTCCATGGGGAGTGGGCAGGACGGGATATGGGTTGGTTTTGCAATCCAAGGGGCTGCTTTGCAGGGAATAGGAATTCTGAGCAGTGGATAGACAGCTCCACAGCTGGAAAATGGAAAGGGGCAGGGGACAGGGTCCCCTGAGATGGTGGCTGGGTTTAAAGGCATAGGGGCAAAAGTGGGCTAGTTAGTTATGGGGACAGAAGCCAAGTGACTCCGGGAGGGTGAAGGGAATCGATTCCTCAAACAGAAGTTGTAGAGAGACCAGGGATCCTAAACATGAGCCCTCTCCTATAGCTGAAATCAGCTTGGCCCCTGTGGAAGGCAGAAAAAGGCTAGCCCATATGAGGGCTCAACCTGGGAGTCAGTTCCTAATCTGGAGAGACACTCTGCTTCTGACCCACGTTGCCAGCCTCTGCCTTTCCCCTGCTGGAGCCAAGGTGCTGTGATGCTTAACAGTGGAATCTCTATTACGTGCAGCCTTGACATGGGGGTATAGTGGGAGAGGCCCAGATGGCCTAGCCACATGCTCCGCCCACTTTGTCCCCCAGGGAGGGTCCCCCAGCCTAGCATGTCTGCTGATCCCAGGCCCAGGTGTGCCTCGCTTCCCTCCACGGTCAGCATATATGACTGAGAAATTGCTGTGAGTCTCATCTGTCCTATGTTGGGAGCTGTGTGTTGGGCCCTCCCTGGAAGGCGAGGTGGGACTCCTGCCTTCATTAGGATGCGCAGGGAGTCATTGAAGAGCCACGGAAGAAGCATATGTCTGTGAGACTTCTTGTCCCTTTGGGCATGGCAAGTGTCAGCAGGGAGACACCAGCTCCAGAGCAGTGAGCCTGCAGTGCTTATGGGGCAGAAGTCCACCTGCCTCTCAGTCCTCTCTCCCGAGAACCTGTCTTCGCAGGGCTGGCCCTGCCCCTCTGTCCCCACTCTGAGCATAGGAGCATCTCTGCTTTCCTCCTCCGGTTCCATGTCCTCTCCTCAGATCTCTCCTAGGGGACAGCAGTGAGCACCATTGTCCTTGCCCATGCCCCTGGCCCCCCCCCCCCCCAACAGATGGGATGACCTTGCTTCCCCTTCCCAGGAGCCCTTCTGCTCCTGTTGTGGTTTCCAGCTCAGGAAAGGTGGTTTATAGAGCAAATTCGAGAGGTCACGTGTATCAGACTCCCAGCAGGGGATGGTGTGACCACCTCCAGGGCAAATCAGGGCTTTTCCTCATTGCAAGGCTTCAGAATGACTGGGATGGGGGCAGAAGCGAGCGTGGGAGTCCCACCTTCTCTGCTGCTCTATGAAAAGTGTGAAATCATGGGAGGGTGTTTGGGTCAGTCCAGTCAAAACAGCAGCTGCTTCTTTTCAATTTCTCTCCAAGTGGCCGCCATCTGGGAATCCTGAAGGCTGAACTGGGTTGTCATTAGGGTGAGCCTTTTGGACTCATGCTGTTGTGTGTTCCCTAAGTGTAGGGGAGGGGCACACAGCAGCTTCTGTAGCTTCCCGGACCCCTGGTCCCTGGGGTGGCTCATTGAGGGGCTCCAGACTCAGACGCTGACCCTAGTTCTGACGTGTGAGCCTCCGCAACACCAAGCAAGTAACTCTGTTCTGACAGCATCTACCTGGAGATGGCATCAGATCCTCCAAGCTGTGGACGCAGTCCCACAAAACTGGTCCTTGCCTGGAATCAGAAGTCAGTTGTGAGCCCAGCCTGTGCCCTGTGCTCCAGGCCTGGCTCTAGGTTGGGTCTCATGATCCACTCTCCCAGACCTACCCTGGTTTTGATAAATTTGCTAAAATGACTGCAGAACTCAGAGACTTTTTTCTTCCTGGAGTACAGGTTTACTATAAAAGGATAAAACTTGGGAACAGACAGATGGGAGTGAGGCACAGAGCCCGGCATAGGGAAGGACACAGAACTTCCATGCTCCCTCCAGGGACTACCTCTCCAAACCCCGACCCCACTCCTTCACCCTTTGGGGGTTTGTGGTTTTATCATCATTATTATTAGTTTTCTGTCACTTCTGTTCCCTGAAATAGCACTCTACTTAAAGTAACTTGCAAAAAAACTCGCATAACCATCATAAATTACCTAAATGCATCATGGAATGTCAAATGCATCTCTTCACATAGAAAATACTGTTTACTTCCTACTAAGTGGGGAGTACTTTTTAAATATTCTTATTCCAAGTGTTTATAAACACTTTTCCAAATGCATTACAGATGATCTGTCACATCTGTTCCCTGTGAAAATACTCTTTGGGGTTTTTATGGAGGCGTCATTTTGTAGATACAACTGATCAAATTATTGGCTGTGATTAGGTCAACTTCCAGCTCCTCTCCTCTCCCCAGGGCTGAAAGTCCCAACCCTCCAGCCACAGGGCTGTCCCCCAACTCCCACCCCCTGCCACCAGCGCCCACCCTTCTGTGCTTCCTAAAAATCACCATATTAACACAAACTCAGGGATGGTTGAAAGGGATTTGATATGGATATCAAGACACATTTGCTGCTCTTACCATTTAGTAAATTCCAAGGATTTTAGGAGCTCTGTGCCTGGAATGGGGACAAACACCAAATCTTATTATAATTATAATATCACACAGGCTCTCCTTGCTGGGGTGACTTGTGAAGTCACTCCTCCAGAGGTGCAATTTCGCCTCACCAGCTCTCTGGTAGGACCATGCTGTCTATTTATGAGAAGCCATGTTGCCCTCAGAGGTCTCATGCAATGGGCTCCTTACCACCTACCCCCTTTCAGACCTGTGTCTCTTGGCCCCACCTCTGGTCCTGTGAGTCTCCTTGGCCAGGATGCTCTTCTCACCTTCCAGCCCAGGTTGTAATGACCCCTTGACAGTTCTTCCTGGGAGTCTCCAGTTCATGAGCTCACATCGGTCTTTCTCTCCTCTGCATTCTTTACCCAGCGACTCAACCACTGCCATTGCCTCCATCAAGGTCACAGCTACTTACATTCTAAGACAATAAAAGTTTCTGCACAGTTTTAACATGAAGCAAACAACTCCCTGACATCGTTAAGTTGACCAGAGGCTTTTTAGTTTGTGCCTTTCTTTTGCCGTTGGGCATCAGCCACCCTGTCCGGGAAGAGAGGACACGTCTGCCACCATCTTAGCTAGGATTTCAGCAGTAGGCATCCCAGATTGCCTTTCTTCTACCGCTTCTGCATTTTGTTCCTGTGACTGTGTTGCTCAGACCCAGGTCCCTTTCTGAAGTGATTCCCACATCCTGGTGCAAAGGCGTTCCCTATCAGGTCAACAGAGCAGCTCTTGTTCCTTTCCTAAAACCGCATTCCTGGACCAGGCGCCACTGGTCATCCCGAAACTAGAACAAAAAGTCCTGGCTGAGCACCTTTCACTTCATCTCTTTCAAAAACTAATGAAGAGAAACCAAACCATGTGGTGGGATTAGTCAGGTCTCCTTCTGAACAAAGTGGCAGTCCCTTAATAAATCATTTGGGTTTGAATGGGGAGCGTGAGAGAAATGCACCAGGGTTTTCATTTTTTTTTTTTCCTGTGGGGGTAGAGTCATGGTATTTGAGACTATATTCATTTTAGTTTGCAACCAAATAATTTGTGGTGACTTTATAATATATGTATTTTTTAAATGGCAAACTATCTTTTCCTCCAAGTGGCTTTTAAAACAGGAGCCTATGTGACCAGGACCTGTACACACAGACTGAGATCCTTGAAAGCCAAAGGTAAAATTTGCTGCCCTGACAGCTCCATTCAAACACAGCCATTTACTTCTTCTCAGGCTGCATTAGCCAAAGGTGTTCCCGAATGCCCATTCTATGGTTCCATCTCAGTCCGTGTATCACTGGCCCAGGAACACGTAAGGCTCAGTGATTTGAAAGGCTGACTCAACCCTCTGGAAAAGGTAGACTCAAAATGAGTTTTAGAATAGGAAGAAAACCACTGTTTGCTTTCTCTTAGATTTCTAGATGGCTCGGTGGACTCGATTCTGCGCATAAACAAGTTGTTCACATTTTCAGTGAATATTACCAACTCAGTTTGGCTTGGCCCATACTTGTTGGTTGAGTTAGTGAACTTGGGGGAAGGTGGAGAGGACAGAGCTGAGGCAGACTTCAGAGCCCAACTGCTGGGCCCAGTGTGGGCTCTTGGCCTCACATTCAGGCTCCTGAACACCACACACGTGTGGAAAGCGAGGTGAGAATGCCTCCTACACTGAGGTCTACGAGGAGGGTTAAAGAGCAACCAGAAGATGTGTTGCCTCCACCAACCCGAGCTCCTGCCTCCGCAGGGATTCAGGTCACCCTTGTCAGCCCTCTTCAAGGGAGAACTCAGACTCTGGGTATCAGGTAAGGATGGTGATAGCTCAACTTCTTTCCAATTCTGAGGCTGTAGCTCCAAATGATGTGGTCTTGTTGGGTCTGTTAACAAAGAAACAAGACTGAGAAAAAGTTATGCAAAGCCTTATTCTATGCCAACATTAGAAGTTAGACTGACCAACCAGGGCCACCTCTGAAGAGAGCAACGCCCCTTGGTCTTACAGGCTAGTTTTTATAGGGCACAATCGCAGACATCTGCATTCGTGGTTTTGGCTGATTGGATGTCTCCTACCTGTGTGTTTTAGTAACGGTTACCTGCAACCAATACTAGTAACTATTGAGGCATTTATTAAACAACAAAATGGCCTTGTTTTAGGTATGTGTTTTAGTAATAGTTACCTGGAACCAATATAAACAAAATGGCCTTGTTTTAGGTGTGTGTTTTAGCAACAGTTACCTGGAACTGATATCGATAACTGTTGAGACATTTATTAAACAACAAAATGTCTACCTAGGCAACATGGAGTCACTATGGCTAAGTAGGCCCATGCAGGCCCTAGGGGTTTAACATGTTTTAACATGGAATCGACCCCAACAGTCTAGTCATGAAGCACCTCATTTTCCTCTTTCCCTGGAGAGCAGGATGCCAGCCCACACCAGCACACTCTGTTCCACAAGGGCCTAAATAAGGAACACAAACAACTCAGCTTTCAAGCAGAGGGACTTCGGGGAGCCTGGCTGGCTCTGTCAGGAGAGGATGGCCACTCTTGATGTTGGAGTCGCAGATTGGAACCCCATGTCAAAGGTAGAGTTTACTCACAAAAAAAAAAAAAAAAAAAGACATAAAACATAAAATTTAAGTTATTGGGGAAGATGATAGTATTGTGCATGATCCCTAAAATAAAACAAAACTCAACATATGGCGTGACGTCCATAAGATAAATTTTACCAGCATGCCAAGGAAATTAAGCAGTGCCTTCCACACAGGGATAGGGTTCACATGGGTAACACAGGTGCCAATGAGCCAGGTGGTAAACTGAGGCCACCTAGAGATGAGTCACTAGGGTTGGCCACCTTCTGTTTATAGGACCCAGTCAGGAGTGGGGCTCCCAACTCCCAGGAAGCAGCGACTGTGACCCAGAGCTGGTGCCATGAGTGGACTTGTTCCCCAGGACCAAAAAGCAGATGACCAGTTTTCTCCTTTCCTTCTGCTTCCCAGTTTTCCACCAGTGTGTCCACTGGTAGAACCATCGAGAAACCAACCCTGGGTGCCTAGGAAATGCAGCTGGCAGGAGCTAGGCCCACAATACAGGGAGGAGCAGGGAGAGTTGAGGGATGATCTCGGAGTGGCCTGGTCAAGGACGGTACAGTTTATAGAGTTGACACACGGTGTATGAATTCCGGCAACAAGGTGATCCCACGGATGTTTTCCTGGGCTCATTTCCTTCTTATTTCCAAAGCTGAGATCACGCTTTCTTTATAATTTTGTTCTTTCTTTTTAACATTCTGTCTCAATAATTTCTCCCATCCCTGAAACAGGACGTGAACACTCAGAGTCTTTAATACTCCATTTTATTAGTGGGCCACATGTTCCTTGATATGCTTCTATCTTGCACGGTAAGAGCACGTCCAGTGTTTCACAAATGTAACTCTGTGAGGCACATCTTCATGCATTATTCAGAGTTCAGACTCCTCCTCTGTCACTTGTTTATGGAATTATTGGTCCAAGTATCCAAAAGTTCCCATGACTCTTGAAGTCTGCGCTCTAATTCCTTTTCAGTATTTGTGTTTTTCAGCCTCTTCCTTTTTACTTCAATGGTCACCAGTGTTTGTCAGCTGTACTGATCCCTGTGGGTATCCTCTGTCTTTCACTGCTCCTGGTGAAAGAAAAAAAAATACTCTCCATAGTTCTAATTATGTTTATCTTTTGAAGACTTAGTATTTTTAATATACATTTGCCCTTTTTATTGCAAATGTTGTGGTGTGTCTTTTTTCTGCTCATTTATGTATTGGGATTATTATAATGTTTTGTGGATTGGAACAGATTTATGTGTAATAATCTTGATTCCTTTCTTTCCTCTACTTTCAGAAAAATCCTGGGTATGTGTTTGTTTCTGTTCCTTTTTGAGAAAGCATCCCTGTGGCTGATGGACCTTCCTGCTGGAGCTCAACTGCCAAATGACACATTTGCTCTCGGGCAGGTCCTGTCCCTTGTACCTTGGGGACCATGATGTCCACATTTGTTGGGGACCGCCTCTGGCCAGGAAAGTCCCCGCCATTACAAGATGGCGCTTGATTCACTGCCAGCAAAATATGCTGCAAGTAAACAACAAACGTTCTGGTGAAGCCCGCCCGCCTAAAGGAGGACATAGTCATTGGCTGTTTCAAATTTAATCAGCATAGTAACAGGACTCTCATTGGCTCTTCCCATTGCTTGGCCCCTTATTGGTCACCCTGCCGCATATAAGCTAAGGAAGTTGACGAAATAAACAGATGAAGCATTAACACCATACCAGGCTGGTTGTCGTTCTTGCGGGCCGAGGGTGACACACATTCTGTAACAGTGCTTCTCCAGGCCATTGTTTCTCTTTCCATTCAGAGCAACAACCCACTGCCTGGCACAGCCAGGTCTGGGCTGGGGCACCTACGTGACCTATATGTGGAGCCATTTTCCTGAGGGCCACGTGGACACGGCCTGGGTCTCCATGTTACCACCAAGTCCACGGTGGTGCAGCCACGAGCAGGGGGTCCCTGTGACGGTTGTCCAAGGAGCAGATGCGTGAGCCTTCTTACAGTCATACCTGCCCTTCTTTCTCCCAGGCCCAGCACGCCCGAAACTGAGCCCTCCCATGCCCCTGTGATAACTGCTCACATCACTATTTGGCTGTTTGAGTTAAACTTGCTTGTCAACCTTGTTCACATATTATTTTGAAAAGATCGGAAACAGCTTGTGCCTTTACAGAACATGTGTCCCAGGGCCCTGGTACCTTGTGATGCTCCCATGGAGAGGAGTACCGGCGAGTCACCGGGGAAATGCAATTTTTCTGTCTTTGCCTCTGCCCTTGTCCTACCTAAAATCAAGCTCCTTTTCTCTCCTAAAATATGTTAGATTTCATGTCCTCTGTTTACATGTCATCTCTTCTCATTGTGGGATTCACTACCCTGTACCAGTGTCACTCTTCCAGGGCTCAGGAAGGATGGACTGACAAGACAGGGGAAAAGGACACATGACAAATGAGCTAGGTTTTCAGCGGAGAGACATGTTAACTTTGGTGCATTTGCAGAACTGGGGCATGAAGCTGTGACTTTGGGGTGTATATGCTAGCTTCCTGGGCACACCTTGACAAGCAATCCCAACTCAGGCTGGCTGTGGGCACGGCTCTGGCTAACAGGCAGCCTCCTCTTGCACACTTTCCCTACTGGCAAATGCCTTGGAAAAAGTTTGGTTGGAATTCTCCACCACTCTCCCCATATCTCAAATGGACCAACGAATACATTGATGTCTCCTGCGCGTTAGTCTGATTTACCTCCTAAGAGGTTTCAAAAAGTAATTTTCATGTGGCTTTATTTTGTTCTCACCCTTAAGTAATGAAGACTGGTTTTCCTCTCCCCCTCCAGCTCCCGTGGAGCTGTGCATTGCCCAGAGGTTAGCAAGGCAGCCCCCGGGCTTGGGAGGGGGGGTTGCATGGTGAAGATAACAACGTGTGGCAGACACCAGAGTGGGAACATGCACTTCTGGGAAGGCTCCGTGCTCAGAGCTAGAATCAGTGTGGAAAGTCAGCGTGTGAGGACAGTGTCTAAGGAACCTGATTGGCCAAAATGTTGGGACAGTTTGCTGTAGGCATGGAATTACATGAGAAAAATCCTTCGGTGTGTGGTCCAAACTGGCTTGGAGGAAGGACAGAGCAAGGAAAGAGCTTGGGTCACGTGGCCATATGAGATGAAAAGACTCAAGTGTTTGGATTCCTCTGAACACAACATTGCTATGGAAGGTCCTAGAGCTTGTGACCTTATCCCTCCACAGGTTTAGATGGGCAGGTGCTGTGGACTGAATGTTGGGTCCTCCAGCCCCTCAGTTCATATGCAGAAGCTGATGATGGTCAGTTATTAAGTCCTTGGGAGATGAACAGCCACTCTCTGGGGACTTAACCAGACTATCCCTACAATTCAACACCCATTTTCAAAAATCAGTGAGCAGTGCCTCTCAACTAAAATGTGAAGTATAATATTTGGTGGTCTTGTGAACAGTGAACTTTTCTTTTTCTGCATGGCATCCACGTGGCAGTGTTGCCAAATGGAGGATAGACACCTGCCCTGGGACAGGTTTCCTGAGGATTGAGCACTCAACCGTCAGGGAACCTGTCCCAGGGCAGATGTCTACCCTCCTCTTCGCAGGTTGTTCCTACTTAAAAACAACTCTGTCAACCTCCACAAATCCAGCCGTGAAGGGTACCAGAGAAAAGGAGCATGAAACAAAAGTAAAACTCAGTGGGATGCATCTCATGATACCACAGCAGGGCTGAGGCTGATTTTCCAATTAACTAGTGAATGAATGCCATTGACCCCATGTGGTCTGGGCTCTCCTCATACTCTCCCATCGGAACCTTTAAGGACCGCAACCTCAGAGTCACTTAAGACAACCTGAAGGAAACAACTTCCATTATGACAACAGCCCTTCATTGTTCTAACTCCTTCCATATTCCACGCTGAACCTCACAGCGTGATCTAAGACAGACATGTCTTTAAGGATCTGTCAACAGACATTTGGTGAACACAACGGAATTATGGGAGGGCACGATACCCAGTCCCTGGAGTGGTAAAGGTTTACGATTTCTGGGAAGTTCACCTCATGAGAGTGAATCATACCTTCTTCTCCCTCACACGAGTTTCTTGATCACCCAGTAAAGTCAGGATTAGACACATGATAGATGCCAACCCACTCTGCTCAATTGCAGAGCGTGTCCTGGGGGGAGCCTCTGGGGGAAGCTGAGATGTCCTCCTAGTCTGTCATGAGAAATCCCATCAGATGGAGCCATCCCATGACAGGACGAAAAAAATATCTACTTATTGCAGAAATGGTTTGGATGTTTCCAGTGAAAATTATTTAAATGCTACACGGATTTCACCACAAGAAAATGGGTTGTGCTTTTCACGTTTGGAGAGCACTCCCTCCCCCCATGCCATGGTATTTAAACTCAAAATGTAATGGACACAAATATTTCCAACGAAATTTAAGATTGCTCATGAACAAAGAAAACAAAAATAAAATGTGCCAAAAGCTTTTAAACATCCTGAATTATAAATTCTCCACTAGAAGTCAGACCTTTTCTTTTTCTTGTCTTTTTTCCTGTTTTCAGCAATCCCCGGGCTTGCAGGAACCCACTCCTGGACCAGCACCATGCACTCAGGACCCAGGTGTTGGCAGGTGGAGGGTTCCCCGGGGCCTCCCGGGTGATCAGGTACTCAGATGTCTACCCACAGGAGCACCTGTGCTCACAGAGTTCTCCCATGCAACATTTTCCCCCACTCGCTTACTTATGTTTCTTTGCTTGTAAGCTTCTCAAAGGAGCTGGGAGTGTTGGGGGCCCTTGTGGTATTTTTGAATGCTTTCTGGAATATTCAACAATCCTGCAAATAGTGTAATCATGTGGCTATACCCGACCACAGGAAACCATTTACAAAAATTATACTTTTTCTGTTTTTTGTCTTCAGTGGACTTCCCAGACATTCAGAAGCCTGCACAGAAAACTAGCTTCTCATGAGAATGCGTGAACCTGAATTGGAAGTAAGCGTGATTTCAGGGGGAAAG
Source organism: Mustela nigripes (assembly GCF_022355385.1). Classification (NCBI taxonomy): domain Eukaryota; kingdom Metazoa; phylum Chordata; class Mammalia; order Carnivora; family Mustelidae; genus Mustela; species Mustela nigripes. Next base: position 113,137,434 of record NC_081560.1, on the reverse strand, counting down.
ACAACTTAGTAGCAAGAAAAAAGGTGGGGGGGCTGTATAAAAGTCTAGTATAGGACGAGGCCACAGTGAGAAGACTGGCTTCCTGTAACTCGTATTTCACAAGAGACAGTGGATATTTCTAGAATGATACCACATGGTGAGCTGCCTAGAAATAAAGTCACAGGGTCATTAAAACACAGAAGAAAGTGAGACTTCTATGTGTCAGGGAAGAAAATGAGATTCCATTTTGAAAACTAAAATTTATCAGGGGCAAATGTCGTCACAGTATTACTTGCTTCAATCCCTGAAGCAGTCAAAAAGTGAGGTGATACATTTTATATTATATTTAAATAAATGATCTTTTCTCCATGTGTAGGGTTTATGCTCTAGGTGAAAATTTACACCTGCATTTTCCAAGCTTCCCTTCAATGCTGGCATTCTGTGCTTCTGACGTGGGTCAGGGAAAGGTCCCCCAGTTCCATACAAAGGCCCAGAATCTTGAGTGTGACTGCCTAACCCACTGTGGTCATGTCATACAGCACACAGAATAGGGAGATTATCCGGCAGTGCCTGATCCAATGACACATGCCCTTAAAACCTGAGAACTTTCTCTGGCTGGTGGAAGAAGAGAGAAGCAAAAGGAGAAGTCAGAGTCCACACACTGCAAGGATTTGACTCACCATTGCTGGCCTTGAATGTGAAGGATGCCAGGTGGGAGGGAGCATGGGCCGCCTCCAGGGAGCAGAGCATGACCCCTCCAGGTGACAACCAGCAAGATACCAGCATTCTCAGGCCTCAATACGGGGAACCGGATTCTGCCCTCAATCCAAATAAGCCACAGGAGACCCAGAGGCAAGCCCAGGCCTGCTCTCCTGAACGCCTGACTTACAAAACCAAGACAATAAATCGATGCTGTTTGAGCCCCTAAGGCTCTGTCTGGTACTTGCTGGAAGAAAACTAAGACAGCTGGCCTGTGGCATTTATCAAATTCCTAAGTGATTTAATGCCATTGGAGTCAATGGTCAGCTCCAGAACTGGCTATCTACCTGCCACGTGTGTTCTCCCACATATGACTTACACATTCTGTGTTGTTGCCTTCTTTTCATCTGAACGCAAATACATATACAGCTCTTTTTAAAGCAGTAAGACCAGGCCATCATGTTGACTGGGTTTTTTCCTTCTAACTTGTTTGGAGTCTGGGAGTCTTTTATTTTCATCACTAGCGAAATCCAGCAGACACAGGTAACGCACAATCCTCTGAAGTTGACTGGTTCTCTCTGGAGAGATGGGGACTGTTGTTTCTTGTACCAAGTTTTAGCGCATTCAAACCTGCCAGAATCAGATTTCACGTTGCAAAATTCACCTTCATTTTGTTGTGGATGTTTGGGGTTGGGATGGCTTATCGAGATTCCCGTGCCCCAGCTCACTGACTTTCATGTGTTCACGACGCATGTGAGGGGAGTCTGTCATGCATGAATTGTTCTAAAGAAAATCAAACTCATTCTAAGGTTTAACTCCCTTTAAAAAAGTAGTTTCTACATTGTTCGTGCAAAGTTCCAGTTCAGGTTGGGCATTAAAGGCTGATTTTGGGGACAATCAGAGCACAAATCAGAGCCATCCCCAGGTGCACCAACCAGCAGACAACATCTTTGCTGTGGCACGAGACACAGAAGGAGGTATTTGGCATGAGCCCAAGTATGCAATCTTGGGAGCAATCCATGATATTGTGTGCATGTGTTCCTTCCTTTTCCTCCCATTGGATGATCAATGTCCTTATTTTCCCCTTGATTTGACTCTCCTGGAAACATCCAGCAAAACTAATTCAAGCAAGGGCTTAGAAGCCCAGGAGAGGGCAATGCCAAGAAGCCAAGGATAGAGACAGGACATAAAAGTTATAAAAATGTGGAAAGTGGGGAACTAGGCAGATACAATGCTTGAGAAATAATTCCCACCTGCACAGACAGTGTTTGTGGCCACAGCTCTCTAGCAGGTGGTGTGGACACAGCTCCTGGGGCACATACTTTATGCTGGGACAGGCAGAGACCTATGAGCCATCACTTCCTCCTTCAGGGACACCCTCTGGTGTCCTGTCCCCATGACAGCAGCGATGCCAGGCTACTGAGCTCAAATTCTGTCTCCCCTGTGAACACTGTATTATCACTGCAGGGGCATCTGTTGTTGCTTCAGACTTCTGGAATACGTCCTGGTTATTCTGCTCTTCTGTAAACAACATGATTTGGTTGTTTATGGCACAAATAATTTCTTACTCCAGGGACGATAAACTATATCTCTTATTCCATGTTTCTCCTATTTCTATTACTGCTGAGGGCAAACATAAGAAAGGAATGTATTTGGTTAAAATAGAAAAGCATAGCAGGGTGAGTTCATGGAGACAATAAATGTAATTTAATGACTCTGGGACACACGCGCATTAGGGGAAATCCGAGGCGGGGGTGAGTAGGTCAGGCACTACTGCGTTGCTGGGATGCGTTCCTGATTGGTCATAAAAACAAAAAAGCTCTGACCTTCTTCAGCATCTTCTCTCTCGTAATTCTGATTTTTTGAAACAAACTCTGACCTGTGCATTGTCTTTGGTTGCGTGGATTTACCATGCTCTATTCTCACAAAGTAACCTGGCTAATTTTCCCTCCCAAGCAATGCTTCCCATTCGACAATTATTTGGGAGACAATGGAACCAATTACTTCACTTAAAATCTGTTTAAAATAATCAGTAATTTTAAACAGCAAATTAGACACCATTTTCTCCAAGTAAGAATTCGTGGTTGAACCCTCAACTTTTCATTTCATTGATAAAATCCATTATTTTAGTTTTTTTGTTCTTTTGAAAGTATACCACAGATTTAAACGTTCTGAAAATGAGAGACTCTCGGAAAGAAACCATTTGCTTCCCTCATGGGGTCAGTCCATGGCCCTGGATTTTGTGTTGGGATGGAAACACTGCCTTCATCCCATTTACAAAATCTGATTTGGTTAAAATAGAAAAGCATAGCAGGGTGAGTTCATGGAGACAATAAATGTAATTTAATGACTCTGGGACACACGCGCATTAGGGGAAATCCGAGGCGGGGGGTGAGTAGGTGGTTGCCTGGAGCCTCAGACTCCACTTGGAGGAGAATCTGGTGATCAGTTAGTCATGTCTGCCGGGAATGGCAGGGGGTGGTGTGGAGTGTATAAGAACTTTGGACAGTGCGTCTTTATTACCAGGACCTGAAAATGTGCCTTCAATCTGTTTATTTTATGACCATCAGTGTCGACAGATTGAGTAGAATATCCTAATATCTAGTGGAAAAAAAGAAAAGAACTGACATGAATTCAAATATCAATTTTTTTTAAATGGAGATGTCTTATATAATGACATTTGGCTAAATGTAAAAACAGCAACAGTCGCTAATACCTATTGAGTGACGAGGACATGCCAGGAACTGTTCTAGATGAGTTCCTGTGTCTGTCCATTATGTTATATATAATCAAAGGTATTGATTGTCTCGAGTATTTTCTAAAACACAAGAGACAGAAAACTTTCAAGGGAGGTTCTTGCAAAATAAAAAAGAGAAGGGCGCCTGGGTGGCTCAGTGGGTTAAGCCGCTGCCTTCGGCTCAGGTCACGATCTCAGGGTCCTGGGATCGAGTCCCGCATCAGGCTCTCTGCTCGGCAGGGAGCCTGCTTCCCTCTCTCTCTCTCTCTGCCTGCCTCTCTGTCTACTTGTGATCTCTCTCTGTCAAATAAATAAATAAAATCTTTTAAAAAAAAAAGAGAGAAACCCTCTTATATCATTACACGAAGTATAGTTTTTATACTCAAAACAAGTCACTGAGAATCTTTAAGGAAGGTAATAGCTGTGATCATATTTTTTTTAGAAAGTTTAAAGGGAATTCCAATTAAAAATAAGTCAGTAGATTTACCCACAGATGAACCCTCATTGCTGCAAGTGTGCAGTCCTGATAGATAAATTATATAAAGGGAAAGTGAAGAGGAATAGGCATGCTATTTTTTAAAATTTTTTCAATTTATTTATTTTCAGAAAAACAGTATTATTTTTTCACCACACCCAGTGCTCCATGCAATCTGTGCCCTCTATAATAC
>NC_081560.1:113113102-113132851 GCF_022355385.1 Mustela nigripes | reverse complement strand
CTGTATCCTGATGGGAGAAGCTTCAGGTGGGGCTCAGGCCCGAGGTTCCCGCTACCATCTCAGAGTGTGCTTCATCCCTCACATGGGAGCGAAGGTACAGGCACCTCCTGGGACCCCTGTATCATAGCTGTGGCTGAATGCCGAGGGCATCCCATATGGAAATCCCATTCCTCACGGAGCCAACACAGGAAGGACCTGGGAGGATTCACACACAAGAAAATCCTCCCGGTCTGATGAGCAAAGGAATGGGCTCAGGTATCCCTTCTTCCCTAGCCAGCAATGAGACCCTCACACCGAGGAATCACTGAACCCAACACAACGCCGGGAAATCCTTCCCCGGACACTCCCATCAGAGAATCACTGGGCAAATACCTCCCAAAGGAATTCCTCGGGGTCACACTGAGATACAAACTCAGACACTGCAAACACATACAACAGGGCCCTGTTCTGAGGGATGGGCAATGCGCTATTCCAGTAACCAATAGCTAGAAATCAAGCACATCTGCTCTGATCCAGCAGTACTTGCATGAAGGCCAGCCCCACCAAATAGGCGGGGTCTCACAACCGTGCACACTTTGCCAAGTAAGAACGGGGGACGTTTCCTTTAAGATTTCTCACAATTGACACAGGTACCGTCTCTTGCTAGCAAGTCGGGTCACAGGAAGTAACACTGCCTGGGATCCATGAGAACATCAAGTTGAGGGTGAACTCAGAATCTCAGAACACAAGGTGATCGATGGATGTTCACAAAAACAGGAATGTATCCATGTAGGTAGATCGCAAGGATGAATGGCCACAAGATTCAACAAACACATGGTTTGTGATCTACCTCTCATGTGTCCTTCATTCTACTAATATTGTCCTCACAAAGTGCAAAGGATTTACAAATTAATGACACACTTAGAAATATCTCTATTTACTTCAATTATTGGAGAGTCACAGAGCTAGCAAGGGAGCAAGAACAGTCGGGATCAGGCAGCGAGGAGGACGGAGAAGGGTGCCCAATACAGAGCTTGATCTCTCAGGATCCAGGGATCCTGACCTCAGCCAAGGACAGATGCTTACCCAACTGTGCCACCCAGGGACTTGCAAATTAATTTCATCTTCGACAAAGGTGTTCTTTGGAAGACCTGTTGGGACCAGGGCAGGAAAACCTCGACAGGTCAGCAGCAGGCAGTGAGGCTTCCTCCCCGTCTATGAGAACGTGGGACCAAGGGCTTTTCTCCACTACCAAGAACAGCTACGTATCTCTGGGCCTTAGAGGGTGTACAACCACTGCAGATGTGGAGATACTCCCCGATTCAGAAGATTTTAGAACAGGAGGGGGTTCTTACACTCCCTTCCATAAAGACAAAGCCTGTCCAGAAATGCCTGCGAGGTTCTCTCAGTTAAGGGACCAACGTCTGACTTTGGCTCAGGTTATGATGTCAGGGTTATGGTTTTGAGCCCTTAGTAATGTTATGGAAGGCATGGGGAGCACGCTGAAGTGTCTCTCTCATCCTCTGCAATTCCCACTCTGCCCACAAAAAGAAACAGAGAGAGAGAGAGAGAGAGAGAACATATGTGCAAGTCCACTCAGACATCCATTTGTAAAGATGCCCGGGATTCTTTGCTCTAGATGAATGGCCCAACAAAGCAACTGTGGGCAGAACGTCAATCGTCGAGAGAATGTCTATACAGGGTCAGGCTGCAATAACTCAGGATTCTGCTACCAGAGGCAACCTGGAGTTCAGAAGTTTTGTGTGGGGCAGGGACTTGCAGAACCTTCTCCATATGTTCCACTAAGTCATCTTCCCCAAGCAGCAAACTCTAAACATTCTGGTTAAGGGTACATCTCCAAGTTAATTGACAAGAAGAGGGTATTTTTCCCTCCAGAAGAAAGACAGAAGCTGGCAAAAAAGATACCCAAGTCAAGGCCTGAACCTCAACCCTGGCGGGAGGTTCAGAACCATGACAACTTACGACTGTGATATACATCCTCCAGGGAGATGACACAGGTCACATTCCTGTATATTTGGTACTTGAATCTGCACTGAAGAGACAGAGGCCAGATGCGTTGGATGCTGCCAATGAGGTCAAGTCACCTGAGGTTCGAAACACCACCTGTAAAAACAGGGAGAGTATTTAGTTGAGATCTCAGGACCTGCACTCAGGAAGACACAATGTCACACAAAACTGAAAGCATGCCCCTCCCTTCCAGCATAGAGCACATGCTCAAAGAGGCCAAAACCACAGAATCCCGAAATTTAAAGATTTAGCATTGTTGCTGGCAGACCTTCATATGATACATGCACAGTCAATTGGCTACCAGGAGTTCCATGATATCTTTGCCAGACCCAAGCAGGAGGATGTGGGCTAGGAAGTGGCCCAAAGGTCAATCACCATGTGCAACTAGTGACAGGAGTCTAAATAAAGTTTCTGCTGCTCCCAGAACCTGAACAGAAGATCTGCATAAACCCTATTTCAACTGCATTTTGCATGACCGTCCAAGGGTTGCTTACTTCTCCTTGAATCTTTGTTCATCTTTGACATGCATTCTCATTCCTCTACCCTGTAACTTCAATGACATGGAACTCCCATTGGAGATATGCATATACTCTACCTCCTCAATGTCCTTTCTACTCTATGTGAGTGACTATGTTAGTCTTGCTTCCTTTCTTTCCTCACAACTCTGTTTGGCTGAAATGAGCCTCTGGTCTTTCCTTTCTAATACATGCCTCTCATGGACCCTGAAACTCAAAAAAAGAAATAAAAGAACCAACAACTAATCACCACCCAATATGAATGTAACCTATACCTTGAAGATCAAAGTTGCTTCACTCCTAACCAGAGCCTATGCTATTGACCTAAAGGGCAAGTCCTCCAACAACCAGATTCTAGAGGATTCTGGGACGATTTGGGGTATAGTTCTGATAGGATTTTCCCAATCCAAAAACACTGCCACCCTACAAAGTGAGGTCCCCAAACCTGATTGTGAACTAAACCTGATTGTGAACTAAACAGATTCAATGGGACCCATTGTGAGGCACAGAAACGCCTGGCAGTGGTGGCCCCGTGTGCCAGTCCCCATGGCTGAATGATTTCAGTTCAACAGATTTAGGATGGTTTATTAGATGCAAGAAGGCAGCCACAAGCACACTTGGTTTATTAGAATCCATTCTAACTAAGCCTGGCAGGCATAGTGACGGACCATTCCATACAGATTTTGAAACCCTGCTGTGCCGGAACTTCTTATGAGGAATCACTAGAGTGAACTTTTAGGAGTTTGTCCAGGCCAAAGCCAAGCACAATACTACCATCAAATTTGACTGCAATACCTGTAGATTTGGGTGGATTCCTCTTCTCGAGGTCCCCCAAATATCCTGAGGTTCCTATACCTACCAACAAGTAACATTCCCTACTCATCTGGCAAGGCTCCTGAGCACTGTGTCATCGAGGTGTGAAGCCTCTATTGTCAAGGGGCTCCACATAGCCACCCTTAATTCCTGAAAATTGTCTGTTCATTATCTGAGTCTATACACATTACTGTCAAATTGGACAATTTACTCAATCCCTTGGTAAAATAACCAACGTTTCCAGCGGTGTCCTGTTAACAAGAAAAAGGCACTTGTGCTGAACTTATGCCAATAATCCTAAGTACCTTGGAAGAAAGAATTCTCCCTGAGAGTTTCTGAATGATGGAGAGTTCAGGAAGGGAGAGAAGTTAAATTTTCCCATTTGTTCACACAAAAATATTTCATCACATTTCTGTAGATCATGGATATTTTCAGATACAGTTTCCCTAAATCTGGAAGAAGAAGTATTAAAGAACCAGCAGCGTTTCAAACAAGAGTCACAAAGTTAGGCTCAGATTCCTCAACTCACTCAGTGCCCCTTTACTAATGCTTGCTTGACTTGAATGCAGCTTTTCCATGAGTTCTGCAAATCCGTACCCAGTTGAGTTTGAGAATTTTCACTATCGGACACTAAGACACCACAAGACACATTACTGTGTATAGTCACAGGCATTTAATTGCAAAGTAGGGATAAAAGGCCTGTGGATACACACTTAATGAAATATATTTTCACCTAACATAGAAGGCAAGACATCAACATGGAAGCAGAGAGGCCACAAGACCTGCATCCTGGTCGTCAGGGCATGGCGTGTCCATGAGTTTCCATATCTCCAAGCCAAATACACTCATGTCTTCTGAGCTAAGTTTTCTGCTTCTAGAATTTTCTCCTAAGGAGAAAACCAGCGGAGTTGTAAAGGATTTGCAACAGTGTTTACGGAGGCTTCCTGGATAATGATGAAGCCCTGCAGCTCACTGCTTTGCCCAAGGCCCACAAACCTGTTCAGTGCCCCCTTTGCATCCACCATGATCAGGCAGGTATAGCCCTTTCTCCCCAGGTTGCACAGCACACCCTCTCCTGGTGTCCACCAGGTCGCTCAGCCTCTGTGTTCCATGTCCTCAGTGGATCTCTTTGGAAGAAAGTAATCTGCATAGTGGTGGAAAGAGCAAATATACTCCTTCCCATACTTTCTCCCTCCTTGCAGTCAACCAAGGTTTCTGCAGGGACATGCAGATGGGGTTCTTCTTTTGTGGCGCCTCCAAGAATCCCCTTGCACAACACCTGAGCCTTAGTGCTTAGCAGGCTATTTTGGTCTCTACCCCCACCGCCCACCTCAGCCACAGAGCAGCATTCCACCTGCCAGCCTCCTCAGAAAGAACTCCCGCACCCTAGCTAGCTGCTCTCTATCCAATGCCCAGATGCTGACCTAGGCATTTGAAAGGAGACTGGAAGAGGAGACACGCCCATCACACCCAGGTGCCTGAGTGCACACCACACCACACCGTCTACTTCAGGGTTGTGGTGATGGCAGACTTGCCACTGTGTGCTTTTTGCCCTGACACATGCCAACCCTTCAATGCAGCACAGAGCACAGAGCCAGGCTTCATCCCCCCAGTGACCTGGCTGGGCCTTACTGCCTCCTTCCCTCCCTGGCTCCAGTCCTTTCCTATGAGCATCTGCCTGGGCCCTGGGACTCTGGCTCTGCTCCAGTGTCCCAAGCCCTGGGTGCCGGCTGTCAATAGGCAGTTGAGGAACCACAGACTCAGGCTGGCAGACCCTGTGCTCCCCTCAACCCAACCACTGTGGTAACCAATGTGGGCCCAGGTGCCAGATCAGACTGCAGCCCCCCACCTTCCTGCTCAAATGCAGGGGGCTCCTCAGAAGCAAGGCATGTCAGCCCCAAATACCTGCTCCCTAATTCCCTCCCCACCAGCTGAATAACCCCTAGGGACATATGTATAGAGAAGCCAATATAATCTACACTCCATTTCACTGCATTTTCCTAATTCCCTCCCCACCAGCTGAATAACCCCTAGGGACATATGTATAGAGAAGCCAATATAATCTACACTTCATTTCACTCAGCCTCTCATGGTACGCAGGTGGGTCAGAGGAGGATTCAGCATAACAGCACAAATAACGCTTGAGTAGTGAGCAAATGTGTTTCTCCCAGAGCGGCAACATTTCCAGATACCCTGCAGCAGGCCTGGTTGTCAGCCTACCTGTGCTCCAGTAAAAGCCCTGCTCTGATATTGATGAGCAAGCCACAGACCAAGAGTAACTCTGCAGGTAAATGGGCCCAAATGCAAACTGGATCCTTTCATTTTGTTGTTTTGATTTTGTTCCAAAGTCCAGGAAGATAGCTCTGGGGCATGGATGGGGATCTCCGTTCAAGAGCACAGGCAGTAAATGAGCCTTATGTTCCCCTCAACACCACTCCTGGTACAGGCCGAGTCAAGCTACTACCTGTGTGCTACCCTGTGGCCTCAGCAGGGCCAAAGCACAGCCTGCTCCCTGGATGTGGAGAGAACAGGGATGCAGTCCCTGAGCCACACATTCTGAAGCCAGAACTCTAAGAGAACTATGCATGTGGGCTGGTGGTAGCACAGAAACTGGCCAGCACCATGCTGCCCTGAAAACCACGCCGGATTCTGGCAGCCTCAGAGTGGGGGTCCAGTGCCTGCTCTGCATTCCAGATTGCCGCTGCTCTGTCCTGACTCAGACCTAAGCTGGAACCCTTGTGTCCCTCCAAGTTCAGGTGGCATAAAAAGGGCCTATAATAGGGGTGGCCCTGAGAAGGGAACCCCCTGAGGCAGATCCCAGGATGAGGCTGGATAGCATATCAGGGGCTCACTGAGATGGGAACCCACAGCAGATTGCTGTGGGAACAGGGAACCCAGTGTCTGTGGAGGGTGTCCACATCACTGCCTCAACAGCTGTGTCCCTGGAAAATGACTGAATCTGTCTGTGACCCATGTCTTCTGTAGAACTGGGCCTCACAGCACTTTGTCCCCCATAATTTGGTTGAAGGATAAACCAAGACAATGAACAATAAGCACCTCACCAGTGCTTGGAACAGAAGCGCCATCCATGAAGACACATCTCCCTAGGATTGCTTGGTAGGAAACCTGTTTTGGAACCCCTGGCTCAGCTGATCATGTGGTCTTGAACATCAGAGAAAAAATACCTGGCCTCAGGGAGCCTCCCTCCAACATTGTGACTCAGAGCCACCCTGATCCAGTTACCCAACCTCCTCTCCAGGGACATTCCTGCCTATTTGATAAATATCGGGCTATGTCGACGCACTACCCTGCAAGCCCTGCCCCAGGAAGTCTTGGGCACTGCTGTCTTCCCACATCACCAGGACAATGGACCTGGGACTTCGGCCTTACCTCACTTCTCAGTGGTGATGATGGTAGCCTCTAGGGGCTCCCCCAGCCCTGCCTCATCTTGATCATCAGCCTGAAGATGTACGCTGATTCAGGGCCAGCTCGGTGGCCATGAATCACCTCACCATAGCACCCATCTCCACTGTGGTGAACGTGCTGGAATAGTTGGCCAGGCAGTAGGCGATCTGATACTCTATGGGTGGGACGGGAGGGCCATGCATCAGTCTCATCACTCCACTCAGACCCCACATTCCCGCCACCACCACTCTGCCGTGTTTCCACCATGTCCTTCATCCTCTGCCAGCATCTGAGAGGAATTACAAAGCCGCACTGGCAGATGGAGCCTCTGAGTGCTGGGCCCCCATGACGCTCATTCCCCTTCATCCATCCCACCACCAAGATACGGAAACATTTTCATCTTTAGTGATTCAATGCTTACATCAAACACTAGTACTCATCATATCAGCCATTTAAAACCTCCCAAAAAACCAAGTTCCAGAACCAGATGCCTTTCATGGTAAATTCTACCATTCAGGGAAGGATTCATACCAGTCCTTTGCCCGCTTTTCCAAAAACAGAAGAGAAAGCTTCTAAACCCACTTGCTGAGGCCAACATTACCCTGATACAAAATAAACGAGGACATCCCAAGAAAAGAATCTCACAGTTCAATAACCCTGATAATCATAGATGCAAAAATGTTCAACAAAATACTAAAAACCCAAGTTCACCAATATGCTGAGATGATCATATACTATGATCAAGTGGGATCTTGCAGGAATGCAACAATGGTTTACAGGTGCAAATCGATCAAAGTGATATAGCACATTAACAAAATAAAGAATAAAAATGATGTGATCATCTTGAGAAGCAGGGAAGCAATTGACAAACTTTAATATCCATTTGCAATCAAAATTCTCAACAGAGCACATAGACCAGGAACATACCTCAACACCAAAAGGGCCATATATGGGCCACCTGGGTGGCTCAGTGGGTTAAAGCCTCTGCCTTAAGCTCAGGTCATTATCCCAGGGTCCTGGGATCAAGCCCTGCATCGGGCTCTCTGCTCAGTGGGGAGCCTGCTTCCCCCTCTCTCTGCCTCTCTGCCTACTTGTGATCTCTCTCTCTCTCAAATAAATAAATAAAATCTTTAAAAAAAAAAAAGGCCATATGTGACAACCACACAGATACTGAAAAGTTTTAGCTCTTACTATTTCCTCTAAGACTGCCGAAGTTAGAAACACTGCCACTCTTTCGTTGCCACTTTTACTGAACACAATAATTAAAAATCCAAGGCAGAACAATTATGCTAGAAGATAATCAGAAGGCATCAAAATGGAAAGAAAGAAGTAAAATGGTCACTATTTGCAGATGATACAGAATAGAAGGAAAACCTCAAAGAAGCCAGTGAAAAATTGTTCAAACTATGACTAAATTCAGTAAAGGGACAGTTTACAATATCACTACCCCAAAACCTGCTGCATTTCTATACACTAATAACGAATCATCAGAAAATAAATTAGGAAGAAGCTGCATCAAAAAGAATAAAATAACCAGGAATACACTTCACCAAGAGGTAAAATCTTGTATAATGAAAACTACAAGACAGTAAGGAAAGAAACTGAAGGCAACACACATAAACCAAAACATATCACATATTCATGGGTGAGAAGAAATAATAGTAGTAAAATGTCCATACTTCCCTAACCCATCTATGTTATAATTCCTATCAAAATTCTAAGGACATTTTTCCCAGAAAGAGGACAAAAGGATCTAAAAATTTGTATGATGCCACAAAAGGCTCTGAATACCAGAGCAATCTAGAGAAAGAAGAACCACACTAAAGGCATTGCGCTTGCTCATTTCAGACTAATGATAAAGCTTGTGAATCAAAATAATCTGGCATTGTCAAAAAAACAGACACACACATCACCAGAAGACAGGAGAGAGCCCAGAAATAAACACACACATCTATCGTCTGGGACCTTTATGACAAAAGAGCCAAGAATAAACAAGGGGGAAGAAACAGTCTCTGTCATCAATGGTGCTGGGAACACTGGAGAGCCACATGCAAAACAACAAAACTGCACCATTCTCTTACACCATACACAAAATTTAACTCAAAATGGGTCAAATACTTGAATATAAGTCCTGGAACTATAAAATTTGTAGCAGAAAACACAGGGTTTGGAAAGGTCCTTGATATAGGTCTTGGTAGTGGTGCTTTTAAGGTGATACCAAAGTAAAAACAAACAAAGAAGCAAAGTGTGGGCCTACATCAAACTATAAAACGTCCAAACAACAAAGGAAACCATCAACAAAAGAAAACGGTAACCAGTAAGTGGTTAATGTTTAAAATATAAAGAACTCATGCAACTCAACAGCCAAACAAAACAAAACACACAAAAGAACCAAAAACTCCACAAGTAATCTAATGTAACAGCAGCAGATCTAAATAGACATTTTCCTGAAGAAGAAATATAGATGGTCTACACGAACACGAAAAGATGCTCAACATCATTAATCATCAGGGAAACGCAAATCAAACCAGAATGGGGCACCACTTCACACCTGTCAGAAGGGCCATTATCAAAAACACAAGAAATAGCAAGTTTTGGTAAAAATGTGGAGTAGAGGACAACTCTAGTGCACCATTACTAGGACTATGAATGGGTGCGGCCACTATGGAAAAACAGTACAGATGTTCCTCCAAAAAGTGAGAAACAGAACTACCAAAGGAGCCAAGAAGTCCCTTTCTGAGTATTTATATGAAGGAAATAAAAACACTAACTCACAAAGGTAGATTCACCCCTGTGTACACTGTGGGATTATTTACAATAGTGAAAATAAAGAAACAACCTAAATGCCATCAGTGGATGAATGAATAAGGAAACTGTGGTTGAAAAACACAGTGGAATTCTACTCAGCCATAAAAAAGGATGAAATCTTTCGATTTACAACATGGTGGCCCATGAAGGCATTATGCTAAGTAAAACAGGCCAGACAGAAAGACAAATACTAGAAATCACATGTAGAACCTTAAACAAAACAAAAACAAAAATATGAGCTCACAGACAGAACAGATTGGGAGTGGCAGAAGTTTGGGGTTGGAGGTGGGAGAAATGGGTGAAGGGGTCAAAAGGAAAAAAGAAAACAAGCCCAAATATAGCATTTTTTTTTCAATTAAGTAATGTGTACCCCCAACGTGGCTTAAACTCATAACCTGGAGATCAAGAGTCAGACACTCCACCGACCCAGGCAGCCAGGGTCCTGGAATTGTAGCATCTTCCGATACTCAATGTATGGAGAAAGGGGAAACTAATTTAATCTATGGTATTTTGAGGGCTAGGTATGTTTTGGTAAATGTAAGAAGTAAAGAACACATTCTTCAGGGTCACACACTCAGGACTATATCTAGTTCTAACATTTATCATGACACTGAGCAAGTAACTTACCTTTTTAATGTAATTATTTATTTGAGAGTTGGGGGGGCAAAAGCGGGGGGGCATAAGCAGGGGGAGAGTCAGAGGGAGAGGGAGAAGATGACTCCCCACTGAGCAGGGAGCCTGATCAGGGGTTCGATCCCAGGAACCTGGGATTATGTCCTGAGCCAAAGGCAGAAGCTTCAATGACTGAACCACCCCACTGCCCCTACTTAACCTCTTTTCTGCCTGTTTGCCCACTTCTGAGGATATTATGAATATTTGCTTTTAGAATAGCTTCTATTTAAATTTAAGAATAGTTTTTAGAATTGAGTGAAATAGAGATCACTTAGAATAGTACCTATGAGAGTAAGCCCTCAAAAAATGTAAAAAATCTTATTCTGGGGGTACCTGGGTGGCACAGTCAGTTAAGCAGCTGACTCTTGATTTTGGCTCAAATCAAGAACCTAAGCTCCTGGGAGAGAGCCCCGCACCAGGCTCCACACTCAGCAGGGATGCTGCTGGAGGATACTCTCTCTCCCTCTGACCCTCCCTTCTCTAGTGTATGCTTGTGCACTCTCTTTCTGTCTCTACAATAAATAAGTTTGTCTTTAAAAACCTTATCCTGAACATTTGGTGGTTGCACAATCATTTTCATAATTGGGCAGTATCTCCTAGTTTATAAAGCACTTTTATACACATTCTCGTATTGGAGTCAGGATATGGTCATGGGAGAAGAATTTATTGTGTTTATTTACAGAGGAAAAAAAAAAAGAAAACCAGACTTAGAACAGGGGTGTGCTTTGTTCATGGCTGCAGAACTAACAGATGATCTGATTTTCAATCCAATGCAGGAGAAAAAGAAAAAATCCAAACACTGTAACAAGAGCCAATGAAGGGCACTACAACTGATAATGGAATTAATGCAGTAAAACGATGCAACATTTAGAAATATTTACCCACCCAGCAGTGCAGCAACTAAGTATGTAGAGCATATATGAACAAACCTAAGAGAAGCAATCAGCACCAATACCATACTTTAATACCTCACACTTCTCTCAATGATCCCCCATCCAGACAGAAGATCACAATGGAAACATCAGCCTCAGACAACCCGTTACTTATATGGACTTGACAGATACACACAGAACCCTCCATCCAAAAGCAGCAAATGGAATATACTTCTCTCAAGTGCCCCTAGAACGTTCTCCACCTTAGATCATATGTAAGGCCACAAGACAAGTCATTAAATTCCAGAAGCCTATAATTTTCCCAAATGAGGACTGAAATCAAATCAACCATCTTTTCCAACCACAGTGGTATAGAACTAGAAATCAATTCCAAGAAGAAAACTGGAAATTCATAAACACAGAGACTAAAAAACATGCTACTGAACAACCAATTGGGTTCATTGGCAAACCAAAATAGGAACACAGAAATACTTTGAGGTAAGTGAAAAAATAATACAATGAAACAAAACTCACAGAATGCAGTAAAACAGGTTCTAAAATGGGGCACCCGATTAGGCGATTAGTCTAGTCGATTAGTCGGTGGAGCTCTGTGATCCTGATCTTGTGGTTTTGAGTTTCAACCCCACACTGGGCATAGAGCTCACTTTATTTTTTAAAGATGTCATTTATTGATTTGACACAGAGCGGGAGAGAGAGAGACAGACAGACTGAGCAAAGTGGAAGGAGCAGCAGGCAGTAGAAGAGGGAGAAAGGGGCTCCCCGTGCTGACCAGGAACCTCATGAAGGGCTCAATTCCAGGACCTTAAATTCATGACTTGAGCCAAAGGCCAACACCTAACAGACCAAGCCACACAGGCAGCCCTTAGAGCCAAGTTAAAAAAAAAAAAAAAGTTGTTCTAAGAAGGAAGTATATAGTGATACAGGCCTAACTCAAGAAATAAGAAACATCTCAAAGAAGCAACCTAACTTGATACCTCAAGGAAACAGAAAAGAACAAATAAAAGTCCAAAGTTAGGAGAAGGAACACATCAGAACTTAAATAAATGAAATACAGACTAAAAAGAAAACAGAAAGTTATATATTTTAAAAAAACAACAAAAACAATAACAGATCAACAAAGAGCTGGTTCTTTGAAAAGAACAAAGCTGACAGAGTCTCAGCCAGACTCAAGCTAAAAAAAAAAAAAAAAAAAAAAAAGAAAGGAAAAGCGGACTCATCATCAGAAATGAAAGAGATGTTCCCTGAAACCACTGACATGCAAAGGCTCATAAGAATGTACTATGAACAATTACACCCCAACAAGCTGGATAATCCAAAAGAAAAGGATACATTTCCAGAAACATACAACCTGCCAGGATTGAATCCTAAAGAAACAGAAATATGAACAGACCAATGAGCAGTAGAGAGATTAAATAAGAAATCAAAAACTTCCAACAAGCAAAAGTCCCCATGGTTTCACCGGTGAATTCTACGAATCATCCACATAAAAAAATGAATACCAATCCTTCTCCAACTCTGCCAGAAAAACAAGAGGAAGGAATGCTCCCCACCTCATTTTGGGATGCCAGCATGGCCCTTATCGAAACCTCCCAAGGTGCCCCAAGAAAATTACAGACTAGTATCTGTGATGAATGTAAACATAAAAATCCTCACCCAAATATCTGCAAACCAAATTCTACAATACAGGAAGAGGTATGATCCAGTAAGATTTATTTCAGGGATGCAACGGCGGTTCAACATCCACAAATCAAACTAATGTGCCACATTCACACAACGAAGGATCAACATCATAGGACCATCTCAACAGATGCAGAAAAAGCATTTGATAGCGCTGCTACCAAATCACTGCCCCACCCCGACCTGTGCTTCTGCCGCCTAGCTGGTCCCCACACCCTGTACCACTGCCCCGCCACTGTGCCATCCCCCACTGCCACCCTGCTGCACCCCACACACCCACCGCTGTCCCTTCCACCCCCCATTCCTGACAGGCCGCTGCCACCAGCACTGCTACCCTCCACCCTGCTACTCCACAGCAGTGCCCCTTTGTTCCACAATGGCTAACCCTCACCATAGCTGCCCTGCTGCCCTGCCGTTGCAACTGATGCCTTGCTGTGTCACCCCCCCAGTGTCCTTACTGCCCCCCTGTGCACCCTCCAGGACTCTGCCCCCCTGCTGCGCCACCCTCCAGTGCTTCTACTGCCCTGGTGCCTGTTTCCAACAGCACCACCTCTGCTACCGTGGTCACCCTGCTGCTCCTGCCCATCCCCACTGCCCCACCCAGCCCCCAAGCCATGCTGTGCCATTGCCATGTAGCTGCTGTGCCACTGGTCCCTCCCCACTTTGCCTCCCTGCTTTGCCTCCCCATCTGCTGCCATCTCAAATCACTGCCTTTCTCAAGTCACTGCTGTATCACTGCCTCCCACTGCCATTTCTTCACTGCATACTGTCCCCTTGCTGGCGTGACTGTGCAGAGCCCCTGCCCTGCCCACACAGCTATTAACCTGATGCTCTTGCCCTGCTGGTCCCACCAAACATCCCCGAACTGCTCCCGCCTGTCAGCCCCCCACCCCTGCTCCAGTGCCTCCAGATTCCCTCCCCGTTGACCTGCTGCTGCCACCCCATGCATCCCAGCTTTCTCCCAATGCTGCTACTGCCTGGGTGCCCCGGCCTCGTAACCCTTGCGTCTGCATAACACCCCTCATACTGTCCACCTTACCACCACTGCTGCAGCTAAGCTGCTGCCCTGTGCCTGAGGCCACTGCTGACCTTCACTGTCCAGCCCCATTGACATGCACTAAGGCCCTACCCTGCCCTTCATGCCCTACCTGTGCAGTTGCTGTGCTGCTGCCTCCCAGCTGGTTCTGTCCCCCCTTCTCCACATGCCACCACCAACCGCCTGCCACCCCACATGCACCCATGCAGCCGTGCATGCTGTCCCACCCCACCCACCACAATGCTCAGTACTGTCCTGATGCCCCATCACATTGCTGATACCACCCCTCTGTTCTCTCCCCACACCCCCACTACCAATCCCATGCCCCTCGCCGTCCCTGCCTCCTTACCGCTACCCTGCTTCTGATCTGCTGCCACCCTGGGTCCAACTCTTGCCTTATGTCCTGCTGCTTCCCTGTGTCATGCAGCTCCTGGTCTTCGTAGCCCAGGCTTATGCAGCCCTGCATTGTTGACTTGCATGACTACCCCACCTGCCACGTTGCCCCCCTGCTATTCCTGCCCACCCTTCCCTGCAGCTACCACCTAGATGTTACCCTTGCCCCCCACTCTGGAGCCTTCCCGATTCCCTACCTCTGTTGCCACACTGCTGCCGCCCCATGAGTCTTACTCCACCTTCCCGCACTGGTACCACCAGGCTGCCCCCACAACATGAGCCACTCCCACTGCGCTGCTTCACCGTCCACAGGGCCCCACTTACAACCACCGTTGCCTCTCCACTGCAACCCTGGGTCCCCGTTGCTGCTGCTGCCGCTAAAAGTGGTCCCGCCCTATAGACATGCACCAAGCCCAGCAAAGCCAGACCCTTGCTTCGCTGCCTGATCCCACCATTGCCTGAAAGGCTGAGTCCTGCTGACAGTCTGACATTCCCATCCATAGGATGACCTGTGTGTCAGTCCTCTGGGGTCCAGAGCCTGAACACCCAACCTAGGCTTAGGGTTTGGCTCTGGGAGAATGGCAGACCTTATTTGTCAGGACAGGTTTAGGCTCTCCACGGGGCTCAGTTGAGGGCATCGCCCTGGTGGACCATCAGGTTCCGGGATTCTGGTATGGAGGTCCTAAGAAGGTGTGGGTGGAATGACCGGGAAGGCAGATTATTCCCACCCCGAGGGTGTCGCGCAGGGCTAAACTGCCCAGTTGCCTACTGGGGGGTGGGGCACCCAGAGGCCTGCGATGTGAAGAAGGATTCCCCAACCTGGAGGGCTATCTGGGCAGGCAACCGGGGACAGAAGTCTGAATAAGCACCCTAGGGTTAGGGATAGGCTGATGAACATGGGAGGCCCGATCTGCCCGTGCTGAGGTGGTCTCTCCCTAGGACTGACTGGAGGGCTTGTGTCTGTCAGATCGTCAGACTCCTGGTTTGTGGTCCAGGTGGGCGCTCCTCAAGGCTGTGTCCCAAGGGGTGCATGCAGGTTTCAACTGCTCTGCGCATTCAGCTCATTTCTAAAGGGCAATCTTTCCATTGGGATCAAGTGCAATTGTGCGGTACACCTCAGGGTTCCCCCGTCTGGAGAGTTCATGAACCAGGCCACTGAGGACAAAAGTCGGAGCATGCGACAGGGGCTTCGCGCCAGGATTCCGCTGAAGGTCATTTCTAAAGGGAATGCTTTCCGGAACACCTGGGGGCTCAGTGGGTTAGGCAAGTCCATTCAGCTCAGGACATGATCCCAGGGTCCTGGGATTGAGCCCCACACTGGGCTGTTTCCTCAGCAGGAAGCCTGCTTTCCCTTCTCTAGGCCTCCAACACTGCCTATGTCTGCTCTCTGCCTGTAAAATGAATAAGTAAAATCTTGAAGCAATAAATAAATAAATTAATTAATTAATAATTAAATATATAAAAAACGGGCATGGTTTCCTATTGGGATCTAGTTCAATTGGGCGGTGCAACTCAGGGTTCCCCCATGGGGACAGTTTGGGAACCAGGCCTCTGAAGACAGAAGACTGAGCACCCAACTTGGGCTTCACATGACGATAACGCTCAAGGTCATTTCTAAAGGGTTTGCTTTCCGAAACATCTGTGTATCTCCTTTGATGTGGCCTCTTGACTCGGCCCAGGTCAAGATCCCAGGGAACTGGGATCTAGCTTGACACCCGGCTCTCTGCACAGCAGGGAGCCTTATTCCTCCTTCCTTCAGTCTGCAACACAGCCTACTTGTGATCTCTGTCTTTCTAAGAAATAAGTAAAATCATAAATCAATCAATCAATCAATATATTCAGGCATGTTTTCCTATAGGGATCAAGTGCTATTCTGCAGTGTGGCTCAGGCTTCCTCCATCTGGAGACTTTGGAAACCAGGCCTCTGAGGATGGAAGGCTGAGCAGCCAGCCATGGCTTCACGTTAGGTTGAGGGTTAGGGTGACGGTTAGGTTTAGGTGTGGGTTAGGGTAAGTCTTAGGGTTATGTCTTAGGAACAAGGCATGTCGGAACTGGCAACACAATATGGGCTAACCAAGGGCTGAGTTGAGGGTGGGACTCAGCTGGCTCCTCAGGCATTGGATTTTTGGATGGGACAGGCAAAGATGGCGGAATGCCCTCAGGGGATCATGCTGGTTTCTATATATCTGAGGGTACTGGATAGCACAGAATGAAAGGGTCTGTTCCTGCCTGAGAGGCTGAGTCCTTCTGACAGTCTGACGCTCCCATCCATAGGAGGACCTAACCTAGGCTTAGGGTTTGGCTCTGGGAGAATGGCAGACCTGATTTGTCAGGGCAGAGTTAGACTGTCCACGGGGCTCAGTTGAGGGCGTAGCCCTGGCAGACCATCAGGTTCCAGGATTGTGGTGGGGGTATCCTGGGAAGGTGTGGGTGGAATGAGCGGGTAGGCAGATTTCAACCACCCCCAGGGTCGTGCACAGGTCTAAACTGCCCAGTTGCCTAGTGGGGAGCACCCAGAGGCCTGCGATGTGAAGAAGGAGTCCCCGAACTGGAGGGCTACTGGGGCAGGCAACCGGGGACAGAAGTCAGAATAAGCACCCTAGGGTTAAGGGTTGGCCGATGGGACATGGGAGGCCGGATCTGCCCGTGCTGAGGTGGCCTCTCCCTAGGGCTGAGTGGAGGGCTTGTGTCTGTCGGATCGTCAGACTCCTGGTTCGTGATCCAGGTGGGCACTCCTTCTGGCTATGTCCCAAGGTATGCATGCAGCTTTCACCTGCTCTGCGGATTCAGCTCATTTCCAAAGGGCAATCTTTCCCATTGGGATCAAGTGCAATTGTGCAGCACAGAACACCTGGAGAGTTCGTGAACCAAGCCACTGAGGACAGAAGCCTGAGCAACGGACAGGGGATTCGCGTTAGGATTACGTTGAAAGTCATTTCTTAAGTGAATGCTTTCTGGGGGGCTCGGTGGATTAGGCCTCTGCCTTCAGCTCCGGACACAGTCCTAGGGTCCTGGAATCGAGCCCCACATTGGGCTGTCTCCTCAGCAGGGAGCCTGCTTTTCCTCCTGTAGGCATGCAACCCTGCCTACATCTGATCTCTGTCTGTCAAATGAAGAAGTACAATATTCAATCAATCAATCAATCAATATAGAAGAAAAGGGCATGGTTTCCTATTGGGATCTAGTGTAATTTGCAGTGCAGCTCAGGGTTCCCCCATGGGGAGTGTTTGGGAACCAGGCCTCTGAGGACAGAAGACTGAGCACCGGACTTGGGCTTCACATGACCATTCTGCTGAAGGTCATTTCTAAAGGGCATGCTTTCCGGAACACCTGGGTGGCTCAGTGGATATGGCCTCTTGCCTCGGCCCAGGTCCGGATCCCAGGGAACTGGGATCGAGCGTGACACACGGCTCTCTGCTTAGCAGGGAGCCTGCTTGCCCCTTCCTTCAGCCTGCAACACAGCCTCGTTGTGATGTTTCTTTGGCTAATATAGAAATAAAATCATTATAAATAATTAAATAAATAAATATATTCAGGGCATGCTTTCCTATGGGGTTCAAGTGCAATTGTGCAGTGCGGCTCAGGGTTCCTCCATCTGGAGATTTTGGGAACCAGGCCTTGGGGATGGAAGCCTGAGCTGCCGACTTCGGCATCACATTAGGGTTAGGTTGAGGGTTAGGTGAGGGTCAGGGTAAGGCTTAGGGTTATGTCTTCGGAACAAGGCATGTCGGAACTGGCCGACAGTCTGACGCTCCCATCCATAGGAGGACCTAACCCAGGCTTAGGGTTTGGCTCTGGGAGAATGGCAGACCTGATTTGGAAGGGCAGAGTTAGGCTGTCCACGGGGCTCAGTTGAGGGAATCTCCCTGGCGGTCCATCAGGTTCCAGGATTGTGGTGTGGGGGTCCTAGGAAGGTGTGAGTGGAATGACCGGGTAGGCAGATTATTCCCACCCCGAGGGCTAAAATGTCCAGTTGCCTAGTGAGGGGTACCCAGAGGCCTGCGATGTGAAGGAGTCCCCGACCTGGAGGGCTACCTGGGCAGGCAACCGGAAACAGAAGTCTGAATAAGCACCCTAGGGTTAGGGTTAGGCCGATGAAGGGGGGGGGGGCGATCTGCCCGTGCTGAGGTCGCCTCTCCCTAGGGCTGACTGGAGGGCTTATGTCTGTCGGATCGTCAGACTCCTGGTTCGTGGTCCAGTGGGCGCTCCTTGTGGCTGTGTCCCAAGGGGTGCATGCAGGTTGCACCTGCTCTGCGGATTCAGCACATTTCTAAAGGGCAATCTTTCCATTGGGATCAAGTGCAATTGTGCGGTGCACCTCAGGGTTCCCCCATCTGGAGAGTTCGTGAACCAGGCCACTGAGGACAGAAGCCTGAGCATGGGACAGGTGCTTCGCGTTAGGATTTTCTAAAGGGAATGCTTTCCAGAACACCTGGGAGGCTCAGTGGGTTAGGCAAGTTCCTTTAGCTCAGGACATGATCCCAGGGTCCTGGGATCGAGCCCCACATAGGGCTGTCTCCTCAGCAGGGAGCCTGCTTTCCCTTCTCTAGGCCTCCAACACTGCCTACATTTTCTCTCTGCCTGTAAAATGATTAAGTAAAATCTTGAAGCCATAAATAAATTAATTAATAGATAAATAATTAAATATATGAAAAACGGGCATGGTTTCCTATTGGGAACTAGTTCAATTGGCGGTGCAGCTCAGGGTTCCCCCATGGGGAGAGTTTGGGAACCAGGCCTCTGAGGACAGAAGACTGAGCACCCGTCTTGGGCTTCACATGACCATAAAGCTGAAGGTCATTTTTAAAGTGTTTGCTTTCTGGAACACCTTTGTATCTCATGTGGCCTCTTGCCTAGGCCCAGGTCAAGATCCCAGGGAACTGGGATCTAGCTTAACACCTGGCTCTCTGCACAGCAGGGAGCCTTATTCCTCCTTCCTTCAGTCTGCAACACAGCCTACTTGTGATCTCTGTTTGTCAAATAAGTAAATAAAAATCTTTTTTTTTTTTTAAGTCTCTTCTGGTTGTCTCCCTCTTTGACTTCATCTTGTTTTATTTTTTTTCCTTTCTTCCCCTATGATTCTGTTTTGTTTCTTAAACTCCACATATGAGTGAGATCATATGATAATTGTCTTTCTCTGACTGACTTATTTCGCTTGGCATAATAACCTCTACTTTCATCCCTGTCGTTGCAAATAATTGTCATTTATTTTAACTCAACAGAGAATGCCACTAGAAACAGCAGGTGATGGTCCCAGTTCCTGTCCCTCCATTCAGAACATCTGTCAACACCTATGGACATCTTTTCCTCTCCCATTCCTATGAATGTTGCTCAGTTGTTACATGGCATGGACAAATGCTGTTGGCTGGTGGCATGGACACACTGGACAAGCTTGGCCTTCGGTAAAACAAAGACTGGATTCATTACTCAAACTGAAACAGGAATGCTTGGATGAACAAGCCTGCCAGGAAGTCCCACTGGAGGTACTCAACCTGTGCCCCTTCCCTCTTTGGACCAAGAACCTGAACTT
>NC_081560.1:113079520-113112602 GCF_022355385.1 Mustela nigripes | reverse complement strand
GGATTTTCAGGTGTTTGCAATCTTTAGATAAGCTATCTAGCTGATCTCCGGCTAGCTGAAGTAGTCTCAGCCTGCTACTTCTCCACCATCTTGACACCTCCCTCGTAAACAAGTTTTTATATAGACCTTTATTTTCTTTTATTTTGAGCAACTACCTGAATATGGAATTGTTGTCTTATATGGTTTTAAGAAATTGCCAGTTTTGACAGTTTTAATATTATAAACTCTCCTTAGCAATGTATGAGCGATTTGATTGCTCTTCCTTCTCTCCACTACTTACTATTATCAGTTTTGTTTGTTTGATTTTAAAGATTTATTTATTTGAGGGCAGAAGGGGGAGTACAGAAGGAGAAGGAGAGAGAATCCCAAGCAGGCTCCATGCCCTGTGGGGAGTCCAGTGTAGGGATCTATCCCAGAACTCTGAGATCATGACCAGAGCTGAAACCAAGAGCTGGATTCTTACCCCACTGAACTCCCTAGGAGCCCCTATTGCTGGTCTTTTTAATGTTAACCAATGTAGTGAGTATGCAGTAGTAGCTCATGAGGGTTTTAATTGGCATTTTTCTGATGACTAACAATATTGAATATCTTTTTGGTGTGTTTATTGGCTCTTCATATATCCTTTCATGAAGTGACTATCCAAGCATTTTGCTAATTTTAAATTTGTTACTTATTATTACTT
The DNA here is from genome assembly GCF_022355385.1 of Mustela nigripes. NCBI lineage: Eukaryota > Metazoa > Chordata > Mammalia > Carnivora > Mustelidae > Mustela > Mustela nigripes. The sequence goes on along the minus strand of NC_081560.1, from coordinate 113,111,920 downwards.
AAATTTTAAAAAATCCTATACATACATACTTTATAAACCAGGTATCCATTGGAAAGTTTTTATATTGTCTGTGATCTGCCTTTTTTATTTTCTTAATGGTGTTGATGACCAGAAGTTTATTTAAAAAAAAAACTTGTTTATAATATTTTAAGAAAGACTCATTTATAATATTTTTTCTTTTATAATTAGTTGTCTATCCCAAATTTGTAAAGATGTTATCTTATGACTTCTTCTAAGAGATTTGTAGTTTAGTTTTCACTTTTTTTTTTGTTTTGTTTTTTTTTTGTTTGTTTGTTTTTTGTTTGTTTGTTTGTTTTTTTAATTTTTTATTTTTTATAAACATATATTTTTATCCCCAGGGGTACAGGTCTGTGAATCACCAGGTTTACACACTTCACAGCACTCACCAAATCACATACCCTCCCCAATGTCCATAATCCCACCCCCTTCTCCCAAACCCCCTCCCCCCGGCAACCCTCAGTTTGTTGTGAGATTAAGAGTCACTTATGGTTTGTCTCCCTCCCAATCCCATCTTGTTTCATTTATTCTTCTACCCACTTATTTGCAATACATCTCAAGTATATTTTATGTCTGGTTTAAGAAATGTAGCAACTTTTTTTTTTTCAAAATCGATATCCAACTGGATATCAAAGCTCCAATGAAATAATTACTGAAAATGCTCTTCTCTTCTCATTGAACTTCATTAGAACATCTGTCAAAAGCTATTAGATTACATATAATTTGGTCTATTTCTGTGTACTCTGTTCTTTTTCTTTTTTGTACTCTATTCTTTTAACGGATCTTCCTCAATCCTTTTGCCAATACCACATTGTCTTGACTATAGTGATTCCATAGTAAATCTTTAAATTGTATAATGTAAGTCCTCCAACTTTGTTATTCTTTTTTTAAAAAATAGCTTAGGCTACTATAGGGTCTTTATATTTCTATATAAATTATAAAATCAGCTTGTCATTTTTTATTAAGAAGTCTGGCCAAATCGTCCCTGAAACTTAATTCATTTATAGTTCAACTTGGGAACTGACAGCTTAGCAATATGGAGTCTTTAATGTATAAAGTAGGTAATCTCTCTCCACTCATTTAGGTTTATTTAAGTTTTACAGTTTTCAGTGTGAAGATCTTGCTGGTCTTTTGTTAAAGCTGTTACTTACAATTTTTGTTTTTTATGCTATTTAACTCATATTTTAAAATTTTTTGTTTGACAAGCATTTTTTGTTAGCATAAGATAAATAATTGCTTATTTTTATGTTGATCTTGTGTTCTGATACTTCTCTGCATTTACTCATGATATCTAGTAATTTTTGTGCTTATTAGGATTTTCTAAATGCACTATCATGTCATTTGCAAATACCTTTTCACTACTACTTTGCCACCTTTTTCTTCTTTTTGGTTTTGTTTTTCCCTTTTTTTCACTCTATTTTATTTAATGACACCTGCTGTGCCATGCTGAATGGACATGATCAGAGCACATACCTGGTCTTTTGTCCCATTCTTAAGGTGAAAATATTCAGTATTTTACTGTTGATTATAATTGCAGTTGGAAGATTTTTCATCAGAGTCTTTCAACTAATTGAGGAATTTCTATTTCTACTTTGCTGACAAGTTTTGATTAGGAAGAGGAGTTGAGCTTTGTCAAATCTATTTTCCAGTTTTGAAACTGATCTTTTATTTGCTAATTTGATTAATGTCCATATTCTTCTAATAATCTTGGCTACCAAGGATCCACTTAGAAGATTAAGAACAATTTATCAGGAAGGAAAGTACACCAACTAATCTCTCTCTGTTAAATCAGATTTTCTTTTCTTACTTTTTAAATAGATAAGAAATGTACACTTCAGTGATATTTTCAGCTGAAAGAGTTAAAACCAGCAATGATAACTACCGCTAAAAACATGAGTAATTTACATTTACTTGCTTACCATTCTCACATTTATTTAGCAAATCCATATTGTAGACCTGCCAAGTGTTACCTGTTCATGGCCTGAATTCTGGTAACAGTGAACAGAAAAAGTGCTTGCTATAAATATATTACAGCATCCTCAGAGTAATTCCTGATTATTCCAGACAGTGTGTTTTTATTATTCCAGACTCCACACTGTGAGTCATTTGATCCAAAGTTTGTTTTCCTCTTCTCATTAACCACAGCACCTGTTTGGCCTAATTACAGCATTTGTGGGTATCTAAATCTGATTTATTCATGCAGTTTCCACTTTTCAGTTCTGTTTATTGGCCTCAGAGAGAATAGTCCTATTTAAAACCCATTATTTCTTTTGAGAGTTTATTTACTTATTTATTGTAGAGAGAGGAGGGGGAGAGAGAAGCCTCAAGCAGATTTCTGCTGAGCCCACCGTGGGGCTCCATCCCACCAATCTGAGGTCATGACCTGAGCCAAAATTAAGAGTCAGAGGCTTAACCAACTGAGCCACCCAGGTGCCCCTAAAAGTACTTTAAAACCCAAACGCTGATGTGATTCTTCCTGCTACAGAGAAGGGAAGGAGGGCAGAAGGGAAAAAGAGAATGATGTAGAGAGAAGGAAAAAGAAGGAAAGAAAAGGAGGGAAGATGGGAGGGAAAGAGGAAGATACTGAGAGAGGAAAAAACAAAAGCAAACCCTTTGAGATGGTGTGCAGAAATGATGAGTAATTTCTCCTTCTCTTGATAAAGAAGTTTTTCCATTTTTTTTTTTTTAACCAGAGGGCCAGGAATGAGGAAGCAGCAAGGTGACCAACGTCTTTGGAATTAGATTGTTAGCTTGTAGACTTTTATATTAAATTACCGTAAATTCCATGAATGGTGATCTTGCTGCTAGTCACTAAGAGATGACCTGATCCAAGGTCCCAGCACACACAGGAGAGGCAGTATGCAGTGGTGATGGGCCGCAGTGTCTTGAATCAAAGACTCTCCATCCTGCAAAGTATCCCCCTGTGTTATTGCTGCGATCGTTTTCTGGACTGTTGCTTTTAAACTTAAGTGGTTTCAAAGCCAAATGGGGAATATAATCATCTTTTCTCCCCCACCCTTCTGAGAATTTTCTATTTGAAAAGTAACTTCTTTTTTATAACAAAGTAATACTGGATTTTTTTTAAGTACTGTAAAGCATGGAAAGTCTAGAAAAATGAGACAATAATCACCCAAATATTCACCATCCAGATATAACCATAATTAAAATTTGGTGTTTATGCAACTTGAGTGGGTTTGCTGCTTGGTGGGTCACAGAGAGAAACTACACCAGGTGTGTTGTCGCACAAAGAAAACGTCATTTGCAGCAAATAAGGAGATCCCGGGAAATAATAACTTCCAAAGCTGGGACCCCTGAGCAAGTGTGGATGGGCTCCTTTTCTCAGGGTAACGATGAGTATTTAAATACAGGAGCCTTGTCGTAGGACCTACTAGAGGCAGGGACGAGGTTGAGCATGCGCCCAGAGGAACCTTGCCTGCACATACATTGCATGTTATGTAAATAAGCTTGTGCCCCCCCTTGAGTGGAGATTTTAACGTTGTAAGGAGGTAGAGACAACTGGGTCACTCCACAGTCCATCTGCGCAGGCGTGAGTCTGGCTTTAAGCTCATACCAGTCACGGTGCTCTGGGCGACTGGAGCTCTTCCGCTGGACAATTGTTATTGCTTGAGGGGTGTACTTTGGGTTTCTATCATAGAATGTAGTGTCCATCATGGTTTCCTACCTCCCCCATCGGCTTAAAAGATAGGCTGTAAAAAAGAACTTAAGGAAAATGTCAGGCGAATGTGGATGGGTAGGTGCAGCGGGCAGTCAAAGTCAGGTCTTAGGGTCAGTCATGAGGGGTTTGGCAGCGGACAGTCTTTTTTCTCTCTCTGTCATTTGCTTTTTTTCATTGGGCTCAACATATGTGCACAATTCACATTGCTTTTCCCTTAATATTATATGATAGAGATTTCACATAACACTTATAAACATTGTACTTGATGGCTGGATAATACCATTCTTCCTCACCCATAATTTTTATTTTATCAATCTCTTAGTTGGTAAATTTCTCTATATTAAGATATATAATCAGGAGTGATTTTATAATATGTATTTCTTTATTATTATGCATATTATTTTTCCTTTGGATAGACTGCTGGAAACAATCGCTGAGTGAAAAGTATGAATATTTTTAAAATTTGTATGTCATGGTAATAAATCTCTCTCTGTAAAGTTTGTGCCAGCGCTTACTCCTATGATCAGAAAAAAAGGAATTAATTTATTTGATAACTATTGAGATATTGAATGCACTTCATGAATATATTGGCCACTATATTTCTTTCTCTGCAAATTCTACATTCCCTTCTTTTGTCCAGCTGTGTAGTGGAGACTTATTTGATGTTTATGCTTTCCTTCCGTCCTTCCTTCCTTCCTTGTTTCTTTTCTTACTAAAGATTCATCATTTCATATTTTTCTTGGAATTAGTCTTGAATATTAAGTTTATTGCTTGCTAAAGCACAATCTAGAATCATGTTTCTACTCTCTCCTGCAGTCGTATTACAGAAGGATTACACAATGTTCACTTGTAGCCTTCTCTCTGATGACAAATATATTAATATTTCCTTTTCTAGGCAGGCCCCAAATGCGGCAGCTTTTAACAGCAGCATACTGGATGCTTCTACTTGGACCTGTATATGGTTATCATAAGATAGGAAGTATAACAAATCCTGAAGCTAATATGAATACTTTAACTCCTTCATGAAGAACAAACATTAAGATAAAAAATTATTAATGTATCATCATTTTAGATCTAATTGGTGTGCTTGTCTACAACCAGTTCTGCATTGACTAAATCTGTGTTCATGCCCCTGTTCCCTGGCATGGGCTAACCAGGTCTGGAAGTTGCTAATCTAAACTTTTAAAGATATGAGCCAAGTTGAGGCAGTGATATTTCCTTTCCTGGTGGTTTGAGCTACCATCTGATGGTGGTTTCCTGAAGAACAGTTCCACAAGTTCATATTGATAACCTCCACAGAGTATCTCTGCATTCTCCCTGAAGTTCCTTCTAAAGTCATTTCTTTAATTTGTGAGCTGTTTCAATGTTTTTTCTTAGTTTAGTAAGCCAGACATGGTTTCTGTTGTTTATAAATGAAAGTATCTTAACATACAGAAATTTATACCAGAGGTGAAAAGAAATAGAGTGGAATGGAATGAGTGTTAGTCAAAAAAGGAGAGGAAAGAAGGAAAGAAAGAAAGGGAGGGAGGGAGAGACAGGAAGGAAGGAAGGGAGAAAAAGAAAAGAAAAGAAAGGGAGGGCACCTGGGTGGCTCAGTGGGTTAAAGCCTCTGCCTTCAGCTCAGGTTATGATCCCAAGGTCCTGGGATCGAGCCCCACATGGGCTCCCTGCTTGGCAGGGAGCCTGCTTCCTGCCCCACCGCCTGCCTCTCTGCCTACTTGTGATCTCTCTCTCTCTCTTAAATAAATAAATAAATAAATAAGAAAAAATGGGAAGGAAAGTAAGAAAGAAAAGAAAAAGGAAGAAAGGTGGAAAGGAAAGGAAAAGAAAGGAAAGGAAGAAAGAAAATGAAGGAAGGAAGAAAATGACCAATTTCCACCATAATCTTCATTCCAGTGGGTTACTCCATACTCTTGCACACATTCTGCACCAGTGATGTCCTCACCCATGTCAAGGCTGTGTTAAGACTTTAAGAAGAATGAAACTGTCACAGTGTCTAATTAGTTTCTCCTGTTGTTCCTCTCCCAATGGTAAGCAGCAGGCACCCCTAACCTCCTACATGGCTGACCTCACAGTCCGTGACTATATGTCATCATGTGGAATTTTCCCTCTTTCTCTCATATTCACACACATTCTCTTCCTTCCTGGTCTGGGTGCTTTGGGGTTCTTAATTATTCTATAAAGATAATGAGAATGATAAACATCTCCAGGGCACTTGTGGGTGCCAGGCACTGTTCTAGATACTTTATGTAAAGTCCTCAGAACAAGTCTGTGAAGAGATACTAGTATTGTTTTTATTTTACAGTTGAGGGACAAATGGGTTAAATAAGTTGTCTGAAGTTGCCCAGCTAAGAAAATAAAGAACTAGCTTTCAGCGCCATGTGGTTTGTCTCTAGAGTCTAGGCTCATAACCACTACTTTAAATGCATATGTACATCTATTGTGCACTTTGCATGGGTACCTGCATAATCCTGTGGTAAAGCCATGAGCTTTGGGGCTAAGCTTCCTTATGCTTTAATTCTGTCTTTCTGTCTTCCTAGCGTACAATCTCAGATAGATTGTGCAGCTTGCTGACACTCCCTTCTCTCCATTGTAAGTGGGTACAACCCCATCTCAAAGGCTTGTTGTAAGGATTAATAAAGCAGAACATATACACCATACTCTTTCTGCTGAAGATGACCAGCAAACAACATTTCCCCTCCTGCCTGTGTATCTGTGCAGGAGGTTTCATTTGGGTTCACTCTCTCTTCTTTGCATCTTTCCCTCTGGTCAAGAAGCTGACCTAGGTCCACAAGCTCCTTTGACATAGATTTCAGTTCAGTTCAGCCCTTTGAAATCTTAAGCAGAGATCAGAAGGACAAGAGGGAGGTTGGATGATTCATTGCCCTCGTTTCCTCCATGTGGTCACCTTATGTGGGCTGTCTCCTTCTCCATGTGGCCCTTTCTACCTATCTCATTCTGGGCCTGGTGACTGCTTTCTCCTACATCCCTTTAAGGTTGTCTAGTCATAGATCACTTGTTACCCACCATGGAGTCTTATACAATCCCCATGGCTTCCCTCAGTAGCTGACCATGGCCATACAATTATTTTTCCAAACATTTTGAGAATTAACCTGGGTGGAATTAATAATATCAGGAGGTATGATCACCCTACCTTGCCTTCCCCTGCCTTTGCATGCAACCTTCTTCTAAAATCTTCCTCAGGTGATCCTGATTTTCCCGCTACATTCTATCCCAGTACTTAGCTGAACAGAAGGTTGTGTAATTCAAAGTGCTATACTGCAGTGTAGGCATACAAACCGAGTGGTGACATCATGGTTGTGTTGTTTTCCTCTTCTCTTTTCAGAGCCAGATTATTTCCTACTGGGGTTACTCTTGTGAAGAGTATGATGTCGTGACCAAAGATGGTTATGTCCTCAGAATTTACCAGATTACTCATGGAAGAGGATGTCCCAGAACAAGTAGAATTTATTTTGTTATGGAAGGAGGAATGCCTACAGCAGAGATTCCTAGGGGTGCTTAGAGAAGCAGAGCAGACAGGCAGCTTTTGTTCTGAAATTAAAAACTCATCACCTCCAACAGTCTCGCTCCATTTCACTCGTAGAATCTTCTGGAGTTTTTCAAGCATTTAGATACACAGTTGGATCAAACAACACAGGAGTTAGGGACACCACTACCTCCATTCCAAACAGCTGAAAACTCACGTGTAACTTTTGGCTCCCCCAAAACTTAGCTACTAATAGCCTACTGTTGACCACAAGCCTCAACAATAACATAAATAGTCAATTAACACATACTTTGTCTGTTATGGGCATCATATACTGTATTCTTACAGTGAAGTGGGGTAGAGAAAAGGAAATGTTTAGAAAATCATGAGGAATAAAAAATACACTTATAGGACTGTACTGGATTTATCAAAAACTGTTAATCAAAATAAAGAGTCATATTGATATGAATACACTAATAGTAGGAGATTTTAACATGCCTCTCTCAGAAATAGACAGATCATCGAAGCAGAAAATCAGTAAAGAAACAAGAGCATTGAATGACACATTGGACCAGATGGACCTCATAGATATATACAGAACATTCCACCCTAAAACAACAGAATACTCATTCTTCTCAATTGCACATGGAACCTTCTCAAGAATAGACCACATACTGGGTCACAAATCAGGACTCAACCGATACCAAAAGACTGAGATTATTCCATGCATATTCTCAGATCACAATGCTTTGAAACTGGAGCTCAATCACAAGGAAAAGTTCCGAAGGAACTCAAACACCTGGAAGCTAAAGACCACCTTGCTTAAGAATGCTTGGATCAACCAGGAGATCAAAGAAGAACTGAAATAATTCATGGAAATCAATGAGAATGAAGACACTTCGGTCCAAAACCTATGGGATACAGCAAAGGCAGTCCTAAGGGGGAAATACATAGCCATCCAAACCTCCCTCAAAGAAACTGAAAATACCAGAACACAGCAACTGTCTCTACACCTTAAAGAACTGGAGAATCAACAACAAATCAAACCAACTCCACACATAAGAAGGGAAATAGCCAAGATTAGAGCTGAGATCAATGAGGAAGAAACCAGAGATACAGTAGAACATATCAATGAAACTAGAAGCTGGTTTTTTGAAAGAATCAATAAGATCGATAAACCATTGGCTACACTAATCCAAAAGAAAAGAGAGAAAGCACAAATTCATAAAAGTATGAATGAAAAGAGAGAGATCACAAGTAACACCAAGGAAGTAGAAACAATCATCAGAAGTTATTATTAACAGTTATATGCCAATAAGCTTAGCAACCTAGATGAAATGGATACATTCCTAGAAAACTATAAACTCCCAAAATTGAATGAGGAAGAAATTGACAACCTGAATAGACCGATATCTAGTAACGAGATTGAAGTGGTGATCAAAAACCTCCCAAAAAACAAGAGCCCAGGACCTGACGGATTCCCTGGGGAATTCTATCAAATTTCCAAAGAAGAAATAACACCTATTCTCCTGAAGCTGTTTCAAAAAATTGAAACAGAAGGAAAACTTCCAGACTCTTTCTATGAAGCCAGCATTACCCTGATCCCCAAACCAGGCAAAGACCCTACCAAAAAGGAGAATTTCAGACCATTATCACTGATGAATATGTATGCTAAGATTCTCAACAAGATCCTAGCAAACAGGATCCAACAGCACATTAAAAAGATTATCCACCATGACCAGGTGGGATTCATCCCTGGGCTACAAGATGGTTCAACATTCGCAAATCATTCAATGTGATACAACAAATTAATATGAGAAGAGAGAAGAACCACATGGTCCTCTCAATTGATGCAGAAAAATCATTTGACAAAATCCAACATTCATTCCTGATTAAAACGCTTCAAAGTATAGGGATAGAGGGAACATTCCTGAACTTCATAAAGCCTATCTATGATGACCCACAGCAAATATCATCCTCAATGGGAAAAAGCTTGCAGCCTTCCTGTTGAGATCAGGAACAAGACAAGGATGCCCACTTTCACCACTCTTGTTCAACATAGTATTAGAGGTCCTAGCAACAGCAATCAGACAACAAAGGGAAATAAAAGGTATCCAAATTGGCAATGAAGAAGTCAAACTCTCTCTTTTGTCAGATGACATGATTCTTTATATGGAAAACCCAAAAGACTCCACCCCCAAACTACTAGAACTGATACAGCAATTCAGCTATGTGGCAGGATACAAACTCAATGTGCAGAAATCAGTGGCTTTCTTATACACTAACAATGAAAATACAGAAAGGGAAATTAGAGAATTGATTCCATTTACTAGAGCACCAAGAACCATAAGATACCTGGGAATAAGCCTAACCAAAGAGGTAAAGGATCGGTACTCAAGGAATTACAAAACACTCATGAAAAAAATTGAAGAAGACACAAAAAGATGGAAGACCATTCCATGCTCTTCGATCGGAAGAATAAACATTGTTAAAATGTCTATACTGCCTAGAGCAATCTATACTTTTAATGCTATTCTGATCAAAATTCCACCGGTATTCTTCAAAGAGCTGGAGCAAATAATCCTAAAATTTGTATGGAATCAGAATCGCTAAGGAAATGTTGAAAAACAAAAATAAAGCTGGGGGCATCACGTTACCTGATTTCAAGCTTTATTAAAAAGCTGTGATCACCAAGACAGCGTGGTACTGGCATAAAAACAGACACATAGACTAGTGGAACAGAGTAGAGAGCCCAGATATGGACCCTCAACTCTATGGTCAATTAATCTTTGACAAAACAGGAAAAAATGTACAGTGGAAAAAAGACAGTCTCTTCAATTAATGGTGCTGGGAAAACTGGACAGCTATATGTAGAAGAATGAAACTTGACCATTCTCTTACACCGTACACAAAGATAAACTTAAAATGGATAAAAGACCTCAATGTGAGACAGGAATCCATCAGAATCCTAGAGGAGAACATAGGCAGTAATCTCTTCAATATCAACCACAGCAACTTCTTTCAAGATATGTCTCCAAAGGCAAAGGAAACAAAAGCAAAAATAAACTTTTGGGACTTCATCAAAATCAAAAGCTTCTGCACAGCAAAGGAAACAGTCAAGAAAACAAAGAGGCAACCCACGGAATGGGAGAAGATATTTGCAAATGACAGTACAGACCAAAGGTTGATATCCAGGATCTATAAAGAACTCCTCAAACTCAACACACACGAAACAGGGAAACATATCAAAAAATGGGCAGAAGATATGAACGGACACTTCTCCCATGAAGACATACAAATGGCTATCAGACACATGAAAAAATGTTCATTATTACTAGCCCTCAGGGAGATTCAAATTAAAACCACATTGAGATGTCACCTTACACCAGTTAGAATGGCCAAAATTAGCAAGACAGGAAACAACATGTGTTGGACGGGATGTGGAGAAAGGGGAACCCTCTTCCACTGTTGGTGGGAATGCAAGTTGGTGCAGCCTCTTTGGAGAACAGTGTGGAGATTCCCCAAGAAATTAAAAATAGAACTTTCCTATGACCCTTCCATTGCACTCCTGGGTTTTTACTCCAAAGATACAGATGTCATGAAAAGAAGGCCATCTGTACCCCAATGTTTATAGCAGCAATGGCCACGGTCGCCAAACTGTGGAAAGAACCAAGACGTCCTTCAACAAACGAATGGATAAGGAATATATGGTCCATATACACTATAGAGTATTATGCCTCCATCAGAAAGGATGAATACCCAACTTTTGTAGCTACTTGGACGGGACTGGAAGAGATTATGCTGAGTGAAATAAGTCAAGCAGAGAGAGTCAATTATCATATGGTTTCACTTATTTGTGGAGCATAACAAATATCATGGAGGACATGGGGAATTAGAGAAGTGAAGGGAGTTGGGGGAAACTGGAAGGGCAGGTGAATCATGAGAGACTATGGACTCTGAAAAACAATCTGAGGGGTTCAAAGTGGCGGGAGGTGGGAAGTTGGGGTACCAGTTGTTGGGTATTATAGAGGGCATGGATTGCATGGAGCACTGGGTGTGGTGAAAAAAAATAATGAATACTGTGATGCTGAAAATAAAAAAGAAAAAGCCACGTATACGTGGACCCATGTTGTTCAAAGGTTAACTGTATACTGTTTATTTAATATTTTTATACTCCATCACATTTTCCTTCCAAAAAAGCATGAAAGAAATCTTGGTCTTGTTCTGGATATACCCTTGTCAGGCTGACAAACCAGAACCCTAGGAGTCAACTTGACACTTTCTTCTTCATCACTTCCTATATGCAGTGAGTTGCCAAGATCTACCAATTTTACCTCCAATCTGTCTCTTATCTGAAAACTTCTTTCTGCTTCAGTATTCCTCAAGTCTAGGCTTGGACATGTTCACTGTCTTTTTCTTCAGCTATCCCAACAGCTTTGCAACTTACTTCATTTGTAATTAGTTCTCTTCTTAAGTCATTGGGACTTCATGTTTTAAGTAAATCTGACCCGATTTTTTAGAAGATTATATTTTATTTATGTATTTGAAAGACAGGGAGAAAGGTAGAGGGAGAAGCAGACTCCTCGCTGAGCTGGGAGCCCAGTGGGGTGCTCGATCCCAGGACCCTGGGATCATGCCCTGAGCCGAAGGCAGATGCTTAACTGACTGAGCCACCCAGGCGTCCTAAGTTGGGCCCAATTAGTGCTATACTTAAACTTGATTAATGAGTCAGTCCTAGCTCCCTACAACACAGACTGATCTCTGTAGAGAAAGGGGGAATTCATCTGGAAAGAACTCTTTGCTTTCTTCTCTCAAATCTTAGCTCATTTGATCCTTTGGAGTCTTGTATAATGTATCTTACCAGTATCAGAATGGTTTATCGTGTGAAGAGAAAAATCTAGATTCTAGATAACCCCATTACCTTTGAAAATAGTCATTGAGAACTTTGTCTGCCCAAACTTTTATTTTGGTTCACCAGGTAGCTGCTGAAATGCGTGAGCTGGACAGTTGACTCTACAGTGAGAAGATCCAGGGTGGGCTATGGCTTATGACTGCTCTTTAGCAATAACTGAGCAGAATTAATAACACTCCTTCTTTCCGTTTCCTCCAAAGGAAGACTGAATGAACGTAAAGTTTAGTTTCTTGTGTCTGGGTGACAGATGGCTCTCTGGGACTCCGGTGCAGCTGCCTGATCCCCAGAAACTGGTCTAGCCCAGGGGAGCTGAGGGGGTCCTGGGTACCAGCAGTTACAAACCCTTTGTAAAAGACAAGAACACCATTGTCACTTTCTCTTTTGTTTGTGTCTCAACACCACTTCTCGCCTTCTTCTTCATCAAGCTGTCCCAGTTCTACATTGTGAACAGGACTTTGCAATTACACTTTGCATAACATGTTCCTGAACACCTTGCCTTTTGCTGTTTAGCTTTCTGACAATGTGAATGAGACCATGTGGCATGTGTAAAATCGAGCCTAGTGCCTGTATCTCAGTCTATATTCAAAATTGCCACTTTTTAATGTTTCTGTTATTATTTTGAGAAAAATTTAGTTTGCTAGTCAGATGCTCCATGAGACAGCAAGCCTTATTGATATGAATAATGAAATGAATTATGAAATAATTGACATGAATAATGAAATAATGAAATGATTCATTATGTTGGACAGTCTTTTATGTATTTTTTAAAGATTTGTTTGTTTATTTTAGAGAGAGAGTGAGAGAGGAAAGTGCAGGGGGGAGCAGAGATGAATAGAAAGAATCCTGAAGCAGACACCCCTCCCCCCACTGAGTGCTGAGCCCAAAACAGGGCTCCATCCCAGGACCTTGAGATCATGACCTGAGCCAAAGGCAGACACTTAACTGACTGAGCCATCCAGGCGCCCCTAAGTATTTTAATTTTAATTTAATTCTTTCGACTACACTAGGAGATAGCATTGTTATCACTGCCCATTATACAGATAAATTAACTGAGGCACAAGGGGCTAACAACTTTGAGCAAGAACAGCCTGACTCCTGTGCCCACAGAACAACATAAAACAGTATATATAATCCAAATTTTACAAAGAGAAAAATAAGACAGAAGATGACAAATTACTTGCCCAAGTAAGTTGTTCACTGAGGACTCAAAGCCAGGTTTGCCGGGTGCCAAATGCCATTTCTTGCCCTCTGTTCTGCTAGAGGAAGTCAGGAAAGAGGATTCCCCTACAGACCCTGAGGCCATGGAGACATGAGAATCTTGTTGCCCGTGTGTGTTTCAACTCTGAGACGCGTCTTGTATTTGCAACATAGCTTAATCACGTCTGCCACTAACTGGATATGCAATCTCCCGAACAACAGCCTGGCATTCCTTCTGGCAGATCACGGTTATGATGTGTGGATGGGGCATAGCCGGGGCAACACCTGGTCTAAGAAACACTTGAAATTCTCACCCAAATCTCAAGAATACTGGGCCTTCAGGTAAGGAGCTGCATTCTAATAAATAAAGGGTATACCTTGTTCATGGACACGAACACCCTTGGGTTTTCCCCTTTCTGTGCACACACACTCAGTGGAATCCATAAGAAGGAAACAAATGTTTCTTTCTCTACACATGCTCTGGAGAAATGCCCTTATTCACTGCATTGTTGTTTGTTTTAAAAACCCCGCTTGCTGGTGTGTGTGTGTGTGTTTGTGTGTATGCAAAATATATATGCAAAAAGAAAAATCAAAACGCAGAGATGATTTTTAGGAAGGTTAATTCCAGGACTATCACTTGGCCACTGTGGACCCCAAGAAGCTTACATGGGGTGCTTGCTCAAGTAGAAATTGATGGAGAAATGGGACCAGAAACAAGGTTCTGGGTGCAAATTTTGAGGCCCAGGCATTTATGATAAGCCAAGAGTGAACCCTGGGTGAGTCTGCACAAGTGGTACCTCCAATGTTTGTTTGCTGAGGAGGAATAAACCATTGGCTGGCAGGGCTGAGACCTGGGCCTAGAGTCGGGGTCCTGGGGAAATAAAAAGAAAGCCTGAGGGCACAGAATGACAGAAGAGCAGAGTTGCCAGCAACAGCTCCGAGGGCATGGTCTGCTCTAAAAGCCACAGCAGCCAGGAACGACCATCCATCTTGGCCCAGGAGCTAAGAAGCATGCCTTACGGGCCACTAAAGCCATTGATGCCTTTTTCAGTATTTCCTCATTCCTCACCCCAGTGCCACCCTGTGACAACACAAGCACAGGTACCACGATCATTCCCTAGCTCAGCATTTTCCCAGCTACATCAGCAAAGCAGCTTATGTGATTGATAAATACACAGATCGCTGTGCCGCTCCCCTGGAAATTCTGATTCCGTCTGTCCGGGCTGATACCTGCAGATCTGCTTGCTTTAGTCTGCTTTTAAAATAAGCATCCCAGACACTGTTCTTTTCAAGGGGGTTTGGTAAATCTGCCATAGAATTTAATGAACTATGACAAGGCTTACAGGAAAATGCTCTCTGGGCCTTTGCAAAGCAGAATTTTCCAATTCTGGTCTTTTCACCATGTGACTCTTACAATCAAGAGGACATCCCCAAAACTTGCCGAGATACCAAAAGTTCTATATTGACTCTAGTCTTAAACTGACAAAAACTATGTCTCTATACCTGCAATCAACATGTCTAAATATTGCAGGCCTGACAATGGATGGTTTCTTTTTCCAGTTTTGTTGTTCTTTCTCTTTGGCAGCATGGATGAGATGGCTGGCTGTGACCTTCCAGCCACAATTGATTTTATCATAGAGAAAACTGGACAAGAGCGACTCTATTATGTGGGCCACTCACAAGGTACCACCATCAGTATGTTCGGGGCAGGTGGGATCTGAGAGTGTCAGAGAACCTTCAAGATTCATGAAAGGATTCAAGACTTCTTTCCTCTGTGCAGTCTCAAACTTGAGGACTTGGCCTGGGAAACCATTTCCTCTGACTGGTTTCTGAAGAGTAAATAAAGTGAGGAGGACACCAGGGATTTATGCTGCCCCAGGACTGAACTTGGAAATGGAAAGATAAGCCTGAGGGAGAGGGACTTATTCACGTATGTATATACCACACACGGTTGCTGGACACTGGTTTAGACACAGGGAAAGCCAAGATAAAAATGATACAGTCTTTCCCTTAAAGAGCTTTCAATTGAATGAGGACACCAAAAAGAAATCAGAGAACTAAAAACTGTGGAAATCATATGCCATAATTATTGTTTCTTTTTGTTCCCAGAGGCCCTGGGATAGGCTAGAGGTTGATGGGGCCATGTTGACAACGGCATGAGGCACTTTGCCCCCTACCCTGCTCCCCATGTAGCTAGACACCTCAACAATAATAATAGCATCTCCAGCAGGCTCTTTTCTACATCTGAATCCTGACCAGGTTTCTGGTGTAAAGTAGGTCTTTGGATGCTGTGCATCTTACATACTATACCTCATGGCAACCTAGAAACATTTAAGACCATTATCCTCCATGTTTTACAAATGGCTGAATTTGGAAATCCTTCCCAGTGGCAAGGATGCCAAAGTATACCTTCCGTTTTATATATATGTGATTCAAAAGAATCATCCTGTGAGGATTCTGTTTTCCACATTTACAGTTTGAGCAAACTAAGACGTGCCATGGCTAGTGAATGGGAAGCCAAAATTGTGGGCCAAGTATTTTCTGATACCAAAGATTATGGTCAAGGTAGAATGGCCCTTGGGGTCTACCTGGCCATGCCCCCCACAGTGGATGTTTGAACCCTTTCTGCAGCACTATGAGTAGACTTAAATTCTCCAGAGACAGGAAAGTCACTGCATTTTGAACTACCCAATTTTCTTCTTGAGAAGTTTAGGAAAGTTTTCCTTAACAGTGGTAGTTATCTTGAGTTGTTTTTGTAGTGGCTGTTGGTGCTTTTAACATGCCTCCTTTTGCTCTCATTTATGGTGAATGAAGAATTGTTTTAAATCTATAGACTCGTGTGTTCTTCCCCTTCAGCCTTCATAGCATTCTCTACCAATCCAGAGCTGGATAAAAGGATTAAGATATTTTTTGCATTGGTTCCAGTCATCACGGTAAAATACACCCAAAGTCCTATGAAAAATTCAAAACTCTTTCCAGAGAAGTAGTCAAGGTATGTGACTCCTCCAAGTTTAAATCTGTAGTTACTAAAACTAGTTCTATTTTCACTGATTTCAAGAGAAGAAAACCTTAGACAAAATGGCATTTTACAAGCTTCTGATACTATCATAGATGTAAGATGTCTACATAGATCTGTTGAAAACGTGATTTTACCAACAGGGTTCAGGGAGCTGACACCAATACCATCCTACCCTATTGTCTAAATCTACATCAGGGATTTCTATCCCATGTCGTTTCTCACTCACAGATGGAGCCAATGTTGAGGTGATTAACTGATTTGTTTAATCTCGTGGGTTAAATTTCTTTCTAGTGGCCCCTGGGCTTTTAGGAGCAATATGGGGTAGGATTGAAAACACAGCATGGCGGTCGGTGGAATGTGGTTGGGTCCTAGATGGCTAGGTAACTTTGGTCAAGACCTTATGAGTTTTGTGAATCATGTTCTTCACCCATAAAGATAGGATCTATTTTTTAAGATTTTATTTATTTGACAGACAGAGATCATAAGTAGGCAGAGAGGCAGGCAGAGGGAGGAGGAAGCAGGCTCCCTAGAGGGACCCCAAAGTGGGGCTCAATCCTAGGACCCTGATATCATGACCTGAGCAGAAGACAGAGGCTTTAACCCACTGAGCCACCCAGGGGCCCCAAAGAGGGAATATTAATAGTTCCTACTCCTCAAGCTGCTGTGGGGATTTAGTTCAGACTTGTGAATCCCTTAGAACCTGGTCTGGCACATTATAAAAATTTAATAAATGTCAGTTACTCATTGCTATCAGGATTTGCCTAGAACCTACTTTCTTCCCACCTGAAAAATCTAACCTTTTAAAAATATATATTTATTTATTTGAGAGAGAGAGCATGAGCAGGAGGGGCAGAAGGAGAGGGAGAGAGAATCTGAAGCAGACTCCCCACTGAACATGGAGCCTGATGTGGGGATAGATCTCCCAACCCTGTAATCACCACCTGAGCTGAATCAAGAGTTACCCAGCTGCATCACCCAGGTGTCCCACTGAAAGCCCAACCTTATTCAACTGCCCATGCTTCATAGACTCTCAGTCTGTTGACTCCTCAAAATCTGGGCAATATCCTGAACTCCAAATTCCCTCTGTGCACTGACAGATAACGAATCTGATCAGTTACTCTGTTGAAATGAATTGGTTTAGTGTGTTTTCCTCTAACAGATTAATATGGGCTTCTCCCATGGCAGACTGAAAGTGATTGCTGCATTCAGTGATTTCAGTTAAAGCGGATGGAAGGGAGAGCATTTTTGTAGAAGCCAGGGATTCAGGCTTGTGAGAAATAAGTAAATTAGCCCATGGTGATTCAGTTCCATACCTATAAAACCCAGAAAGATGCAAATAAATAAAAAGATACCCTGTGTTCACGGACTGGAAGGATTAATATCACTAATGTGCCCATATAAACCAGAGAGAATTGCAGATTCAGTGCTATCCCTATCAAAATTCCAATAGCAATTTTCACAGAACTGGAAAATACGATCCTAAAATTTGTACGGAAATACAAAGACCCCAAATAGCCCAACCAGTCTTGTGAAAGCAGAGCAAAAGGGGAGGCATCCCACTTCCTGATTTCAAACTCTCTTACAAAACTATAGTCATCAAAACAGTATTGTACTAACATAAAAACAGGTGCATAGACCAGTGGGATAGAATAGGGAACCAGAAATAAACCCACACTTCTGGTCTACTGATCTCTGACAAGGGTACTATGAACACACAATGGTGAAAAAACCAATCCCTTCAATACATGGCATTGGGGTACCTGGACAGCCACATGCAAAAGAATGAGGGACGCCTGGGTGGCTTAGTCAGTTAAGCATCTGCCTTCGGCTCAGGTCATGATCCCAGGACCCTGGCATTGAGTCCTGTGTCCAGCTCCCTGCTTAGCAGGGAGTCTGCTTCCTCTGCCTGCCACTCCCTCTGCTTGTGCTCTCTCTCTTTTGTCAAATAAAATCCTTTAAAAAGAATCAAATGGAACCCCTATGTTACACCACTCACAAAAATTAACTCAAAGTAGATTGAAGACTTACACTGAATATCTGAAACCACAAAACTCCTATAAAACAAGCATAGAGAGGGGCACCTGGGTGGATCAGTGGGTTAAGCCAGGTCATGATCCCAGGGTCCTGGGATTGAGCCCCACATCAGGCTCTCTGCTCAGCAGGGATCCTGCTTCCCCCTCTCTCTCTCTGCCTGCCTCTTTGCCTACCTAAGATCTCTTTCTCTCTCTGTCAAATAAATAAATAAAATCTTTATTTAAAAAAAAAAGCATAGGGAAAAGCCTCCTTGACATTGGTCTTGATGATGATTTTTCTGGATAAAACACCAAGAGAACTGGCAATATCAGCAAATGGGACTAACTAAAAAGCTTCAACAACAAAGTAGTGATTAATATATTGAAAATGCAGCCTACAGAATGGGAGAAATTTTTTGCAAACCATGTATCTGATCAGGGGTTAATTACAAAAATACATAAAATGCTCATACAATTCAATAGCCCAAAAAGTGGGTAATCCTATTAAATAGGGCAAAGGACAAGAATTCACATTTTTCTGAAGAAGATATGCAAATGACCAACAGACACATGGAAAGATGCGCAACCTCACTCATCATCAGGGAGACGGAAACCAAAACCACAATGGAGCATTGCCTCATAATCATTAGATGGGTTTTACCAAAAAGACAAGAAATAAATGTTGGCAAGGATGTTGAGAAAAGCGAACCCTTGTATGCTACTGGTGAAAATATAAATTACTATAGCTCTTCTGGAAAATAGTAAAGACTAATTAAAATGGGAAAATTTTAAAGAACACCAAAAAGTCAAAAGAGAATAAGGAAACCAGATGAAACTCGTGGGCACAACACTAAGTGAAATGAGCCAGAAAGAGAATGACAAATACTGTACTGAATCACTTATATGTAGAATCTAATATGAAAAAACCAATTTCATAGAAAAGGGGAATAGAATGGTGGTTAGTAGGGGCTGGAGGAGGGGGAAATGGGGAAATGTAGGTCAAAGCATACAAACTTCCATTTATAAGACACTTACTGTCTTATGATATCAATTATTCCTCAGTAAAGTTGAAAATGAATGAAGGAGTTAAAAAAAGGGTAAGATTTGTCAAATTTTTTTGGAGATTGAGACAATATATGTTTAAGCATCGTATCTGGCTTATAGCAGGTGCTCAGTAAGAATTGTCTAGTATTATTATTTTATTTTAGATTCAAAACCTCAGCACTTGGTGCTTCAGATCTCCTAATTACCAACTGCTTATCCTCTCTACCTCTTCCACCCCTGTTTAACCCCTGAGCATTTCTGTGTTCTTGCCCCTCTATCTCTTTTCTGACCTACAGCTTGCTTTGACCCTTTCCTCTTTGCATGTTATCTATAGTAGTAAGGATTGTTAGTATTGTCTTCCTTTCTCCCATCCTTTCTCTATTTCTTTTTTTCTTCCTCTCTTTAGAGGCAGAGGGAGAGAAAGAGTCCAAAGCAGGCTCCACACTCAGCACAGAGCCCAAGGTGGGCCTCGATCTCACAATGCTGAGATCATGACCTGAGCCAAAATCAAGAGTCGGACACTTAACCAACTGAGCCAACAAAGGACCCGTCTTCATTTCTAAAAGAAGAACCTGTGGCGCAAAAAGGCTAAGCACCCTGTCCCAAATGACCCAGTGAATGGGTGGTGGAACCAGAACCTGAACCCAGATCTGACCAGGCCATCTATGGTCGATGTTCTTTCTTCTACATAGTCATTTCCCCTTCTTTCCAATGCCAACCTGAAAAAGTCAGTTCTGGATCCTTACACAGCCATGCACATGGTGCCCAGTTCAGCAGGCCACTGAGAGCTGCATCTGGCCCATGTTCTGCTTGACAAACCATGTGACCTGGCATGGGGCCCTGTACCTAGAAGGAACTCCTTAAATTCACAACTAGAACTAGATGCTAAATTTGCAATTAGAACTAGATGCTGCTACATGACAAGTACGCCCCCTCCAGAACCAACTTGGAATTATAGTCTACAGGTCACATTGGCTACAGTTTAGGAATAGGCGCTGCAAGGTTGGATGGCCTGCATTGCTATCCTTCCTCTTTCGGTCAGGGTGAAGGAGCAGTTGTCTGGCTTCAGCTCAAGTAATGATCTCAGGGTCCTAGGATCGAGCTATCAGGCTCTGCACTCAACAGGGAATCTGCTTGTTTCCCTCCCTCTTCCTCTGCCCCTCCCGCCGCTCTCTTTCTCTCTCAAATAAACATAAAGTCTTTTTTTTAGAATATTTTCATCTTTGTATCTAATTTAAGATTATAAAACAAGTTATTGTGAAACAAAGGCAAGATTCATCTTCTATGCACAGGAATTAGATATGAATCTGTGTTCTAATTGAAGGGATTCCTAAAGTTCAGAAGGTAAATTCAACTCACTGGCAACATTGCCTGAAATTCCATTAGTAGAGTTTGATTTGGGGGAGGGGGGGTTAAGCTTTGCCTCTGGAAGAGTTCACTGAAAGATTCTGGAACAATCATTCACTAATTATAATAGCAGTTATTGTTTGAGGAGTGTTTACTAGATTATAGAAACTGCAGAAGCCTCCTTTTTTTTAAAGATTGTATTTATTTATTTGACAGAGAGAGAAATCACAAGTAGGCAAAGAGGCAGGCGGGGGTGGGGGGGAGCAGGCTTCCTACTGAGTAGAGAGCCCGATGTGGGGCTTGATCCCGGAACCCTGAGATCATGACCTGAGCTGAAGGCAGAGGCTTAACCCACTGAGCCACCCAGGTGCCCCCAGAAGCCTCCTTTTAAGCATGACCTATTATCTTCACAACATACTGCATGTTAATTTTTCATGTTGAGAAACTTCTGGATAATTGAAATTCAATACTTCCTTAAGGTATAAGAAACAGAGTCCAAAATTGAACCAAGGTATCCCCAACTCCAAAGACTTACCAGTTCCCCACAGGGATTGGTTTCACAAGGGGCATTCTCAAAACACCCCAAGTAGAGGATCTTGGGAAAAGGCATCAAGTAGAAAGTTGGGAAGACCACCAGGGTGGGTTGGGAGAACCAAAGACAAAATTTAACAGAGCTCTCCCTTTCAATGAGGACTAGTATAGTGCAGATACCACTGCTGTCCAGCCCTTGTCTGTTCCTTTACACTCTTGACATCCACATCCATGAAATCTGATGGTGTCTTATACTCATCCTGCAGGCACTATTTGGTGACAAGATGTTCTACCCTCATATGTTTTTTGACCAATTCATTGCCACCAAGGTGTGCAACCAGAAGCTATTTCGTCATATTTGCAGCAACTTCCTGTTTACTTTGAGTGGATTTGACCCGAAAAACTTAAACATGGTATGTGTAAGTAGTCAGAGCCAAAAAAACAATTTTTTTTGTTGCACAGAGGTGAGGAGAAATTGTATTGAGTCATGTGGAGACCACATTTCAAGACCTACCTACCTTTCTTTCTTTCTTTCTTTCTTTCTTTCTTTCTTGTCTTCTGAATTGAAGATACATGGTGGTGGTTTCCAACCAAAGCTGGGGAGTCCACCTGCTTTAGTAAGAGAATCTGAGGAGAAGGCTTGGCCACTGAACATTCTCACCAACTCTTACTATTGGCCAACATGCTGCCCTTGGAAAGTCCTTCACTTACATGAAGGCTATATGATTTTGAAATTTATCTTGCTATGCCTAAACACTACCCCACACCTACCAAAGTAGAATCTCAGGGAGTAAGCTCAGGCATCTGCTTTTGAACCAGTCTTCCTCTTTCATAGGTGACTTGGAAATAGTCATTTTGTGAACCACTTACTTCTTTAATCCAAAGAGGTTAAGGGGCGGCTTTCCAATGTTAAGCATAGATTCACTGTTCAAGGGACACTGAGAGGGATAAGCTGGGTTACTGGTGAGTTCTCTCCAGATGAAATCCTTTTCTTCCTCGGTCCCCACTAGCTGAGCCAAAGAGTCAGCTACTTTGCACTGTGTATTGTTTACTCCCCAGCCAGAGAGGAAGTATCTTTGAAACCAGAGGCAGGACAAAGCTGGAAATGGTCTTTGACTATCTCCCAGACTTCTGCCCAGAGCCTAGTCTCCCTCTGTTAGTGGAAGGCACTGATAACACCTCTCTTGCTTTCAAGCAAGACTTATAAAGGGCGGTTTATGGAAAGCGTGCCTTAGTCACTGGCTTTCCACATTCCCCCCCTACGTTATTCTCAGTTTACTGAAGGGAACTGTGCTTGTTTATCACTTCAATGGAGGCATATCATGTAGGCAGAGCTGAGTAAGAGGACCTTTATGCACACCCAATTGAGATCATTTCAGAAGTACCTTCAAGGCATGGCCTAAGAGCTTGCTAAAGAAAGACTTCACAGAATAACTCCCATGGAGGGCCTTCGTTGTACACTTTTACAGTCAGATTGGCCCATATTTTTTTTCACTGTTGGGGACCATCCAATGGAATATTACAGTCTCTACAAGAATGTTTTAGTGGATAGGCAGGGACTCATAAGTAAGAGTTTGTGGAACTTCGAAAAACTTCACAAGTCCAGAACTCACCCCTAGAAGTTTTAATATTGATTCAATAGGTTTGGGTAATTCATGAGGGGTTGTGTTTTTTTAAAAGCTCCTTGATGCTTCTAGTAGGCTTACTTTGGTGGAAATATGTAACTCTTTTGTATATACAAAAAAATATGCAATGGAGAATACGAAAAAAAATTTTTTTTAATCCAGAAAAATATCTAAATGTTAATGGAAGCTACAACACTGGTTGCGTTATGTCCCACATATGGTGGGTTATGTCCCACAAACTTTCAGAGAGCCCTATAGAATATTGACCACATTGTTAAAATCAGAAAGCAAACATTCAGATCGCTTGCCAATGCCTCATGATAAACAGCTCTCTGGGAATGTCTTTTGGGACTCAACTCAGGGTGAGGAGGTCACTGTGGCTTTTACCCCTTGACCCCCTGGACTGTCGGACCTGTCTGAGGTGAGGCTGGAGAGAACATGTGTTAGTGCCTTCGACCCTGCAGAATGGCCTCTGGACTTTCGGAAGGCTGCACAGGGCAGACTAGAGCCAAGGGAGGAGAAAGTTCTTCAAGAGGGTATGGTACATGTTTATTCCTGACAGAGAGAATATTCATGTTTATCTGTGGTGTGGTCACATGAGTAGCCTCTAGATGAGGAAAAATTCTCTCCTTTGCAGAGTCGCTTGGATGTTTACTTGGCACAGAGCTCCGCGGGCACGTCTGTTCAGAATATGCTGCACTGGGCCTAGGTAAAAGCTTTCTATTCCTGAGATGAGGTCCACGTAGGTCTCAGAGACCCCTGAGAAGTGGTCTCACAAAGCCCACTGTGGGGTTGTGCAGTGACTTCCTGTTCTCTCTTCTGTTCATGTCCTCAATAGTGTCTGGTGTACAGGCCTAGTTCTCACAGATTCTGACTGAACTGTGATTGTTGGATCCCTCCAAACTGCCTTTTCTGGGAAAGCTTGTATTTCCTTTTTTGGAAAATTGTCAGTTCTAACAGAACTTTATTCAGCATGATACGGGCTATTTCAGAAAGATCTGCTCAGCTTCCTATTGGCATGTGGGCCATTTCAGAGCATGGAAATCATGCTTCGTTCTGAGCAAATTAAATGTTAGAGAGGGACTAAACTAGATTAGTGGTTTCTGGTTTTAACCTCAGTTTCAATTTTTTTTTTTTAAAGTGTTCTACTTATCCTATTATCCAATATTCAGCAAGTGCAGAGACAAGTCAAATTCAATTGGTAGAGCTTTCTGAGCCACATATGTATGAACATGTGTGTGTATGAGGGGGGAAAGGGAGGAGTAGATAAAGGTCTTCCCAGAGTTTTAATATATCTGAGATGCCTAGGAATCTTTAACCTCCACCCAAATAAATTTTTTCAGTGGTTTGAGGTTGAGAAGCACTGCTCTAGATAGCCTGAAATACTAGTTGATGATTTCTGAACTCCTCTGAAGAGTTCTACCCACCAGGAGCTAAGCCTTCAAGTTCCTGCAGGAAAAAGGCCACAGGGCCTCCTCCTGGTGAGGAGACGGTTGGAGCCTGTGATGGGCATGGCCTTCCAGGTGACGTGACCTCAATTTCACATTTACTGAGCACTTACTATGTGTTCCTGCTACTCACACGTGTGATTTCATTCAGTCTCACTGAATTCTTAATAACGGCCTTTCCATGGAGGTGTTGGGACCCCCATTCTACAGATGTCCTAACCAGTCCCTTACGCATCTCCCAGCTGACTGCTCTTCAGAAGGTCTCTTCTCCTGTGACAGAAAATCCTCTTCAGGACAGGCATAAGTCAGGACAATGTGGGGAGGGGATGAGATAAATCACATGGCTCTAAGTTAACTCAGACAGCCAAGGCAGGTGTGATGAGGCTGATGCTGATGGTGGTAATTAGGTGTCACCCACTTCATATGCATTATCTTATTTATTTTATCTTGTTGTGTTACCCTATTTAATCTTCACAACTAAAAAGAAAAAAAAAATCTCCACAGCCCATGAGGAGGATGTTGTCATTTCCATTACACAGATGAGCATTGGGGAAGATGACCTAAGTAGCCCACAATAGTGCCTCCCATTGTCAAAACCCTGCAAAATTCCAACAGCAGCAGACTACTGCATCTGTCCTTATACATCATGATGGGACTAATTTTAAACTAAAAATCAGGATTAAATCAGTGAGAGTGGGAAAAAAAATCAGAGAGTCAAGTTAAGGAAAAAAAAAACCTTGGATTAGCCTGAGAAACATTTCATGAAGCCCTTGAGACAAATGTGAATGTTACCTGCTTCCTGGCAAACCACAGAACAAAGAACCTTTAGGTGTAGAGGATTATGAATATTTCTATTCTAATAGCCAAAGTCTAAACATTAAAATGCAAATATGGGCACGTGTGGTGTCTCAGACCTGGAGGCTGTGGCCACAGGAACAGATGACATGGGAGACACAGGCTGCCTGGCTCTGCCGATGGGGGACAGCAACACTGTACCTCAAACAGAAAGCGCTGAGGAGACTCCGAGTGAACGAACATTCCTTGCCTTGGTGACAAAAATGTTTAAGAATAAGGAATATGGTCCTAATATCCTAGACCGCCTGCCTAGGATAACGTACAAAGCTGTTTGTACATGAAAACAGTCACTTTTCAATGTAGGAGATGTCTAGCTGGTGCCTTTTTAAAAAATATATTAAAATTCCTGAAGCTAAGATATTTAAGAATCATCCCACCCAGCATCCTTGTAAACATTTCATAGGCATTAGAACATTTAAGGACATTGCTGCCTGAGGGTTTTCATTCGAGAAGTATGGGGGAAGGGATTGAAAAACAGTCAGTTCTATGAATTAGTATATCAACATTTATCATATGATCGGATTTATTCCTCTTTACTGGGTTTTAGCTCTTGTGCCAAAACAGTGGGATGTGATGTCATCGTCTTTGTATATTTTCTGTTTATTGTCTTTCAATGTGTGCTATCTTCTTATATCACGGAAATGCATTTTTATTTTTATTTTATTATAGGCTGCTAATTCTGGTCTGTTCCAAGCTTTTGATTGGGGAAATGCTGATCAGAACATGAGGCACTTCCACCAGGTACAGAGATGGCAATAATCATCAGGGGCACCTGCTTGCAAACTAATAAAGTAGTATTCATTCGTTAAACACCAACACTACCCCAGATGTTGTATATCAGTCAGATGCTACTTCTTGGTTTCCTGCCAAGTTTCACATCATGACTGTGATCCTCATGAGGACTCTGCAAGGTAAATATGATTGTCCTCATTATGCAGAGGCTCAAAGAGGTTACGTAAATTGCCAAAATTATTTAGCTAGTAATGGACCTGACTATGACCCAGGGTTCCTGGATTTTGTATCCATTCTTCTTCCACTGCACTTCTTCCTTCTCAAAAAATAGAAACTCTCAGCGTTTTGGGACAATTCTTTGGGATGCCATGTATGACTCATAAAACAACAACAACAACAACAGTATTTGGATCACTAAAGATACACCAGACAGAACTATCACTCTAAGGAAGAAGTGCTGTTATCTGTCAGAGATACAGTGAGTCAAGATATTTCCTAACACAATCTCTGAAAACGTTTGGGGCCAAAGTTCTATATTAAATGGCACTAGGCTATGTTCTATTTGTTGTTATTTTTCCAGCATTTATAAGGAAATCTGTATATGATTTTGGCCTCATGCTAATAGACTGAGCTCAAATTAAACAAGTAGTCATCAAAAACACATGAGTTCCTCAAATAAGGAATACGAAAAAAATTGGAATTTTTTTAAAAAGCAAATTTTCAGTGCTACTCAAACTGCAGTATTGAAATTGCATAATTTTGGCTGGTGTAAAAAATCCAGTTTTCCTCCCGAACTTCTATAGTTTTCTCCTAAACTGCTGGCCACCCACAGACTCATCCACTATGTCCCAAGTGCCGTTTACTCTTGTAACTGATTGACTCCTCGTCCTTGCAGGAGTAGAGAGTTGCTCAAAGGAAAGTGTCTTGGTTGATGAATGTATCTGTGGCCTCAGATATCAATTTGGTTGAGAACTGAGTCACAAGGCTTAACTCTACCAGTGTGCTCACAGATCCTCAGAATACTGGGTGGGGAGAGGGGGTAGTTCAAGTTCATTTACAATCTTTTGCTTGGGACCTTGGAGGGAATGAATAATGGAAAATCCCAAACTGAGGGTAGATGAAATCAAGTGTACAAAGCAATAGCTTTTGCCACAAGTATAAGTAATAGCCCTAAATTAGGCAGGTGTGATTATCAATGTAATCACCAATCCTTTATTACCACGAGAGTAAAAAAGAATTTCTTGGCCCAAAGCCAGCACGTCTTATTTGCATCCTGATTTTCACATTCAAGTTTCCTTTGCCATCTTCTGGGGTCCCTTTCGTCCTTCCTAGGGTCCTAAATCATTGCAGAGACCCAGTCTGTTGCCATATACTTGCTAGCACGTGCTGCTCCCTCTGGGTTGTGCTCTCGCCTCCTTGCATCCGGGTCGTTGTGCACTGTATGATCCCACTAAGAAACGCACAGAGTCAGGGGAAGCACGTCTCTTCTCGCCTCTGCTGTTCTTTGCCTTTGGGCACTGCGTCAGTTCCCCTGAGCCCTTCTGCTCCCCTGAGCCCTTCTGCTGGCAGCCGACCTGCACTCACTTGCTTGCCGACCTTTCTCAGTCCCTGTTGCAGCTACACCTTCTCACTGACCACTTTCTTCTAAGCCCAAGGCCACAGTAAGGCGTACATGGAAACAGTAAGATATTTAGAGATGCGAAGACCCAGACACCAACACATGGACTGCCAGTGACTTCTGTAATGACTAAAGCCATGCTCTCTGCCTGAATACCGCCCTGCTCAGGGAATTCTGGGTGCACATTCGCCGAATTAGGGACAGCCCCCCATGTGCATTTCTCATCTAGGAAACCTCTCCCAGACAAGGTTACAAGTTCCTAAGGATCTGTACCTTTGTCTGTATGACCTTTTCTTCCTACTGTTGCTGCCAAAATTAATGATGGTGAATTTTCTTTTTTAAAGATGTATTTATTTACTTTTAGAGAAAGAGAGAGAGCATGAGTGGGAGGGGTGGAGACAGAGGGAGAGAATCTCAAGCAGGCTCTGCTCCCAGCATGGAGCCTCGTGCAGGGCCTTGATCTCAAGATCTCAAGTTGACCACCTGAGCCAAAACCAAGAGTTGGAGGCTTAAACAGAAGACAACTCTATTTTTTTTAAAGATTTTATTTAATTATTTGACAGACAGAGATCACAAGTAGGCAGAGAGACAGGCAGAGAGAGAGGAGGAAGCAGGCTTCCGCTGAGCAGAGAGCCCGATGCGGGGCTCAATCCCAGGACCCTGGGATCATGAGCCAAAGACAGAGGCTTTAGCCCACTGAGCCACCCAGGTGCCCCAAGACAACTCTATTTTAAGTTTAAAAAATACAAAAGCAGTATGCTTTACTGAGTTAAGAAGTGTGGTGGGAAATTCACAATAGGTAGAAACTTAAACACTGTCCTCCAGGCTCTCCTGCTCCCTCAGTACCTCTCTCTCTCTCTCTCCCACTTCTGCTTGTGTATGCCCTTTCCCTTCTTAAGCTATTTTTAAAAGTAGTAGTGAAATGGTGCCTGGTGGTACTTAGCTCATAGCATTCTTCCAACCACAAACCCAAAGAAAAAGCCAGTATTTTTCTCAGTTACTCTAGCCGAAAGGTTCAGAGAGAGCTCTGGCTTGGTTTTTAGCCAAGTACCTGTCTCTCATCCAGTCACGGAGGCCAGAAGGATGAAGGATGGTTAGGACAGGCCTGGTCATCTTGGACCACTGATAAACTGGATGATGGAATTTGTCAGATCCACGTGAGAAACACTGTATGTCCAGAGAAAAGGGGCAAGAGATTAATACCACAGCCACTCTTATCTGGAACAGGCTGTCTCCTTCTTAACTTTGTATTTCAGATGTTTTCTTTTGTTGGTCTCAGTGCTCCCCCAAGAGCATGCTCAAGTGTCAGTAACTCCTTGTCCAGATTTCTGTGTATGAGAAGAAGTATTTACATGTATCCAGTACATAAACACATCTATTTTGTTGGAAAAGGACATAGTACCCATGCAAGTGTTACTAGAAAGATGGCCCCCATAGAAATAAGGGCCCCCTTCCCCTAGAATTCTTTCCTGTTTTCCTCCAAGTGCAAATCAGGAATAAAATGGTTGTGGGTTTTTTTTTTAATTTATTTGACAGACATATCATAAGTAGGCAGAGAGGCAGGCAGAGAGAGAGAGAGGAGGAAGCAGGCTCCCTGCTGAGCAGAGAGACTGATGCAGGGCTCAATCCCAGGACCCTGATATCAGGACCTGAGCCAAAGGCAGAAGCTTTACCAACTGAGCCACCCAGGCACCCCAGTTGTGGGTTTTTTGATCATTGTTGTTCATTTGCTCACAATTGAACTTACTGCACAAAAGTGTTTTTAAGTACTTTGAACATTTTAATGTTTATAGATCACTAAGTGTATTCTAACTGCACACTTGGAGCATTTGAAGAACTTGCTTAACAATTAATAGTTAGGGCACCTCGGTGGCTCGGTGGGTTAAGTCTCTGCCTTTGGCCCAGGTCATGATCTCAGGGTCCTGGGATCGAGCCCCACATCGGGCTCTCTGCTCAGCAGGGAGCCTGTTTCCTCTTCTCTCTCTGCCTGCTGCTCTGCCTACTGTGATCTCTCTCCCTCTGTTAAATAAATATAATCTTTCAAAAAACCAATTAGTAGTTAATGCTACTTTATTAGGTGGTTTTCTGTAAAAACTTATTTTTTCTCTATCTATCTCTTTACTTGTAACTAGCTTACACCTTCCTTATATGACGTCACAAAGATGGAGTACCAACGGCTGTGTGGAGTGGAGGACATGACTGTGTGGCTGACCTCAAAGATGTTGAGAATTTACTCCCTAAGATTACCAGGCTTATTTACTACAAGTTGATCCCACACTACAATCATGTGGATTTTTACTTCGGACAGGACGCGCCCAAGGAAATTTACCAAGACCCTATTAGACTGATGGACGAATGTTTGGAAAAGTAAATACATTTTCCTTTCTCTAAGTAAGTGGATTCTCAAACTAATAACATGGCACACAAAATCCTAAAGTGACCCCTCCAGTGATTTTCACCTTCTAGTGTCCAAGTGTTGGGGTAATCCTCTCCCCTGAGTATGGGAATGCCCTGAGACTTGCTTCTGACCAACAGAACTGGCAAAGGGTACAGTGCCACGCCCTTGGTTAGATCATGTTTAAGGCAAAGGTGATGGGACGTCACTTCCAGATTGCATTTTATTATATGAGACTCCATCTAAGTAGACTGGAGAAGATCTTCCTCTTGTCAGCTTGATGAAGTGAACAGATATGGAAGCTTGCATGGCAAAGGAGCCACGTGTGACATCTGGCATCTGCAGGTGGCCTCCAGCCCACAACCAGCAAACTGACGGATCCTTAGTCATACAGCTGCCGGATGAATTAGAACCAGCTCTTGGGTGAGAGTGGAAGCCCATTATTCCCCAGTGTAGCCTCCAGTGGAGAAAGCAGGCTGGCCACACCTCGTGTGCAGCCCAGGAAGTCCCTGAGCAGAGGAGGGAGCTGCATCATGTCCAAACTGTGGATGCACAGCAAGAGTGAGAAAATAAATGGATTTTCTTTTAAACCTCCACATTTGTGGTTAATTTCTTATTTTTTTTTATTTTTTAAAGGTCTGTGTTTATTTATTTGACAGACAGAGATCACAAGTAGGCAGAGAGACAGGCAGAGAGAGAGGGGGAGGCAGGCTCACTGCTAAGCAGAGAGCCCGATGTGGGACTCGGTCCCATGACCCTGGAATCATGACCTGAGCTGAAGGCAGAGGCTTAGCCCACTGAGCCACCCAGGCACCCCTTGTGGTTAATTTCTTACCAGCAATAGAGAATTATTGTTGATAGTAATAACAAACCATTACCATTATTATTATTATTATTATTATTATTATTATTATTATTATTTTGTCTCTTTGGTTAAACACTTGAGAGACCCTGTTCCTTATTACCTTTATTTCCTTCTTTCTCTTGTTTTGATGAACTTCCTTAAACATTTTTTGTTTTGCAGATCTGCTAGCGATCAATTGACAGTGTTTGTCTTAAAAAAATCTTGGTTTTGCCATCACTTACGGTTGGATTATATCCCCCTTATATGTATGTTTAAATAAGATCTTATTTATCCATTCATCCATCTATAGACATTTAGGTGGTTTCCATACTTTGGCCACTGCAAATAATGTTGGGATGACCTTGGAAGTACGTGTATCTTTTAAGATCCTAATTTCTTTTTTTTTTTAAGTTTTATTTATTTATTTGACACAGATTGAGAGAGATCACAAGTAGGCAGGCAGAGAGAGATGAGAAACCAGGCTCAGAAATCCTGATGTGGGGCTTAATCCCAGGATCCTGACCTGAGCAGATGGCAGAGGTTTATTAACCCACTGAGCCACCCAGGCACCCCTTAAGATCCTAATTTCAATTTTTTTGATTATATGTACCCAGAAGTGTGAATTCTGGATCATGGAGGAGTTCTGTTTTTAATATTTTGAGGAACTTCCATACCATTTTTTATAGTGGCTGCACAATTTTATATTCTCACTGACACTGTGTAATGGTGCAATTTCTCTACATCTACACCAACACTTATTTCTTTGTCTTTTGTTTTATTGGTAGTAGTGTTGTTGTTATAGCCATCCCAGCAGTTGCAAGAAGATAGCTTTTCGTGGTTCTGATTTGTATTTCCCTGATGGTCAGCAATGAACAGAGAAGGTGCATGGCCCTGGGACCTGTCCCCCAGGAGTGAGCAAGAGAAGTGGCAATGCTTTGGAGAACAGTGTGGAGATTCCCCAAGAAATTAAAAATAGAACTTCCCTATGACCCTGCCATTGCACTCCTGGGTTTTTACCCCAAAGATACAGATGTGGTGAAAGAAGGGCCATCTGTACCCCAATGTTTATAGGAGCAATGGCCACGGTCGCCAAACTGTGGAAAGAACCAAGATGCCCTTCAACGGACGAATGGATAAGGAAGATGTGGTTCATATACACTATGGAGTATTATGCCTCCATCAGAAAGGATGAATACCCAACTTTTGTAGCAACATGGACAGCACTGGAAGAGATTATGCTGAGTGAAAGTAGTCAAGCAGAGAGAGTCAACTATCATATGGTTTCACTTATTTGTGGAGCATAACAAATAGCATGGAGGACATGGGGAGTTAGAGAGGAGAAGGGAGTTGAGGGAAATTGGAAGGGGAGGTGAACCATGAGAGACTATGGACTCTGTTTTCAGAGGGTATGGACTCTGTTTTCTGAGGGTTTTGAAGGGGCGGGGAGTGGGAGGTTGGGGTACCAGGTGGTGGGTATTATAGAGGGCACGGATTGCATGGAGCACTGGGTGTGGTGCAAAAATAATACTGTTATGCTGAAAATAAATAAAAAATAAATTTTAAAAAAAGAGGGAGAGAGATTATGATTTGGTGAGTGCTGTGAAGTGTGTAAACCTGGTGATTCACAGACCTGTACCCCT
>NC_081560.1:113061606-113079420 GCF_022355385.1 Mustela nigripes | reverse complement strand
TAACCCACTGAGCCACCCAGGCACCCCTTAAGATCCTAATTTCAATTCTTTTGAATATATACCCAGAAGTGTGAATCCTGGATCATGGAGGAGTTCTGTTTTTAATATTTTGAGGAACTTCCATTCCATTTTCTATAGTGGCTGCACCATTTTATATTCCCACTGACACTGTGTAATGGTGCAATTTCTCTACATCCACACCGACACTTATTTGTCTTTTGTTTTATTGGTAGTACTGTTGTTGTTATAGCCATCCCAGCAGTTGTGAGAAGATAGCTTTTTGTGGTTCTGATTTGCCTTTCCCTGATGGTCAGCAATGAACAGAGATGGTGCATGGCCCTGGGACCTATCCCCCAGGAGCGAGCAAGAGAAGTGGCAATGCATACATCCTTAGGAAAAGTTTGAGA
This sequence comes from Mustela nigripes, assembly GCF_022355385.1. NCBI lineage: Eukaryota > Metazoa > Chordata > Mammalia > Carnivora > Mustelidae > Mustela > Mustela nigripes. Next base: position 113,079,013 of record NC_081560.1, on the reverse strand, counting down.
GGCTCCCAGAATCTCCACCTGGGCTGATCGATGAAGGTATTTTGCCTTCATTTCTATTTTTTTTTTCTAGTAAGAGACTCTTGGACAGATATGCTTCATATTTTGTTATTCTCACAGGGTTTTTTTTAAGATTTTATTAATTTATTTTAAATAACAAGAGAGAGCGTGCACATGCATGTGCAAGTAGGGGGAGAGGCAGAGGGAGAGTGAGATCATCTTGAGCAGACTCTGTGCTGAGCGAGGAGCCTGATGCAAGGCTCAATCCCAGGACCCTGAGACCATAACTTGAGCCAAATCCAAGACTCAGATGCTTAACCAACTGAGCCACCCAGGCACCGCTCTTGCAATGTTTTTTAATGTTGTTCATTAACTCCTGGCATGTAGTTTCTGGTAAGTATGCAAGTTTTTCTATTCTATCTTTGTAGTTACTGCACTTTTTTTTTTCTTTACTCTAAGATTCTCTTTTCACCAAGAGATTTTTCACAATTTGATTTGATTGAACCTTGGGATTCTTTGGCTGTGTATTCTACTTGAAATTCAATGAACTTGTTGAATCTGTAGAAGGTTTTCATCAAATCTGAAAACTTGTTGAATCTGTAAAGTTTTCATCAAATTTGATAATTTAATAATTATTATTAATTTTATAATTTAACTAAAATATTTCTCCAAATATCTTTTTTTTTCCCTCCAAACATCTTTTGTGCTGTCACATCCCCTGAATCTCTAAGGCATTAGACCACTTGCTGTTGACCCCCAAGTCATTGAAGCTGGATGTTTTTGCCACTGTTTTCCTTTGGTGTGCTTCCTTTTAGATAATGACCATTGTGTGTGTTCATATTCACAAATTTTACCTTACACAGTGTCTAGTCAGCTGGAATCCTATCTGATGCATTTTCTTTTTTTTTTTCAGATTCAAATTTTTTATTTTTTATAAACATATATTTTTATCCCCAGGGGTACATGTCTGTGAATCACCAGGTTTACACACTTCACAGCACTCACCAAAGCACATACCCTCCCCAATGTCCATAATCCCACCCCCTTCTCCCAAACCCCCTCCCCCCAGCAACCCTCAGTTTGTTTTGTGAGATTAAGAGTCACTTATGGTTTGTCTCCCTCCCAATCCTATCTTGTTTCATTGATTCTTCTCCTACCCACTTAAGCCCCCATGTTGCATCACCACTTCCTCATATCAGGGAGATCATATGATAGTTGTCTTTCTCTGCTTGACTTATTTCGCTAAGCATGATATGCTCTAGTTCCATCCATGTTGTCGCAAATGGCAAGATTTCATTTCTTTTGATGGCTGCATAGTATTCCATTGTGTATATATACCACATCTTCTTGATCCATTCATCTTTTGATGGACATCTAGGTTCTTTCCATAGTTTGGCTATTGTGGACATTGCTGCTATAAACATTCGGGTGCACGTGTCCCTTTGGATCACTACGTTTGTATCTTTAGGGTAAATACCCAATAGTGCAATTGCTGGGTCATAGGGCAGTTCTATTTTCAACATTTTGAGGAACCTCCATGCTGTTTTCCAGAGTGGCTGCACAAGCTTGCATTCCCACCAACAGTGTAGGAGGGTTCCTCTTTCTCCGCATCCTCGCCAGCATCCGTCATTTCCTGACTTGTTGATTTTAGCCATTCTGACTGGTGTGAGGTGATATCTCATTGTGGTTTTGATTTGTATTTCCCTGATGCTGAGTGATGTGGAGCACTTTTTCATGTGTCTGTTGGCCATGTGGATGTCTTCTTTGCAGAAATGTCTGTTCATGTCCTCTGCCCATTTCTTGATTGGATTATTTGTTCTTTGGGTGTTGAGTTTGCTAAGTTCTTTATAGATTCTGGACACTAGTCCTTTATCTGATATGTCATTTGCAAATATCTTCTCCCATTCTGTCAGTTGTCTTTTGATTTTGTTAACTGTTTCCTTTGCTGTACAAAAGCTTTTGATCTTGATGAAATCCCAATAGTTCATTTTTGCCCTTGCTTCCCTTGCCTTTGGCGTTGTTCCTAGGAAGATATTGCTGAGGCAGAGGTCGAAGAGGTTGCTGCCTGTGTTCTCCTCAAGGATTTTGATGGATTCTTTTCGCACATTGAGGTCCTTCATCCATTTTGAGTCTACTTTTGTGTGTGGTGTAAGGAAATGGTCCAATTTCATTTTTCTGCATGTGACTGTCCAATTTTCCCAGCACCATTTATTGAAGAGGCTGTCTTTTTTCCATTGGACATTCTTTCCTGCTTTGTTGAAGATTAGTTGACCATAGATTTGAGGGTCTATTTCTAGGCTCTCTATTCTGTTCCATTGATCTATGTGTCTGTTTTTGTGCCAGTACCATGCTGTCTTGATGATGACAGCTTTTTAAGAGAGCTTGAAGTCCAGAATTGTGATGCCACCAACGTTGGCTTTCTTTTTCAATATCCCTTTGGATATTCGAGGTCGTTTCTGGTTCCATATAAATTTTAGAATTATTTGTTCCATTTCTTTGAAAAACATGGATGGTACTTTGATAGGAATTGCATTAAATGTGTAGATTGCTTTAGGTAGCATAGACATTTTCACAATATTTATTCTTCCAATCCAGGAGCATGGAACATTTTTCCATTTCTTTGTGTCTTCCTCAATTTCTTTCATGAGTACTTTATAGTTTTCTGAGTATAGATTCTGTGTCTCTTTGGTTAGGTTTATTCCTAAGTATCTTATGGTATTGGATGCAATTGTAAATTTGATTGACTCCTTAATTTCTCTTTCTTCTGTCTTGCTGTTGGTGTAGAAAAATGCAAGTGATTTCTGTGCATTGATTTTATATCCTGACACTTTACTGAATTCCTGTATAAGTTCTAGAAGTTTTGGAGTGGGGTCTTTTGGGTTTTCCACATATAGTATCATATCATCTGCGAAGAGTGATAATTTGACTTCTTCTTTGCCGATTTGGATGCCTTTAATTTCCTTTTGTTCTCTGATTGCTGAGGCTAGGACCTCTAGTACTATGTTGAATAGCAGTGGTGACAATGGACATCCCTGCCGTGTTCCTGACCTTAGCGGAAAAGCTTTCAGTTTTTCTCCATTGAGAATGATATTTGCGATGGGTTTTTCATAGATGGCTTTGATGATGTTGAGGTATGTGTCCTCTATCCCTACACTTTGAAGAGTTTTGATCAGGAAGGGATGCTGTACTTTGTCAAATGCTTTTTCAGCATCTATTGAGAGTATCATATGGTTCTTGTTCTTTCTTTTATTGATGTGTTGTATCACATTGACTGATTTGCGGATGTTGAACCAACCTTGCAGCCCTGGAATAAATCCCACTTGGTCGTGGTGAATAATCTTTTTAATGTACTGTTGAATCCTATTGGCTAGTATTTTGTTGAATATTTTCGCATCTGTGTTCATCAAGGATATTGGTCTATAGCTCTCTTTTTTGATGGGATCCTTGTCTGGTTTTGGGATCAAGGTGATGCTGGCCTCATAAAATGAGTTTGGAAGTTTATCTTCCATTTCTATTTTTTGGAACAGTTTCAGGAGAATAGGAATTAGTTCTTCTTTAAATGTTTTGTAGAATTCCCCTGGGAAGCCATCTGGCCCTTGGCTTTTGTTTGTTTGGAGATTTTTAATGACTGTTTCAATCTCCTTACTGGTTATGGGTCTGTTCAGGCTTTCCATTTCTTCCTGGTTCAGTTGTGGTAGTTTATATGTTTCTAGGAATGCATCCATTTCTTCCAGATTGTCAAATTTATTGGCATAGAGTTGCTCATAGTATGTTCTTATAATAGTTTGTATTTATTTGGTGTTAGTTGTGATCTCTCCTCTTTCATTCATGGTTTTATTTATTTGGGTCCTTTCTCTTTTCTTTTGATAAGTTGGGCCAGCGGTTTATCAATTTTATTAATTCTTTCAAAGAACCAGCTCCTAGATTCATTGATTTGTTCTATTGGTTTTTTGGTTTCTATTTCATTGATTTCTGCTCTGATCTTTATGATTTCTCTTCTCCTGCTAGGCTTAGGGTTTCTTTCTTGTTCTTTCTCCAGCTCCTTTAGGTGTAGGGTTAGGTTGTGTACCTGAGACCTTTCTTGTTTCTTGAGAAAGGCTTGTACCGCTATATATTTTCCTCTCAGGACTGCCTTTGTTGTGTCCCACAGATTTTGAACCGTTGTATTTTCATTGTCATTTGTTTCCATGATTTTTTTCAATTCTTCTTTAATTTCCCAGTTGACCCATTCATTCTTTAGAAGGATGCTGTTTATTCTCCATGTATTTGGGTTTTTTTCAAACTTCCTTTTGTGGTTGAGTTCTAGCTTTAGAGCATTGTGGTCTGAAAATATGCAGGGAATGATCCCAATCTTTTGATACCGGTTGAGTCCTGATTTAGGACCAAGGGTGTGATCTATTCTGGAGAATGTTCCATGTGCACTAGAGAAGAATGTGTATTCTGTTGCTTTGGGATGAATTGTTCTGAATATATCTGTGATGTCCATCTGGTGCAGTGTGTCGTTTAAGGCCTTTATTTCCTTGCTGATATTTTGCTTGGATGATCTGTCCATTTCAGTGAGGGGAGTATTAAAGTCCCCTACTATTATTGTATTATTGTTTATGTGTTTCTTTGATTATGTTATTAATTGGTTTATATAGTTGGCTGCTCCCATGTTGGGGGCATAGATATTTAAAATTGTTAGATCTTATTGTTGGACAGACCCTTTGAGTATGATATAGTGTCCTTCCTCATCTCTAATTATAGTCTTTGGCTTAAAATCTAATTGATCTGATATAACGATTGCCAGTCCTGCTTTCTTCTGATGTCCATTAGCATGGTAAATTCTTTTCCACACCCTCACTTTAAATCTGGAGGTGTCTTCAGTCTTCAAATGAGTTTCTTGGAGGCAACATATAGATGGGTTTTGTTTTTTTATCCATTCGGATACCCTGTGTCTTTTGACAGGGGCATTTAGCCCATTAACATTCAGGGTAACTATTGAGAGATATGAATTTAGTGCCATTGTATTGCCTGTAAGGTGACTGTTACTGTATATGGTCTCTGTTCCTTTCTGATGTTCCACTTGTAGGCTCTCTCTTTGCTTAGAGGACCCCTTTCAATATTTCCTGTAGAGCTGGTTTGGTATTTGCAAATTCTTTCAGTTTTTGTTTTTCCTGGAAGCTTTTAATCTCTCCTTCTATTTTCAGTGATAGCCTAGCTGGATATAGTATTCTTGGCTGCATGTTTTTCTCGTTTAGTGCTCTGAAAATATCATGCCAGCTCTTTCTGGCCTGCCAGGTCTCTGTGGATAAGTCAGCTGCCAATCTAATATTTTTACCATTGTATGTTACAGACTTCTTTTCCTGGGCTGCTTTCAGGATTTTCTCTTTGTCACTGAGACTTGTAAATTTTACTATTAGGTGACGGGGTGTGGGCCTATTCTTATTGATTTTGAGGGGCATTCTCTGAACCTCCTGAATTTTGATGCTCGTTCCCTTTGCCATATTGGGGAAATTCTCCCCAATAATTCTCTCCAGTATATCTTCTGCTCCCCTCTCTCTTTCTTCTTCTTCTGGAATCCCAATTATTCTAATGTTGTTTCGTCTTATGGTGTCACTTATCTCTCAAATTCTCCCCTCGTGGTCCAGTAGCTGTTTGTCCCTCTTTTTCTCAGCGTCTTTATTCTCTGTCATTTGGTCTTCTATATCACTAATTCTTTCTTCTGCCTCACTTATCTTAGCAGTGAGAGCCTCCATTTTTTATTGCACCTCATTAATAGCTTTTTTGATTTCAACTTGGTTAGATTTTAGTTCTTTTATTTCTCCAGAAAGGGCTTTTATATCTCTCGAGAGGGTTTCTCTAATATCTTCCATGCCTTTTTCGAGCCCGGCTAGAACCTTGAGAATTGTCATTCTGAACTCTAGATCTGACATATTACCAATGTCTGTATTGCTTAGGTCCCTAGCCTTTGGTACTGCCTCTTGTTCTTTTTTTTGTGTTGAATTTTTCCGTCTTGTCATTTTGTCCAGATAAGAGTATATGAAGGGGTAAGTAAAATACTAAAAGGGTGGCAACAACCCTAGGAAAATATGCTTTCAGAAAGTGGTTGTTTTTCTGTTTCCAGAATTGCTGTTCTTCTTCTCTTTGATCTGCCGATGGATTTTCAGGTGTTTGCAATCTTTAGATAAGCTATCTAGCTGATCTCCGGCTAGCTGAAGTAGTCTCAGCCTGCTACTTCTCCGCCATCTTGACTCCTCTCCTCTGATGCATTTTCTATTTTGGAGCCTATATTCTTCATCTCTAGAGATCCCATTTAGGTCTATTTTAGATCTTCCTTTTCCTGCCTTTTTCGAGTTCTTTTTTTTGGCTTAAAATCTAATTTAACTGATATAAGGATTGCCACCCCAGCTTTCTTTGGATATCCATTAGCACGGTAAATTGTTTTCCACCCCCTCACTTTCAATCTTGAGGTGTCTTTGGGTCTAAAATGAGTTTCTGCAGACAGAATTTTTTTTTAATTTTTTAATTTTTTATAAACATATATTTTTATCCCCAGGGGTACAGGTCTGTGAATCACCAGGTTTACACACTTCACAGCACTCACCAAAGCACATACCCTCCCCAATGTCCATAATCCCACCCCCTTCTCCCAAACCCCCTCCCCCCAGCAACCCTCAGTTTGTTTTGTGAGATTAAGAGTCACTTATGGTTTGTCTCCCTCCCAATCCCATTTTGTTTCATTGATTCTTCTCCTACCCACTTGCAGACAGAATATTGATGGGTCTTTTTTTTAATCCATTCTGATGCCCTATATCTTTTGATTGGGACATTTAACCCATTTACATTCAAAGTAACTATTGGAAGATATGAATTTAGTGCCATTTTATTGCCTATATGGTGACTGTTACTGTATATTGTCTCTGCTCCTTTCTGGTTTGTTACTTTTAGGCTCTCTCTTCGCTTAGAGGACCCCTTTCAATATTTCCTGTAGGGCTCATTTGGTGTTTGCAAATTCTTTTAGTTTTTGTTTATCCTGGAAGCTTTTATCTCTCCTTCTATTTTCAATGAAACCCTAGCTGGGTATGGTATTCTTTGCTGCATATTTTTCTCATTTAGTTTTTCCTCTGACTCATCTTCCCTATTCCTCTTTTCAAGGGTGTTTTCAACATGAAATACCATTGTACTGGAACTTACCATGATTCTGCTGCTTTTCATTTTCTTCCACCAAACTCCAGCTTCCCTAGCTATATTTCACAGTTCCTCATGACCTGACTTCACTTGCTTTTCTAGATATATCTGCCTCTGCTTCTCTAACCAGATGCCCATCTTTCATTTGAATGAGGTCTATTTATTGCAGTCTTCCCATGCATCTTCCTCATTCTCCTCAAACAGCCTGGGCCAAACACATGATTGGCCCAGGCTGTTTGCCCTAAACAGAATGGAATTCAATTAAAATTAAGTCACAATGTTGCATTTCTTGATCAGGTTGGATTTTCTTGCCTTTAGTGCTGTCTCTTAAAAATACTCTTTAAGTTTATAATTTATTTTCGGTAAAAGCTTCAAGGCACATCACTATCACTCTCATCAATCATGTAAATATCGTATTTTTAGTTTGATTTTGTATTACGTGTTCAGGAATCTGAATATTGGCAGCTTCCAGAGGGGAGAAAGCTTTGACATGGAACCACTTTTCAGTTTCACCCTAAGCCTACTTTGTTCAGGACCAGGGGGCTAAGGGTTCTCCATCTAGGGGTGTCTTTGTGACCCCCCAACAAAGAAATTTGTAAACAACTCCTCAGAGTTACAAGTCATTCTTTTAAATAAATGTACTCTGTGGGGCACCTGGGTGGCTCAGTCAGTTAGGTGTCCAACTCTTGGCTTCAGCTCAGGTTATGATCTCGGGGTTCTGAGATCGAGTCCCCCTTTGGGCTCTACACTGAGTGTACAGTCTGGTTGAGATTCTGCCTCTCCCTTTGCCCCTCCCCATGCTTGTGCTCTCTCTAAATAAATACATACATAAATAAAATCTTAAAAAATAATTTACTCTGGGGCATCCAGGTGGCTCAGTGGGTTAAAGCCTCTGCCTTTGGCACAGGTCATGATACCAGGGTCCTGGGATCCAGCCGCACATTGGGCTCTCTGCTCATCAGGGAGCCTGCTTCCTCCTCACTCTCTACCTGCCTCTCTGCCTACTGTGATCTCTGTCTGTCAAATAAATAAATAAAATCTTTAAAAACAATAATAATAATTTACTCTGCACCTCCTATGTGTCAGAGGCTGGAGATAATAGGACATTAAACAAGGAAAATGTGGTTCTCATCTTATGACTTATACCGAGGTTAAAAGATGCTAGGGAATTTCAACCCAATGAGGGTAGTAATAAAAATAGCTAACAGTCTTTCCCACTTACTGACTTCTAGGGGATTTACCAAAGGCATGGCCTGAGCCACTTCTCCCTGCCCAAATCTCGGTGATAAAGGGATTAGGCTATTTCAAAGACCACAGAGGCCCAGAAGCCTTGCATACTACCTCGGGCCAATCAGGGGCAAGTCTGGGTCTTAAAAGTTCTCTGAATCTGGATTACAACTCTCATCACTTCCTTGTGTTGTCTCTATAAAGAACAGATAAGGAAGCGCAGGCGAGACCCTCTGGTAAGGGAGGCTCTTGTTTGGTATGGGGGTGCCTGGCCAGGCCAGAATTTCATACTGATTTTAAGAAACAGAGCAAGTAAAACAAAATCTGTGTCACCAGAACTGCATAAAGGGAGCTGCCTAGCCAGCCCCAGGGGCAGGGGTGAAGTGGGTCGGGTCAGACTGGAGCAGGCAGGTCCTCCAGTAGGTGAAACAGGACACCCCAGTTCTGAGTTGAACCCACCCCAGCAGAGAGGAGAGCCAGGTTCAGCAGCTGGGTTGTTATTCCTCTGATGGATCTGTTGACAGGTGTGTTAGGGTGGTTCTCTCACAGCCACAACACATCAGGGTCACAGCCAGGAGTCATACCTTTGACCCCATGCAACCCAATTCCTGTCAGGGAAGCCTTGCCCTGCCCCACTGGAGAATTACCCAACCTTCAACAGAGCCCTGTTCCCTCTGTGGTAAGGAGAACTGGAAAATCTGAGAGGTTGCCATCCTCTGCAATAACACACCTTTCCTCCTTCTTCACCCGAGCTTTCTTATCTGAGGCTGCACATTTTCCCATCTTTGGGTTTCCATCTTCTAGGCTCCTCTTCCAGGCCTGGTGGCATCTGCTATCCCACCCATCAGCATGGCATCAGAGGGATGCATTCTGTTTAGAGAAATGAACCACCAGTTCTCAGCCCTTCCTTCAAGGGTATCATGGGGACCCTTGAACAGTTATAAAGATCATCATTACACACACACACAAAGCAGCAAACCCTTCTCTCTATGACATCGCATGCTCTTTTCAAAACAGACTGATCATGGCCAACATTGAGGAATATAAAGGATTATTGAAACAGTGTGTTGTACCCCTGAAACTAATATAACATTGCAAGGCAGTTAGACTTCAATAATAAAGAAATGATAAAAGAAAATAAATTTTTAAGTGTTTTCTCATGCATGATCACCTCTTCTCTTGACTGAGCAGGAACATGGAACTGCTATGGAAACAATCCTCATGGTCACATTAGACACTGGAAGTTCAGAGCTAACGTCACTATTTATTAGCTGTGTGACCCTAGAAAAGTCATATCTCATGGATTCTAGCTACTTCGTTTTTTTTGTTTGTTTGTTTTTTGTTTTTTGTTTTTTTTTTTTTTAATGAAATGGAGACCCTCATTCCTGCCTCGGCTATATGCAGCCATCATGAAGACTGAAACTGTTTGTGAAGTAAATTTGTAGAGGACAGCACTTCATCACAGACCCTGAACTCTTTCGGTTTGGTTCCTAGTCCACTGTTACCTTTATATAATAGACAAGTTAGTTAATCACCCTAATCCACATTTTTCCTACCTTTAAAATGGAAATATTGTTAAGTGCCTCTATATTGAGTTGTGAGGTAATAAAGCAGAAGAATTTAGCACAATGCCAGTTCCATAGAAAGAGGTGGGTAGATATTATTATTTATAAAGTGCTGGGTACATTATGGTTTCAGATTTCCAGTCATGATCTATATCCCATATGGAAAAATAGAATTCTTGTTTCACATAGGAATTAGGTATACCAAGACGTTAAATGGCACATGTGAAGTCTTATTTAATCACAAGACCTGTTTCCTTGGACATACTTATCTGAGTAACATTACTAGAAGTCATCTCTACTTATTTCTTTGAGATACATAACACTTGTCAACCATGCTGTTTAGTGATTTCTAGATGGTTCTCTCATTGCATTCTCACACTGACCCAGAAGATGGACTCCATGGTTCCTCTATTTTACAGATAAGAAGATGGAATGTTTGAAAAGCTAATAAGTTCCTCAGGCGATGGAGTCATTTTTGCAGGGATAGAGAGGATAAACCCAAAGCTGTCTATAAGTTCAAGAGACAGTACTGAATCACAGTACCATATTGCCAGCATCATAGTATTTGTCAATCAATTATTCCCCATTTATTCACACAGTCAATTAAATCATCCCTGATATTTTGTCTGACACTCTACTCTCCAGTGCTGTAGGGAGAGAAGGGGAAGTGGTACTGAGTGTGGCATGGGGATGAGAATGAATATTCTCATAGTGTCTCTGCTGTGTGACATAATGAACAAGATGCACATTATCTCCCTTAATCCTTTGGATAGTTTATGACCTAGATATTAGTATACCCACTTTACAAATGAAGAAGATTAGTACCAGAAACAATTAACTAAGGTACCCAAGGTCAAATAACAAATAACCAGGTGGTCACTCTAGTTCCCAAAAGCACTTCTGCATGCTTTCAAGGAGTGGAAATAAAATCACGTGTACGTAGAAGCTGATAGCTTGTCATAACAGACACTAAGCCCAAAGTGTTACTGAACCTCAAAGAAAGGAAAGATCACAGAAGGCTGAGAGTAGAGAAGACAGCCCAGAGGAGAAAAGGAATGGCCTGAATCATAAAGGAAGTCTTGGGTGGATATACTGAAAGAGGAAGGGACAGGGAATATAGAGATTAATCTGGTCTCCAAATGAACTTGGGTGGGAGTCCAACAGCCTAATGACTGTGGATGTTTCTCATTATGATTGTACAAAATCAGTCGTCAATAAATAGCTGCTGAATGGCTAGGAGTGTCCTCTCTGTCCTCTAGCACTGGTTTAGGTCCTGTAGGAATTGGAGTACTTTCAAGATATATGATTAATATATTTGGACCAAGACTCCTTTCTCAAGAATTTCTTATCATATATAAAGGAGCTTTAGATACGAGGGGGACGGTATTGAATGGGGAAGTTTGGCTGGCAGGACAACAGAAGGCTTCACAGGGAAGACCCTCTTCAGTGATGACGGCGTATCAGCCTGGCATATGGCGACTCTTGTTCCTAGCAGTGTCCCAGAAGTGATGGCGCTTATGTAAAACTGAGCCACATAACTAAAATTACCATAAAGTGCAAAACATAAATCAATACATGTGTTTATAATTTTCATTGGGAAGTATAGCTGCCAAAAGAACTGTATCATTTTTATGACCAAATTAGTTTATTCTTTCCCTGTAATAAAACACCTAAGTCCTAGTATGTGAATGTTACCTGGTGTCCAAGGGAACAAACACAAAGGAAGTATATGCTTTGGCAAAAATCACCATCTACACATCCTTTAAGAACATTGAGTCCTTCCCACATGTAAATAACAGTCTCATCACTTTATGTCTGTTATTTACATCTATTAGGTTTAATCTTCATAATAATCTCATAAAATGGTAATTTCCTCATCCTTTCTTTCCAGATGAAGGAACTGAATTTTGTAAATATTGGACAACTTTCCCCCACAATATCAGTTCTCTAAAATTTGGGATCTTGACTTTACCAAGTTCTTCATCTTTATGTTATGAGGCTGTGAGTACCTATTACAACCTAACTGGGCATTCAGAACGCAAAGAGCAATAAGGTAGACACTGTTCCTGTCCAAGTGAAACTTATAGACTCATGAGAAAAGCAGATATCTGACAGTTGTTTACTCACATAATTAAATCTTTAATTATAATATTGATACATCTACCAGCAAGAAGGACACTCTCATCTAGGTGGACAGGGAAGGAAGTCTCTGAGCAAACAAAATTTCATCTCAGATCTGTCAAGTGTTCTAGATATTGCAGGCAGGGAACTGGATCAGGTGGCAAAGAGCTAGGCTTGCTGGAGACAATTAAAGAGGCAAGGGGAGCCAGGAGAGAGTGGGGCAAGATGAGCTCCAGAGGGAGGCTGTGGGCTTTCCTAGACAGTCACAGAACTTTGAATGCAAAGCCATTTAAGAGTTTTAATTACAAGAGTGCTCAAAACAGACTCAGATGTGTGATTTAAAGGGATGACAGTAGCTGCAACATGGATAAGGCATTACTAGAAAGTTCTAGCGCTCCAGCTGAAGGTAAGGCTGCTTTGGATACCACAGGTCTACTTGGAACCACAGATCTAGGCATGGACAAATACTTTCACAATTCTACATTAAGGACTCCATCACCTTTTAGGGATAATCAGTGAAACTGTGCTGATACCCCTGGTCTCAAGGTAAAAACCTCTGAAAAAAAGCGAGACTAATCACACATATATATAACTACTGTTTATTCAGCCAACACTCAGAAGGAGTGGATCTAGGAAGCTCTCAATCTTGTAAATGAATTTAAATGATGGCAAAACTATTCTAGTGACTTTTAAAATATTTATTTATTCATTTGAGAGAGAAAGCATGAGCAGGGGAAGGGGCAGAGGGAGAGGCAGACTCCCTGCTGAGCACAGAGCCCAATGTGGGGCTCTCCATCCCAGGACCCTGAGTCAATGACCTGATTCAAAATCAAGAGTGGGGCACTTAACTGACTGAGCCACCCAGTGGAAATATGAAATCCTTTAAAAAAAGAAAAGAAAAGAAAAGAAAACTTTTTAAATAACAGTTTAGCATTTGTTATTGGCATAGAGTCAATGTAACAAGCTCTCTATCTAGATTTACTGAGCTGGAGAAGACTGGTGATCAAGGTTCATTTGATGAAGTATTATAACTAAATATTGGTGAGCAAGATGTTTGGCTGGACAGGAAGACTCAAGGCTCAGCTGGGGAGAGCAGAGGCTGAGTACTTGAGAAAATATGTTCGATGAATCAAAGAGTGAACAGTGCCGTAGGCAGTCATCTAATTCAGGTCAGACATATGACACAAAGCTATGTATCTGGGTAGAGTTCCAGTGAAGAAATAAGGTATCTGGTTGGAGAAAAGTGCAAGCACAAGACTGATAGGACAGTGCTGTCCCCTCCAATACACAGTCACTAGTCTGATGTGGCTCTAATGTTTTTACAATGTGTTAGTCCTAACGGGGATGTGCTGTGAGTGTCACATAGTCACCAGGTTTCAAAGACTTAGTGCAAAAATCATAATAATAAAAGAAAGTCTCTTGTTAATAATATTGATTACATATTGAAATGATAATATTGGGGTTCTATTGGTTTAAAGGAAGTATAATATAAAAATTAATTTCACCAGTTTCCTTATTCTTTAAAAAAATGTGGTTACAAGAAAATTTAAATGATATGTGTAGTTCACATCACGTTTCTATTGGACAATGCTGGCATACAGAAAAGGGTTATCTCCTAAGAAATCTGGTTATTTGTAGAAAAAAACTTGAATGGTTCTACATTGATGAGTTGTGTTTTTTTTAATGTATGGAGAAATTAAGGAAGAGAGGTTGTGGGAAAGATATCTGATTATGCCATAATAGACTTAAGGGTATATTAATAATAACAGAAAAATGACTCTCCAGTAGTAATTTTTTATTGTATTAATATGCAATGTAATCTATGACTAACAGTGGAATTATACCCATTTAGTACAAAATCAAAAACAAGATTGACTTTTCCTATGAGTTTACTCTCTTATTAAATCTACTATATAATGAAGTTAAGAAAAATGTCCTTCAAAGCATACTTAAAAGCAAAGAAATCCAGTAGAATCTATAGAGTAACGAGGTAAAACACCTGATACAAAGTAAATAATAAATAGTTAAGATTTCACTATTTTTATGAATAATAATATTATGCCTCAGTAATTAAGCAATGTTTTCTGGACTTCTGGATTCATCCGTTTATTTATTCACTCACTCAGCAAATACATTAGAGGTTGACAGTGATTAGGAGAGGGATGAAATCAAAGCCATTGGCCCATTTTTCAGGGGTGTTGAGGGGATTTGAAGGTGATTTAACAGCAATGTAACACAGCAGAAAATTCATTCAGAAAAGAAACAGGAGCATGTATCAAAATAGTCAGTGTTATCTTGTTGCTCTTTCCAACGGCCTTTCATTTACCCACAAATTGATGAGATGGTGTCTAAAACTAGACACGACATAGATTCCTGGCCAAGTGTCTTGTGTGTGTGTGTGTCTGTGCATGTCTGTGCATGTTAAAAAAAAAAACAAACAAAAAACAAAACAAAACAAAACAAATTCCCACTTGAACATACCCCCTACAGGAATCAAATACAAAATGAGCTATAGGGAATACCATACATAAATTCTGCACATTAAGTAGGCAGGCAGGCAGGTAAGCAGACTTGGAGGATTAGATGCTATAAATCTCCTCCCAGCAGATGATATGGCTCCTCCTCTTCATTCCCTTGAAGCTTTGACCTTTGCCATGAATGTGGTCCTGATCCAGCCACTCCAGGACGTGGAAGTCATCAAAGGCAAACACCTGCACTTTTGGTAACAACTTCTCTTTAAATGGACGTGATCTTTCCTTTGCACATTTCCGATCAGGATGAGCGTCCATTCAATTAGCTTTTTATGACCTCTTTTCAAAAACCTTTAAAATTTCAGATATTTATGCTAGATCTTTTCATTTGCCTTTTCTCTCTTCCGCCTCTCTATCCTATAGCCATCCAGTGATTGAGGGTGGGTACAGACTACTGGAGCTGACTGGGAGATTCACCAACAGCAGCCAGCATTAAAGAGAGCGTGCTCCATTCTGATAGGTAACTTCAGAAACAGCATTGTTTCTTAGACATGTCATGAGCATGGCCAACTCTGCTTGATGGGTAAAGAAATAAAATAGTTAAATGTAATTTAAGTGCCTTTTCTAAGGCCAAGGTGGGCTAATCAATCATTGTGTGTGTGTGCGCGTGTGCGTGCTTAAAGCTCTGTTTGAATTTTAGGATGCATAATGAATTAGATAAATTATCTGGTGAACAAGCAACAGATTCTGTCTTTCTGTTCATGCAAAGTCTTTTATTCCAGAGGAAAATATGTCTAAAGGGGGTAAGGCTTAATTATTTGTTTTTCTAAAATTCTCATTCCTTTCTATTTTTAACCTTGACTTGCTTTCAAGGGAAAATGATTTCCCCTTTGACACAAAGTTATGTGTTACAAAAAAAAAAAAAAAATCAATCTTGGGGGAGAAAGAAGCAAACAAACAAACAAAAAAAGATAAGATGTAATAGCAAAAGTATTTTGAATTAGAACATCAGAAGGAAAATAATAATCATTGTCACCAATAGATACCAAATTCAAGGATCCATGTTCTATGTTCAAGCACATGTTTTTAGACACCTTGATATTTGAATGAGGATCCATCATTAAAAAAATTGGCTCAGACTGCAATATGATCTTTGGACCAAGGTTTCAGAAACACCACCTTGCTTAAGAATGCTTGGATCAACCAGGAGATCAAAGAAGAACTTAAACAATTCATAGACACCAATGAGAATGAAGACACTTCGGTCCAAAACCTATGGGATACAGCAAAGGTGGTCCTAAGAGGGAAATACATAGCCATCCAAGCCTCCCTCAAAAAAATTGAAAATCCAGAATGTACCAGCTGTCTCTACACCTTAAAGAGCTGGAGAACAAACAACAAATCAAGCCAACACTATATGTAAGAAGGGAAATAATCAAAATTAGAACAGAGGTCAATGGGGTAGAAACCAGAGATACAGTAGAATGTATCAATAAAACTAGAATCTGGTTTTTTGAAAGAATCCATAAGATTGATAAACCATTGGCCACACTAATCCAAAAGAAAAGAGAGAAAGCCCAAATTCATAAAATTATGAATGAAAGGGCGAGATCACAAGTAACACCAAGGAAGTAGAAACAATTATCAGAAGTTATTATCAACAGTTACATGCCAATAAGCTAAGCAACCTAGATGAAATGGATGCATTCCTGGAAAACTATAAACTCCCAAACTTGAATGAGAAGAAATTGACAACCTTAATAGATCAATATCTAGTAACGAGATTGAAGTGGTGATCAAAAACCTCCCAAAAAACAAGACCCCAGGACCTGACGGATTCCCTGGGGAATTCTACCAAACTTTCAAAGAAGAAATAACACCTATTCTCCTGAAGTTGTTTCAAAAAATTGAAGCAGAAGGAAAACTTCCTGACTCTTTCTCTTGACTCTTGCTGGAAAAGCCAGCATTTCCCTGATCCCCAAACCAGGCACGACCCTACCAAAAAGGAGAATTTCAGACCAATATCACTGATGAATATGGATGCTAAGATTCTCAACAAGATCCTAGCAAACAGGATCCAACAGCACATTAAAAAGATTATCCACCATGACCAGGTGGGATTCATCCCTGGGCTATAAGGATGGTTCAACATTCGCAAATCAATCAATGTGATAGAAAAAAATTAATAAGAGAAGAGAGAAGAACCACGTGGTCTTCTCAATTGATGCAGAAAAAGCATTTGACAAAATCCAGCATCCGTTCCTGATTAAAACGCTTCAAAGTATAGGGATAGAGGAAACATTCTTGAACTTCATCAAATCTACCTATGAAATACCCACAGCAAATATCATCCTCAATGGGAAAAAGCTTGTGTCCTTCTCGTTGAAATCAGAAACACGACAAGGAGGCCCACTCTCACCACTCTTGTTCAATATAGTATTAGAAGTCCTAGCAACAGCAATCAGACAACAAAGGGAAATAAAAGGTACCCAAATTGGTAATGAAGAAGTCAAACTCTCTCTATTCGCAGATGACATGATTCTTTATATGGAAAAGAATCCACCCCCAAACTACTAGAACTCCTGCAACGTGGCAGGATACAAAGTCAATATGCAGAAATCAGTGGCTTTCTTATACACTAACAATGAAAGGGAAATTAGAGAATCAATTCCATTTACTATAGCACCAAGAACCATAAGATACTTGGGAATAAATGTAACCAAAGAGGTAAAGGATCTGTAATTGAGGAACTACAGAACACTCATGAAAGAAATTGAAGAAGACACAAAAAGATGGAAGACCATTCCATGCTCTTGGATCGGAAGAATAAACATTGTTAAAATGTCTATACAGCCT
>NC_081560.1:113042832-113061506 GCF_022355385.1 Mustela nigripes | reverse complement strand
GAAGAAGACACAAAAAGATGGAAGACCATTCCATGCTCTTGGATCGGAAGAATAAACATTGTTAAAATGTCTATACTGCCTAGAGCAATCTATATTTTTAATGCCATTCCGATCAAAATTCCACCAGTATTCTTCAAAGAGCTGGAGCAAATAATCCTAAAATTTGTATGGAATCAGAAGAGACCCCGAATCGCTAAGGAAATGTTGAAAACCAAAAATAAAACGGGGGGCATCATGTTACCTGATTTCAAGCTTTACTACAAAGTTGTGATCACCAAGACAGAATGGTACTGGCATAAAAACAGACACATAGACCAGTGGAACAGAGTAGAGAGCCCAGATATGGACCCTCAACTCTATGGTAATTTAATCTTTGACAAAACAGGAAAAAATGTACAGTGGAAGAAAGAAAGTCTCTTCAATTAATGGTGCTGGGAAAACTGGACAGCTATATGTAGAAGAATGAAACTCGACCATTCTCTTACACCGTACACAAAGATAAACTCAAAATGGATAAAAGACCTAAACGTGAGACAAGAATCCATCAGAATCCTAGAGGAGAACATAGGCAGTAATCTCTTCAATATCAACCACAGCAACTTCTTTCAAGATATGTCTCCAAAGGAAAAGGAAACAAAAGCCAAAATAAACTACTGGAACTTCATCAAAATCAAAAGCTTCTGCACAGCCAAGAAAACAGTCAAGAATACAAAGAGGCAACCCACGGAATGGGAGAAGATATTTGCAAATGACAATACAGACAAAAGGTTGATATCCAGGATCTATAATGAACTCATCAAACTCAGCACACACAAAATAGACAATCATATCAAAAAATGGGCAGAAGATATGGACAGACACTTCTCCAATAAAGACATACAAATGGCTATCAGACACATGAAAAAATGTTCATCATCACTAGCCGTCAGGGAGATTCAAATTAAAACTACATTGAGATATCACCTTACACCAGTTAGAATGGCCAAAATTAACAAGACAGGAAACAACATGTATTGGAGGGGATGTGGAGAAAGGGGAACCCTCTTCCACTGTTGGTGGGAATGCAAGTTGGTGCAGCCTCTTTGGAGAACAGTGTGGAGATTCCTCAAGAAATTAAAAATAGAACTTCCCTATGACCCTGCCATTGCACTCCTGGGTATTTAGCCCAAAGATACAGATGTGGTGAAAAGAAGGGCCATCTGTATCCCAATATTTGTAGGAGCAATGGCCACGGTCGCCAAACTGTGGAAAGAACCAAGATGCCCTTCAACGGACAAATGGATAAGGAAGATGTGGTCCAGGTCCATATACACTATGGAGTATTATGCCTCCATCAGAAAGGACGAATACCCAACTTTTGTAGCAACATGGACGGCACTGGAAGAGATTATGCTGAGTGAAATAAGTCAAGCAGAGAGAGTCAACTATCATATGGTTTCACTTATTTGTGGAGCATAACAAATAGCATGGAGGACATGGGGAGTTAGAGAGGAGAAGGGAGTTGAGGGAAATTGGAAAAGGAGGTGAACCATGAGAGACTATGGATGCTGAAAAATAATGTGAGGGTTTTGAAGGAGCAGGGGGTAGGAGTCAGTTTCCAGGTGGTGGGTATTATAGAGGGTGTGGATTGCATGGAGCACTGGGTGTGGTGAAAAAATAATGAATACTGTTATGCTGTAAATAAAAAATAAATTTAAAA
The DNA here is from genome assembly GCF_022355385.1 of Mustela nigripes. NCBI lineage: Eukaryota > Metazoa > Chordata > Mammalia > Carnivora > Mustelidae > Mustela > Mustela nigripes. The sequence goes on along the minus strand of NC_081560.1, from coordinate 113,059,807 downwards.
AATAAATAAATAATTAAAAAAAAAGACTGACCTTTAATCTACATTTTGCCCAAGATCATGTTCCAGCTTTAATATCATCTAATTGGTGGGGGGGTGGGGGGAGTGAAGCAGGGAAATTTTGAGCTTTTAGAAAGTAGGAGCTATAGTTTTGTATTTCACAGGGCCAATGAAGAAGTTGCAATGTGTTTCATTTTAGCTTATTTCAACAGGTTGAAAGCATTCAAGAGGGGATCTGAGAGGGCCACGAGGTAGGGCCACAAGTTAGAATTCTGAAATTCTCCCTGGTCTGCAGCCTGTCAAGGCTGGAGACATTTAGCTCCATTCCTGCTGCTCCCACACCGTGCATGGTCACAAATCTACATTAATACTAATAACATTGTGCCTCTCAGAACTCCCCAGAGAGTTTGCTAAGTTCTGTTTGAAGTGATTCTGGAAGTCAGAAGCCATGTGCATTTCCCAACAGGTCCTCACCCCTTTCACTGGGCCGTCTTTGTCAGGAACAGTGGAATCTTGCCTCAAAGGGGGAATAATCTGGGCGCCTAGGGGGTTCAATGGGTTAAGCATCTGCCTTCAGCTCAGGTCATGATCCCAGGGTCCTGGGATCCAGCCCCGCATTGGGCTCCTGCTCAGCCGGGAGTCGACTTGTCCCTTTCCCTGTGCCCTGCTTGTGCTGTCTCTGTCTCTCTCTCAAATAAATAAAATCTTTTAAAAAGTGGGAGGGTGGGGGGGCAGAATAACAGATAATCCTCCCACCTATTCCAGCAATCATGAATTCATGAATTCATGAATCAACTGGCATGAATTCCCCATTCCAGTAGAACAGATCTGAGGGTTTGGACAAATGGAAGTAATAGCTTTGTTTTTGAAAGGGGTGCAGAATGAGTCCAGACTCAGAGAACAAAAACTACTGCCTCTGCTAGGTAGGACTTCACTGTCTCCCCACTTCTTGTCCCGGAGAGCTTCAGTCATTCCTGGGGCCCTAGAGGGTTACTGAATACAGGGTGAAACAGAAACCCTGTTTGTGTGCCTCCACTAGTGTTTGGGGAAGAGGGTGGAGCTAAGTTTTGTCATTCTCCTCTGGCCTCTTTTTCTACTTTGTTTTTTGTTTTATTTTTTGTTTTTAAGATTTTATTTACTTATTTATTTTAGAGAGGGAGAGAGTGAGAACAGGGGGAGGGGTAGAGTGAGAGGGGGAATCAGGCTCCCTACTGAACAAGGAGCCCGATGTGGGGCGGATACCAAGACCTTGAGATCATGACCTGAGGCAAAGTCAAGAGTGGGACACTAGGCCCACTGAGCCCCCCAGGCACACGTGCTTCTGCTTTGCTTTAATTCAAGGTGAACTGGTCTGTGGTTCAGCGCCCACAAGGGTCACTGCCTCCCTTGGATGTATGTGTCAGTTTCCCCTGATGCTCTGCTAGTTCTAAGTCCTACCGACCTCGGGAGCCTGGAGTCAGGGTGGCCTCATCCTCACCATTTAGCCCACAGTCAGTCACCCCCTCCTCACACCACATGGTTGGCATCAGTAGTTTTCTAGACTTGCTTCATCTGACTCCGAACAGAAATGGTCTGGTGTTGAGGAGATAGATTTTGCTTCTATGCCTGGTTCTGTCCATTAGGATCCCGAGTCCGTCCAACTACCCCATTTCATGCCAGGCTTGGAAAAGATAGCTTAACCCTCCCGACAGCAGCTGCCACTCCAAGGAAACATAAAGGATTCAGTCATACTGGTCACTTGGCACTCCGCAGATCACTATTTCCCAATCTGCAAGCACATCAGGGCATTTGGTGCATCAGGAAGACACTCTGGGAGGTGCCACGGCCTGGGGTTTCCTCATTGCCATTGGCTTCCAGTCTCTGCTCTCTCTAGCTGCTGTCACTGCAACTACATCTTGTTCTTCAACCTGATGTCATAGCCAGAAGTTTAGAGGTTCTTAGTCGGTAAGGAGTCTTCTGGAGCAGAGGGCACTCATTGAGCTAGGCAAGGTCAAGATCTATCACAACTGGGAGGTGGGTTGGGGTGATGGTCAGATCCAAGGGCACTGCTGGGAGGCTGCCTGCCTTCTCCACCCAGTTCTGGCACCTGTGGGTTCTGTGACATGGGCAGATATGAAATCTCTCTAAGCCTTGGGTTTTTTTATCTATAAAGTGAGGATGATAGGACCCACTTGATGGAGTTTCTTTGAGATTTAAATAACACACCCCAGGCATTTAGAAACATTCTCTGCACAAGCTTTAGCACTCAGTAGATCTTAGCTGTTGCTAGTTTTAACAATGTTTTAAATAATATAACATTTGAAGATATAAAATCATCTTCAACCCGACAGCAAATGCATGGGAAGCTATTTAAAATCTTCAAAAGTAAAGCTCTAAATTTCTAGAAGTCGGTCATTAATTTGTTACAGCTCTCTGATGTTACTTTCTGGCTCATATAGTGAAAGGACTGACCTGTTTCTTGCTTTGTAGGTCATTTAATCCTTCCTGTAAACCCTGCAGGGTAGGCTACATTATTATTCTAATTTCACCCACAAGGAAACCAAGAGACAAAGCTGCAAAATAACTTGCCCAAGGTCAGATATCTTGTCTGTGGTGAGGCTGGACCTCAAAGTCAGGTCACAGTGGGGATGGGGAGGGTGTCATAGGAGGGTCAGTCTGGACAGCCATGAGGTTGTTCTGCCTTGGAAGGCATAATTTAAGCCCTGCCAAGGAAGAGATCACACATTTAAATGTGCAACCTTCCCCTTTGGGTATCCACAAGAGAAATAATCCCATCCCTGGAAGCCCATCTTCCTCCTCTCTGCTCACTGTTCTTGTTTGTTTTGTGGGAGGCTGGTTAGAGTAGAGAATAATGCCCCTTTTCCCTTTACTGTGGCTTGGACACCTGTCCAGGTATCCTGGCAATTTGCAGGTAAGCAAAGACTTAACATGATTCAAAACCTTTGATTAAAGGACAACCAAAACAATAAGTCTTGGTGCTTGATGAAATGTCTTGCAAGAAATGGATTGGGTCAAAGCACTTTCCATGCGAAGAATGGATTCCCACGCTCAGAATTAGCTCACTATGTTTGTTTGCTCCCTTCCTCAGTGTCCCTAGGATATCCGTCCAATTTTCCGTAGGGCACTATTTCCATTTCTTAAGCAATGTTGATGTATAATATTAATCTGTGATTATTAAATGTCTTATGTCAGGCATTCCCACGATGTGGCTGGTTTTAACAACAACCTGTTGTTTGATCTGAGGAACTTTAAATGCTGGTAGATTCTTCAATTTGGAAAATGAAGCCAATCCTGGAGTGTGGATGAATATTGTAAGTCATGCCAAGTTCCAAAGGACATCACATAAGGCAGATGCATGGTCTTGTGAAAGCAGAAAGTCTCAAATAAGGGAACAGATAAAACATAGGTGATATGTAAGGTTTCTCTGAGAGTCAAGCTAGGGAGAACTTCCCTTTTGGCTGAGTAAATAACACTTTCCAGTAATGTAAAGCAAAAAATAATTTATAGGCAACGTCCTTGTTTGAATTTATATTTTTAAAATATTAAAAATTTCTATTCTAAGCCCCTTGGATATTATATATGACCACCTTCTCCGCAATCAAAAGGGGTCTCGAGAATTAGCTGGAGAACATAGTTCTGTTAGAAAAATGGGTCAATACCTAATACCATCTCTACCCACTACCCACCCCCAAATTTGCCAATAGCAGACATTTTTTAATATTCTGCTAATTTTTCTAAATCAAGACTTTACATAGTAAATCGATTTTGCAGTTACCTGGGGCTACAGATTTCAGATAATTCACCCCAATAAGTACACACAAGATACTTTGTTCTAGTTCCTTCCAAAACCTTTTGGAGAAGATGTAGAGCTAATGTCTGTGTTTTCACCGGGCAGAGTGAGATCATCACCTATAATGGCTACCCCAGTGACGAGTATGAGGTCACCACTCAGGACGAGTACATCCTCAGTGTCAACAGAAATCCCCATGGACGAAGAGATGCCCGGAGCCCAGGTACGAGATGCGTCTATCCTGCGAAGGCGACAGCATATCACTACACCTTAGGACTGGCTTTCCACTGAGAGAATGACTGGTTTATCAAACTTGGTTCAATTCTTAGATTAGTCTTTAAACAGTTAAAGGGAGTCTCCTTCTTTTCCAATTTTCTGAAGACAGCGAAGAACCTAAAAATATGACGGGCAAGACAGATCTTGTTGACAGCAAACAGGCTCGCTTGCTGGGGGTGTGAATGCAAAGGCGGGACCAACATTTCTTTCGTTCATGACTCATTTCTCATGCGAAAAATTGCTGCATCCCAGGAAAGGGATTTCCTCACTCGCAAAGAGGTTGGCTGGGTTGCATGAAGTCTCTCCTGCCCCCTTTAGAATCAATAGGCCCCCTTCGGCAGGACTAAAAAATCAAATTAGATGACCCTGATGCTTCTGAAACATTTTCCAGCTAGGAAAATTGGAACATTCTTCCTATATTTTGATCAGAGGGACACAAGTTTTGTGGGAGGAAGGAGCATGGTGTTGATATGGCCTAAATTCTAGCATGAAGAGTCAGCCACGCAAAAGCAGAGGAAATTACTCTTTAAGTAGGGACAAGTCACTGCAAAACTGAGGATGAGTGAGGAACAGAGAAGAAGGAGCAGAGTAACTGGGAAGACAGGAGGGCAAATACTGTACCCCATCACTGCACTTGTCTATCCTGCCATTCATATTCAGAGGTGGCTAAAATCGCCATTTGACTTCTGTCCTCCAAGAAAGAAAGGCATAATTCTAGAGATTCAGAATAAAATTTGAGAGTGGGACAAAGGTGAGGGTAAGAGACAAATGGCAGAAGTCGAAGTTGACTCTGTGATCATTAACAAATCAGTTTCTTGGACAAGTTCTTCTTTAGAATGTATTTGACCAAAAATTATTCATCCTGTATCTGAAATTCAGATCAACGCCATCCTGAGTCTTCCTGTTAATCTTTGTTTTCTTTCTTTCTTTTTTTTCTAAATCTGGCAACACCAGGCTTGGAGGGAGGGGGCTGGGAATCATAAAAGGAGGGCATTTTTCTCCTTTCCAAGGATGAAGAATTTGGGGAAGGTTTGGAGTTAAGAACCATGGGTTAAGTGTATTATTCTAAAAACTTTACATTAATTTATATCTGAGAAACCTCTCAGCATCCCTAAGAGGTCAGTACTATGAATAGTTACCATTTTACAGGTGATGAACCTGAGCAGGCTGTGTAACAGGCTCAAAGTCACACGCACATAGTGAGTGATGGAATCAGTACTCAAACCCAGCCAGCTCCATAGCCTGTGCTCTTAACGCACTAAATTATGGTGCCTTTTGGAACCTTCTGCGCTGGTTCACCTCATCTCCCTGAATACCCTCTCCCTCAAGAATTTGACAGTCATCAGAGGGATGTTAAGCTGACTCTATTATATTTGGGGTTTTCAAATGCTCTCTGGTGGGCAGAGGCTTGGGATTTGGCTAGAAGCTTGGAGAGAAAATCAGTCACTGTCCATTTATGCTCCCATCCTCCTCCTCCCTGGAAGAGGCAAGGGATTCCATCAGACATGATCATTTTCCTGTCTTTGCCAGACCCCTGATATATGCAAATGTGAATTCCTAGAGCTGGGAGCACAGTTTACAAGCACCCACTGCGGTGTGAAAAAGAACTGGGCTTGTGTCCTGGTTCTGCATCTTGTTAACCAGGTGGCTCCTTGGGAAAGGTACTTCACTACCTTAAAGCTCAGTTTCTGCAGCTGCAAAATGAGGATCCTTAAAGTAGTAGCTACTTGGTAGAGGTATAATGAGACCATAACAAGCTCCTGCATGTTCATCCATCAGCACAGCACATGCTTGAGAATAATAAACATGCTTGAGAAACTTACACGTGACTCTCCCCCTCTACACCAATGAATGACAAGGGGAAAGGTGAATGCTGGTTTTGGGTTTTGCTTCTTCTGGTGTGGGGTGTGTATGTGGGAGGGGTTTCTATCATGTTCCTGAGATGTTCTCTTTATCATAAGTTATTTTCTCTCCCCTCTCTCTCTTCTCCCTTCCTCCTTCCAGGATCCTGGCCAGTCGTGTATTTGCAACATGCCTTATTTGCAGACAATGCCTCTTGGTTGGAGAATTATGCCAATGGCAGCCTTGGGTTCCTTCTAGCAGATACAGGTTATGATGTCTGGATGGGAAACAGTTGGGGGAACACTTGGTCAAGAAGACACAGAACACTGTCAATCACTAAAGAAAAATTCTGGGCCTTTAGGTAAGCCTCATCTAAGAAAAATCATGTGGAAAGGTGGAGACAATTTATTTGAATATAATAGTGTGGGTGATATTAATACTAATCCATAACATTGGAAGGCACATAGTTCCTTGTAGTTTCTACTAATATCTCAAAGCAAAGAAACAGCAGGAATTTAGATTTCCACTGATTGGCCCACAAGTTAGTTACATCATTTTAACGCGATGGTTTTTTAACATCCAATTTTATCCAATACTATACTATATAAATATGTCCCAAGAGACAGCTCAGGGAATTCCTGTGACCAGGGCACACACTCATTCAATCAATGTTTGCTGACTGTCTCCTGTATGTACAGTTATAGGCTCTGAGCACTCAAGAGTGAGAAAAGTGCCTGTCTTCGTCTATTCATTCTAGTGCAGCTAATCCAGGTCTTTTCTCTTGGACAGAGATGGGGTGTGCCAGTACTGTATTTTATTTAGAGAAATTCTGGTTGTAACTGTAGTAGATACCATTTTCAAGAGAACCCCAATATAAGGTTTTTAAAACCTTGCTGATGGGCCATAGAGAACAATCTCCTCATATGCTACCTCCTTGTTTTACTGAAAGTATTTCTGCTGTCACCAGAGGACAGGCTGATTCTTGCAAGATATTTCCCTGTTCATGGCTAAGCTCCCTGTTGGTTTGCAAGCCTACTGCTAGAACAGAGTGTGCTTTCCTACCATGCTAATGAAATATTCAGCACCCGCTGGCAGGTGGGGAATCAAGGAAGGGTAGAATAAATTGTTAGGGTCAGAGCCTTTGGGCAGGAACAAACATCAGGAAATATTTTGTGTCACTGCCCCTTGGCAGGGAGCTTGGAACTTGTTTGCTGTAAGACATCACAAGAATTTTCTTATACTTGGGAATGTCAGTCTACAGATTTCCTTACATGTCCTTTTGATAAGCAACCCTCGAGCTCATAGACTACCTGGAGCCACTGAGTATTTTGAAGGTCTTTTTGTTCTCCTGCGTGAATGCCAGCTGAACTGGTGCTGTGGCATTTTGGTAGATACGGAACATGTCTCTGACATGGGAAGAAACATCAACAGCAGGTGCACCTGAGTCATGCCTTGCCTGTCATCCAGTCCCTTGAGCAGGCCTGCTCCCAAATGGGCATGATTATCATTTCACAGATGAGCAAACTGAAGCTCAGAGTGTTTAAGTAATGTATCAAGAGTTTCTCAGCCAGAGTCATGATCTGCCTCCAGTTCTGCTTCCAAAGCTGAGTGTTCTGTAGCCTGAAGGTCTGGAAGGGCCCTGTGGCTGTTTGAAGAAGAGGCGGGCCGAGCAGGGGACTGGGGAGGGAATGGGAGGAGGAAGGGGTGGACAGGCCTTCAGACATACACACAAGGCTGAAATGAGTCTTGCTATTAGACAGTAACACACAGAAATGCAACAAACGGAAGCTACACTAGCCCACGTGAAATTGGATAAAGAATGAAGTGCCCACCAGCATTCTGGGCATGAAAAATAGGTGAGCGGGTGCTCTGAGTGTTCAACTTGGTGGCAAGTACTTACAAGCCCCTGTTTCATTTTGCAGTTTTGATGAAATGGCCAAATAAGATCTCCCAGCAATAGTAGACTTAATTGCAAATAAAACCAGTCAGCAGAAGATGTATTTCATCAGGCACTCCCTTGGCACTACCATAGATAGGTTTACAAATGTCAATGTTTTACAAGGGTCAAGGCCTCGTAGGCGTTCACCTTTCTTGAATTTCAGAAACTGTGTGTTAAGCAAATCTTTCCTCCATTTCTGGTTACAAAAGCACTTTTGTAATGGTGATAGAATTTCCATGTGCCCCAAATCTAACATATCTCCAAAGAGTAAGTTTCTAGGTCCCTTATGCACGAAACTAGTAAGGCCTAATGACATGAAATATCCCTGAAAAATAAGTATGTGTTGATCACATCTTCCTCACAACCCATTTGGGATTTTAAAAAATAGTAAAAGAGTGAGGTTATACTTACATTTAAATGAATTGAAAATAATACGATCACTTTTTTTTTAAGATTTTATTTATTTATTAGAGGGAGAGAGAATACATGAGAAGGGGCGGGGTGGAGAGAGAGGGAGAAGACGACTCCCGGCTGAGCAGGAAGCCCAATGCGGGGCTTAATCCTGGGACTCCAGGATCAGGGCCTGAGCCAAAGCAGACATTAACCAACTCAGGCGTCCCTATGGTCACTTTTTTTTTTTTTTAGTTGATACACAAAAGCATATATAAGCTGGGTTTATCTATTTAACATGCAATTTAGTATTTATGGACTAGCAATTTAATTTAAGTACTATGTAGAAAATGTTTAGAAGTCCAAGATCCTTCTCTTTGAAAATGTACTTCCTAATGATTTCCTAGATCTTTTCAGAGAAAATAAAAAATCCAGCTCCAAATAAAAATTTAGAGGAATCATTATATGAATATTGTGAATTTGTTAGTGATTTTCCACTAAAGCTTCCAATTTTAAGGACACAGATTCAAATTAGGTCCATCTGAACACCCCCTCCCACCCCCAGTGAGGGTGTTTGGGCATGTGGAGGAACCAGATGGAGAAGGAATAGCTTGAATAGGGTCTAGAAAGTGGGCAGGATGTAGATGTGCTCTTACATCTGATCTGCAAAGAAAACAGAAAATATCTGATCAGCATTGCTCTGCCTTGTATGTAACGCATGAATTTTTCAGTGGGCATCTTCTGCATTTGGGGCAGAGCAATTTTTGTTATGTGGGAAGGACCCACTCTTCACAAGACATTTAGCAACCCAGGCTCTGACCCACACTGCTGGTCAGTGTGAGCACAGAACAACTCACCTCCATATACTTCCAGAGATCTTCTACAGGAAGTGTTAGACCAGTATACAAGTTTCAATTTTTGTATCAATTGCTCAGCCAATTAATACAAAGTCAGTTCTTTTTCTGGCCAAGATGGTTTTAGTATTTCAATAAGACTTTCAGGGAGGGAAAAAAAAAAAAAAAAAAAAGCAAGCGTGTGTGTGCACACGCACACACACACACACGCTTACACACAGTGGGGGGCCCAGAAAGGCATCTTAGAGAACCAAAATACACAGATAGATCACATCCTTGCCCATGCAGTGCTGCTCTCCACCCTTATCTTCATGGGGCTTGAAATGCTTGCTATGCTGTTGCTGAAAAGTCAGAGCGGATAGAGATGGCTGGTCCTTACCAGGACCACAGGGGACTAAGAGAAATCAGGGAACATTCTAGAGGTCGGTCAGCACCCAGTAAAGCCCTGGAAGGGATGACATCTCTGCACTGTGAGAAAAAAGCAACTGCGGGATCACTGGATAATACCGCATCAAGAACTGATGCGTTTCCCTCCCGTGAACCAACTGTTTACTTCTGGAAGTTCTGTGACTCATCCTGGCATCTCAGGGTTGGGGTAAAATGACAGCATTGCCAGTGCTTAGCCCACACTGGGGGGTGAAGCTGTCCCCGAGACCCCTCGACAGTGGAGGCTCACTCAGTTTATCCCTCACTCTCCCCAGAGGAATTGAATTGTCTAGAATACAAGAAAAATGGACATGAGAGCAGACAGGACTAAGGGCATATTATCTTCACAGAAACTCAGAAGAGTTTCTCAGTTCACCCGTGGGATTATTGCAACAGAAGGAAAAAGTGTCAAAGCAGAATCCCACTTTTGTTAGTAGAAACGCTGCCTCAGTATTTTCCAATTTTTACAAGATTGTCTTGTCTCCTGTTCTCTTAGGGTTTGTAGCCTTTTCCACCATGCCTGAACTGGCACAAAGAATCAAAATTAATTTTGCCTTGGGTCCTGTGGTCTCATTCAAATACCCCATGGGCATTTTTACCAGTTTTTTTTCTACTTCCAAATTCCATAATCAAGGTAGGCTCCTCATTGTTGCCAAAATGTCTCTGAGGATTCCATTTTGGATCGTAGATCCTTACTACTTTAAAATCTATTATGAAGCAATAGTGGGAAAGTAGGAAATTTACATGAAATCTGTAGAAACCAGACTCTGTGACCATGTGCTGTGTGTGTGTGTGAGTGTGTGTGTGTGTGTGTGTGTGTACCCATGTACATGTCTACGATTCCCATACATAACTTACTATACTCAGATCTATGAACAGATCTGGATTGTCAGAATTTCTAGATGAAGTGAGCACAGTGTAGCTAAAAATCCACTCAAGGTTTCTTGTTCCATTCTTATTCCACTGGGCAGGTCAGTAAATTCACAATGCCCAAATGAAAGACATTTTTCAAGTTCCCTATAATTCCTGACATTTCTGACTTTAATATTAGATGAGCCTGGATACTACAACCCCTTCCTGTAGGGGGGTTTGCTTTAATTTACCAAGGTTACGATTCCAAAATCTAAATGTCTAACAGCTCAATTATTTGTTCAGAATTTATTGGTTAATTTCCAAGGTTGAAGATGTAGTTTGGTTGCCAATTGTGAATTTGGGACTTTATCCATCAGAAGTCTTTTATATTTTTTTTTTCTGTTTGCTTTTTCTTTTTATAAAAAGGTCATTGCCATGATAAACATAGTATTTTGGCAAAATTGCCCCTTCAATTTGGGGTGTCAGCTAAAATGGATATTGGCCAAAATGAAATCAAGTAGACTGATAAGGGCTTCACAGTAATTCACACGTAAAATGAGGCCCGGGCTTAAGGTGAAGGAGGGAGAATGGGAAAAAAAAAATTATTTGTGGGCGAACACAAGGATGAATTTCCATAGAACCTAATGATTGGTTGCATAGTTTATTGTGTTGTTTACTATAAGCTCAGGTGATGCAAGTTCCCTTTTGTGGGGTTAATGGTTCTGTTGTCAAAATGTGACTAACATCGGTTAGTTTGGGATGTTTTCTACATGTGGGTAGAGTTGAGCAGACAAAATAGTTACATTACATTGGGAGGCAGATACGTCTGTCTCTATGTCATTTTTATAATATATGGCTTTGTGGGCATAGGTAGGGTCTGAGGCTTATCTCAGTTTCCTATAATTGACTGTCAGATTTCTTGCCCCTTTCAGTGCCATTCCCTGATCCCTCCCACCACTTCATGTCTGTGGCCAGAAACTCCAGTCTTTCCAACTGGGAGCCCCGCTCCCAAGCTTACTCTCTCAAACCCTACACGTTTTAACTCTACTGCATCCCGTGATTTCAAGTATTTTCTGTCCAGTGGTCCCCTTCCCTCAGTACGAACACCATAGTCTACTTTCCAGTCCAAGAGCTGGCTCCACTGGGACACTGCTAAAAAGACAGTGTGCCCATGGGTAGTAGGGGAAATCCTGCTTTTCCTTCCTAGTCAAGGCAATGTCTAGCCTTAAGGAGAAAATGTTCTGGCTCTCTTGCCAGTTAATGAGAAAGGAGAAACACAGGCAATCACTGATTGGATGGGATAGGGGAGCTCCACCATGGAGAAGTGAATTTGGAGTTGAAGAGCCTGACTGCAATCTCTTTTTAAATGATAATTGTTGATCTTCCCTGGATAGAGATGGATTCATAAGTAGTTCCTTTTCCCAAGTGACTTAGTCTTCTTAGCAGAAACACCAAATACAAATGGAAATGGATCTCTAAGAATCCTTATTCCTGGGATGAAGGGAATGTCAAGAAGCCAGAAATCAGTTCTTGAAAGAATAATTATTGTTTATTTTCACAGGGTATTTTTGGTACCAAAGGTGTATTTCTAAAGACAGGAAAGGAACCCACTCTCAAAATCTGCAACAATAAAATATTATGGGTGATTTGTCACTACAAATCCTTACAGGCTGGATACGACAAGAAAAATATGAATATGGTATGTACAATGATTATGGGGCCATTTGATGCTTTAAGAGATTCTAGCTTTTTTAGACTCACTTTGGTGGATCTATCACGCTGCATAAACAAATGTGGTTCTCTAAACTGTAAAGGCAGAGATTTGCTATGCCTAGATTGAGTATTCAATGGTGCATGATTATGAAAACTGGGGGGGAAGAGTATGTTGGAACATTGTTCCATCCATGGTCATATTAGGAAAACAGATGTCCATCATGAGTTTTGCACATTCCTTATCAGCCACCATTACTATAGTTAATGTGATTTTAGAAATGATACCCTGCATTAAAAAAAAAAAAAATCACAGGGCACCTGGGTGGCTCAGTGGGTTAAAGCCTCTGACTTCAGCTCAGGTCATGATCTCAGGGTCCTGGGATCGAGCCCCACATCAGGCTCTCCGTTCAGCGGGGAGCCTGCTTCCCCCTCTCTCTCTGCCTGCCTCTCTGCCTACTTGTGATCTCTGTCTGTAAAATAAATAAATAAACTCTTTAAAAAATAAATAAATAAATAAATAAATGAAAATAAATCACAGAAAAGAAGAGAAGTCCATATAAGTATACAGCTTATTTCCTCTGTGCCTTCCTTTGTTGGGTGACTTTGGCCCCAGTTAAAACTCCCCACTTAACTTGGAAAGCACAAGACAAAATGGAACAAAGATAGAAGTCTTCTCCCTCAAAAGATGGGCAAGGCTGCTTCATCAAATCTTTGTTTCCTGTTATGGAGAATTCAAGGAGGAAGTGTGTACATCTGCGGGGTACTGTGGTTGGATGGCTAGTTCTGTCACATTGCATATGACGGCCAGCAAGGCTGATACAGTGAAGCCAGTCCCCAAATGACCCTTCTCGCCAGCCCATCCTACTCCTATTCAAGAGGCGAACTTGTACCAAACCAAAATAAGAGAAGGACCATTGTTCAAAGTTTGCTTATTCAACAATAGATATTTTCAATAGATTACTTTCCTTCTGCAGAGTTCTAAAACATAGGATTCCCATTACTAGTATATCTCTATAATTTTTATCTCTATAATGTTTACAAAGACCAAAGCACAGTGCATCTGAAGTGATTATATTTAGCTTTTCTTCTGCAATATTTTATTTTAGCCTCAAAAAAGCCTGGCACAGTATGATTTTTGTATCTTCATTTAATAGGTGAAAATACAGAAACCCACAAGTTGTCCAAAGTCACAAAGCTTATAATTAACAGAGTTAAGTTCCAATGCTCAGGTGGTGGGATGTGCCCATCAGGGACCATGCACACCCACGCACATGCGCACAACACCCCTCCACGCCCCGAAACCCCGCTCGCAATTTACCCTGGAGCTAGTGCAGGATTGCGCTAAAGCAACCCATGCTTTTACTCATAGTCAGGTGCCTGACATGAGCTCTTCTTTACCTACGTGATTCAGCCTCGTCATTTCCCAAACCCCATCTTGGTTTGCTACTCTTAGAACACTCATTCTCTGCTTCTGTGAGGTATCGTTCCTTTCCCTGGGTGATTTCTGCTATAATATGTTTTCTTTCCCTCCAGAGTCAAATGGACGTGTATATGTCACATGTTCCCACTGGATCATCAATGCAGAACATCCTGCATATAAAATAGGTAGTGTCTTTGCCATGGAAGGACTCTTCGATCTTATTTCAGCACATCTGAAAGGAGAGAGTTAGCAGGTCTAACCCCTAGAAGTTTTGAAACTGGCTTCTACTTTGTCTCCATCACCATCTCTGGTTTGATTTTCCCAGATTGTAAGGAAAAGGGCAAGTTATGGTACAGACCAAGTATGTGACAAAAATGAACCCAGTCTTAGATGGGAGCTTGGAAAAAAGACCCTCAGCTGAAGCAGGAGGTAACCGGGGGAAAGCCTCATGGGATTGAACCTTCCTGGACAGAGAACTACCTGAGCTTTGACTTCCCCCTGAGGAGTCCTGATTTTCCCTTAGCTGTCCCTTCAAACCAAGGGCAGTCATTGCTTCCCTTTCTGCTGGCCTTGTGCTTCTAGAGGTAAAAATGTATTTCTATCCTTCTAATGACACAGGAGTCTTATTTTCTTCCCAGGGCACAGTAGTTTTCTAAGATTTACTGTTAACAATTGTGATTCTTACTCTGATGATTTTTTCCAAAAAACATGTATTTCAGCTTTACAGATCTGATGAATTCAGAGCTTATGACTGGTGAAGTGAAGCAGAGAACATGCATCACTACAATCAGGTGAGCTGTTTGGAACGGCCCCAGAAGGGTGGTTTTGAGACATTATAATAAGAAATTATTGGAGGGTGAAAAGAATCCAACCTGACGATTGGTGGCATTCCCACTGACAGAGCTTTTTAAAAAGTGACTAATTTAAATATGCGTTCATTGCAGAACATCTAAAAATAAATAGGCTAGAAATAAAAGAGGCATGTCCGAAGGAATTAATATAATGTATAATCCCTCCACTCACAAAACACAAGATGTATCAATATTTTACTGCATTTATCCCAGTCTTCTCAATGTTGCCGCTTTCACACAATTTTTAATCTTGCTTTTTCATGTACAGTTATGCAAGACCTAGCCAATGCCATGGAGGTGGTTTTTAACATATTTTTCGTTGACTGTATAATAATGAAAATTGTTTTTTAAAAATCTATAAAAGTATACAGGGAAAATGAATACCCAGTTCTTGATACCAACAGAAAAAAGTATAGGATCCCACATGAAAATTATAAGAATATTATCCACCCATGATGAGTTGAGCCATTAGCCACTTTTTGTTGTTGTTGTTGTTGTTGTTTATTAAAAGATTTCATCTATTTCCTTGACGGAGAGAGAAAACACAAACAGGGGAAGCCGCAGGCAGAGGGAGAAAAAGAAACAGGGTCTCTGCAGAGCAGGAGGACCCCAATGTGGGACTTGATCCCACTGACCCTGGGATCATGACCTAATCCGAAAGCTTCACCAACCAAGCCACTGAGACACCCTTTAGCCTCTTTTTTCCATCTGATATTTCACACTAAACTTTGTAGACTCATCTAGGCTCTCTGTTCCTGTGATAAATCCTGTTGTCACCATTTCTTTTCTCAAATTCAGGTGCTGGGCTTCTCCATATAAACCAGACACATTAAATTAAATTTTCCCAACGTTTTCCCAGACTGATGTATTGAAGGCAATTTATTTGTGCAAATATAGACCAATTACATTGTTTCTAAGCATCAAAACAGTCAATCAGACCAACTGATTTCTCCATTAGTGAATGGATTGAATTGTGGGACAAATGATTCTACTAGCCCTAAGGACAACTTAAGAGAGCTATGTATATTTTTATTATTTTTTAAGCTTGATTAAGGTGTAATTTATATACAATGAAATTCACAAATTTTCCAATTCAGTGAGTTTTAGCAAACACACTCATTTGGGTAACCATGCTATAATTTAGATATAGAAGTTACCACTATGCCCAGGTGTTTTCCCCTGCCCCTCAGACTATATATTCACAGATGAATATATTTGCAAATGCTTAGAATAAGGCCAAGAAAAAAAGAAAAACAGAAAAACAAAAACAAAACAAAATTTTTTTAAAAAGCCACAACAAATGTGAAAAGAATTACCTTCAGAAAGGGGAAGAAAGGCAGACTGAATGGGGAGAATGTGAAGGAATTAAGGAGACTCTCAATTTGGATTTGACATAATTCTTTTTTCTTCCATTATTTTTTAAAAGATTTTTATTTATTTATTTGACAGACAGAGATCACAGGTAGGCAGAGAGGCAGGCAGAGAGAGAGCAGGAAGCAGGCTCCCCGCTGAGCAGAGTCTGATGTTGGGGGGGCTCCATCCCAGGACAGAGGGATTTTAAGGCAGAGGCTTTAACCCATTGAGCCACCCAGGTGCCCCTCTATCATTATTTTTAATGGGCATATTATACTTATAAATTGTTTCCATTTACAAGAAAATAAAATAAAAATGTCACCCATACACTTAAGACCATTGTTAGTCAAGCTCTTTCTTTTTCAGCTTTATTGAGGCAAAATTGACAAAATTGTAAGATTGAAGGATACAACCTACTGACTTAAGTGTGTGGGAGGGTCAGTGTCCTTAGAATTTCTCCATGGTTCGCTGGTTCCATCTGAGTCCAGACTGAGCCTGTTTGCTTTGAGTATGATTTTAGGTCACTTGAAGTTAATTTTTATTCTATTCTAGCCTCATCACTTTGTCATCTTCTTAAGTTCCCAGCGCAATCTTTGAGCCTGTCACATTTTATCGAGAATAGGGAGATTCAACCATGTAAGCTCCACGAGGGTAGAGATTTTCTTCTGTTTTGTTCACCAGATGTTTTCTCAGCTGGGAGAGGCCCTGGCACTTCGTGGGCCCTTAACACCTACTTGTTGCATGAATAAAATTTCTTAAAGTCCCTCTTATGCATCTTAAAATGTCACTGTCCCCTTCTCTTCTTCCTTCCTCTTTCAGAAAATGAAGACACACTTATTTCCCAAGTTTGTGGGCCTGTGCCCTTGGGCCCATCTCTTATTATCTCCTCTTTTTCCTGGTTCCCATTACACTCTTTTTTTTTAAGATTTTATTAAATTTTTTGACAGACAGAGATCACAAATAGGCAGAACGGCAGGCAGAGAGATGGGTAAGCAGGCTCCCTGCTGAGCAGAGAGCCCCATGTGGGCCTCGATCCAAGGACCCTGAGATCATGACCTGAGCCAAAGGCAAAGGCTTAACCCACTGAGCCACCCAGGTGCCCCTCCCATTACACTCTTAAATGAATTGCTGTTCTTTATGAAAAACAAACAAAAAAGCCTTCCATCAACCTATGGATTCTATCACTCATCATTCCAACCCTCTCAATTTAATCAACATTTTTTTTTTTCCCACAAATTACCTTTTTTTGTACTGAATGATTTAGTTTCTTTT
>NC_081560.1:113009602-113022832 GCF_022355385.1 Mustela nigripes | reverse complement strand
AAAGAAAGAAAGAAAGAAAGAAAGAAAGAAAGAAAGAAAGAAAGAAACTACTATAAATGGAAGGAGAGGTATAATTTGCCAAAACTTGAAAGTCACCAGAAACATAATAACAGCACAAAACATAATTGGTGACAAAACAGATGCCATGGCTTGTCAGGGCACTAGAGTTTAAAAACTTCTTTTCTTGTTAAATGCGCTCTTTCCCAGGGAGATGAGCAATGGCTAGAAACAAAGACATAAGCCAAAGTTAGACTCTCACCTTGTGACATTCAGAAGGTTGAAAGAAAAGACATTTTCTTAAGGTTTTATTTTTAAATAATGCCAACACCCAATGTGGGGCTTGGACTTAACAACTCTGAGACCTAGAACTACATGCTCTACTGACTGAGCCAACCCTATGTCCCAGAAGGTTGAAAGAAATTTGATAGGGAGACATGGTAGGATGTATAATGGCCCCCCAAAGATGTCCAAGTCCTAATCCCAGAAGCCTGCAAACATGTTACCTTCTTTGGCAAAAGAGACTTTGCACCCGTCATTACGTTAGGAAACTGGAGGTGAGAATTTTATTTTGGGTTATCTGGGTGGACCCAATGGAAGCACAAGGGTTCTTATGACAAGGAGGCAAGAAGGTCAAAGTCAGAGAAAAGAAATACAGCTTGAAACACCCGGAAATGGTGTGATGTACTTGGAGTCGAGAAATGCCGGCAGCCCCTCGAAGCTGGGAACCATAAGAAAGCAGATTCTCTCCAGAAGTCTTCATAAAGAATGCAGCCCAACCAGCACCTTGATCTCCACTCCCTGACCTTGATCTTGGTTTTCAAAACCGTAAGAGAATAAATGTATGTGACTTTAAACTATAACTTTTGTGGTCATCTGTTACAGTGGCAATAAGAACTGACCTTCCCATCCTGTGATTCTGTGTCATTTAACTCCTCTGAATGATTTAGTAGCCTGCAGCCACTAAAATCTCCCATAGTCCCAGGGGAGTCTAGCCCACACTTCGGGAAACAGTGCCTAAGGAGCTCCATTGGTTCGACAGGGGAAAAAGTAGCCATAGATTAAAGCAGCTGCGGAAGAACTGGGGCCTGAGGCAGTGAAGCTGGTTGTTAGGTGACAGGGGAAGCTGTGTGTGACTAGTGTCTGGCTTCCTCTCCTGCTTCAGTCCTTGAGGACGACAACATTCTGGAATCAGCCCTCCTTAAGCAAATGAACCCTGCTCTGAGGTAGGCCATCCCTGTGGTTCTTTCTGCTCCCAAACTGCACTGCCTTTCTCTGGATTAAAATAGGCTTGGGAATAGTCTCTTAAATTAAAAAAACAAACAAACAAAATTTATTTTGTTAAAGTAAAATCTGTTTATTATAGACATTTTAGAAAATAGACACTAACAAAGAAAATAATAAATAACCAAAATCCTTACCATCCTAACAAAAAAAAAAAATAATACAAAACCAAAATTCTCACTGCCAAAAGCTACTTGGTTCACATTTTGATAGATTTCTTTCTGTTCTTACTTCTATTCAGTAAATATTATTTAGTAGCCTTTATATTCCCCATTGAAACATATTGTAAACATGTTACTATCTTGCTACAATAGATCTGTAATGACTGAGTAGTACTCTGCTGTGAGATTGAACTAGATTTTCTGTAACCATTTCCCTCACCTGGTCACTTAATGCTATTTCTGTTTGTCACCAATGGGTCCTAGAAATAAATTTCTGAATGAAGAATATCTCATTGTGGGGGAACCTGGGAAGCTTAGTCAGTTGAGCATCTAACTCTTGGTTTTGGCTCAAGGCATGATCTCAGAGTTGTGAGCTGGAACCTCAGGTCTGGCTCCAAGCTGGGAATGGAGTCTGCTTGGTCTTCTGTCCTTCCCTCTCCGCACTTGTGCTCTCTCTCTCTCAAATAAATACAATCTTTTAAAAATGTATTTAATTCTGGAATTAATTGCAAGTTTGAGTGAATAAAAGAAAGGGGAATAAGTAGTGACCTTTTGGGGAAAAGAGTGAGAAAAGTCTTTCTTCCTATTTTATGTGTTAAATGAGAGAACATACTTGCCTTCCTCTTGACCTTGTGTTGGAGAAAGAAAAAGGTCAGAAAGAGATGCTCTGGAAATGGAGTAATTCCTAAAGAGGACAAAAAAATAGGGGAGGGTCAGTGCTTTCTGGTTGCAGAAAGGTGTAGCATGTGGACAGCCCTCATTGTGGCTCATTGAGAAGCTCCTTCCAAGTCTTTCCAAAGTCTTGGCCTTTATCATAAAAGTCGCAGGGTATGCCCTCAGATGGAAAGAGACCTGTGCATTATAATCAACACAGATGATCAGATTGTAAAGCCGCAAAGTCAATTTCTGCCTCAGCTGTCTATGCAGGTTGTTAGAGGCAGAACTTCCAGATACCCTCCTTGCCAAGTGCTGTCCTGGCAAACCCAGAGGCGACCAGAGCCGCCCAGCATGGGGTGGGGATCAGGCAACTGCCCACACCCAGCCTCACAAACCTGAGCTGCTAGAGACTATGGTCAGAGGTCGGTCAGGATTGCCTGCTTCAGGCTCCTTATGTACTTTAACTGAAATGTGAGGCAGAAAATGTCCGAGTAATCTGATTTCTTTTGGGTTTTCTCTGCATCAAGCCTACAAATTGGTATTCAATCTCGTGATAAGAATGGCAATAAATACCAATGACATATTAAGGAAGCTTCTAGATGCCAGGCACATTGCTGTGCACCTCATATGTGTGTGTGTGTGTGTGTGTGTGTGTGTGTGCGTGCGTGCACACATGCACACATGTGTTTTAGGTTTTACTATAATGCTGCAAGGAAGGTGTTATTATTTATATATAAGTAAGAAAAGGGAAAATCAGAATATGGCCCAAGAGTGCACAGGTGGTGAGAGCAGTGCTAGGATTTGAACCCAGGGCTGTCAGATTCCACCATTCCCGATGCTTCTGGTAGACGGGATTCCTTGCTAGGTTTCCTTGAGGTTTCAGTTGGGATTTCCAGGTTCCATAACTGAACCCACACATCCCCATGCTTACCCTTTAAAAAAAAATGGCCTTACGGGTGCCTGGGTGGCTCAGTTGGTTAAGCAACTGCCTTTAGCTCAGGTCATGATCCTGAAGTACTGGGATCGAGTCCCGCATCGGGCTCCCAGCTCTAGGGGGAGTCTGCTTCTCCCTCTGACCTTCTCCCCTCTCATGCTCTCTCTCACTCTTTCTCTCTCTCTCAAATAAATAAAATCTTTAAAAAATATATTGAAATAAATAAATAAATATGAAAAAAATGGCCTTAGGGAAAAAAAATTTTTTTAAGATTTTATTTATTTATTTGACAGAGAGAGAGAGAGATCACAAGTAGGCAGAGAGGCCGGCAGAGAGAGAAGGAAGCGGGCTCCCTGCTGAGCAGAGAGCCTGATGTGGGACTCAGTCCCATGACCCTGAGATCATGACCTGAGTCAAAGGCAGAGGCTTAATCCACTGAGCCACCCAAGCACCCCTTTGGAAAAAAAATTTTTAAAGAGACTCAATGATACTTCTAGTCTTTCATGTTCCTCAGTTGTTCTATCATTCAGTAGGTACATTGTGGGTTTGAAAAAGCAGGAATAATTTTTTTCTATATTTTTAAGGAACTTGTAAGACTGTAGAGTTTCTGGATATGTTGTTGTTGATGTTTGTTTTATTTGTTTGGTGTTTATTGATGTGAGGAAGGAGAGGCTTCATAGTCCCTGTTGATGAGCTATACCAGGCATATTATAGACAATCAAATCAATGTTCTAAGGCAGGAACCCTTGGGGAGAATCTTCTAGAAATGATCTATGTTAACATTAGCGCCAGGGAGAGGTAGGCTGCTATGTTCTGGACATGGGCAGAATCCCCAAGCAAGAATTCATAGGAAGGAGAACCAACTTTTGAATCCAGAGACACTTCCTATTTAAATCTCTTAAAGCATCACAGTGGATGTGGCTAGGATGTCCCCTGAATCCCAGTGAAGTGACAGAGGGAGCTGTCTCTACCTTACTTCCTCTCTCCTCCTCCTCTCACTTTGCATTCTGCAGTGCTCCTTGCCTGCCTTGGCCCTCATCATGTGAAAACTGATATTAAATATATCAGCAAATTGTTTCCTTCTTCTGGGCCTTTTTATCTATAAAATAAATTAGCTGATCTTCTAGGTTTTCATCAGCCTCAATATGTGTATTCCTATAAATGTGATCACTTTTAAAACATCAACTTGGGGGCGCCTGGCTGGCTCCATTGGTAAAGTGTCTGACTCTTGATTTTAGTTCAGGTCAGGATCTCAGGGTTGGAGATGGAGCCCCACATCAGGTTCTGCAATGGGCATGGAGTCTGCTGGTGATTCTCTTGCTCCCTCTGCTCCTTTCCCTCCCCCCTCAAAAAAAGTAAAAAAACAAGAAATAAAGTATATTTTAAAATAAAAAATTTTTAAACGTCAAAGGAGAGATTATACAACCATCTCCCCCTTGATGTTAAAACCATTTTAGGACAAAAAAAAATCTTTTCAAACCAAAAAATAGGACCTAAGGCTCTGACAAGTGTAAAATCAATGAATAGTAGATGTTTAGTCTAAGTTTATCAGATAAAATTCACTTTTATTACCTTCTGCCATTATGAAGAGGTAAAGATAAAATTACCTTGATAATCCTCAGAATTAGGAGTTTTTATAAGCCACAGTACTCCAGGGACTCAGTCTTGGCTTTATGTTGAGGTAAGTGATATGATAACATCTGCACACAAAAGTACTTAAAGTCATAATTGTCGTTAAACCATTAAGCAGTTTCAAACAACGTCCATTCTCTTCAATTGTATAAGATAGCATAGGACATTCTAGCATAACTTAACGAATATATGGCTATTTATGTGAACTTTGATATGCAAAAAGACATTTGCGATTACCTGGGAAGCAAAGTTATTTAAATGAGTAAAATTATGTTTGAAAACAAAATTGAATGCCTCCCTTGGCAGACTTCTCGAAGCCCTTCTACAGAACCCAGACTTAACAAAATACTTTGAGAACTATGATCTGCTGAGTGAAATAAGTCAAGCAGAGGGAATCAGTTATCATATGGTTTCACTTATTTGTGGAGCATAACAAATAGCATGGAGGACATGGGGAGTTAGAAAGGAGAAGGGAGCTGGGGGAAATTGGAAAGGGAGGTGAACCATGAGAGACTATGGACTCTAAAAAACAATCTGAGGGGTTTGGATTAGCAGGTGGGTGGGAGGTTGGGGTACCAGGTGGTGGGTATTACAGAGGCCACGGATTGCACGGAGCACTGGGTGTGGTGACACAATAATGAATACTGTTATGCCAAAAAAAAAAAAAAAAAAACTACTGATCTGGTTTCAAAGAAATTGTATAGATTCCAGGGTCTAGATGGGGGAAGTGAATTCCTCGGGGTCACAAAACTAGCTTTTCCAGGGGCCCCAGAACCCTGACTCCCACTCCAGTGCTCCCGCCACTTCCCTAGAATGCCTCATTAACCAAGTTCCTTTTTATCAGTGGAACTTCAGGCCTTATGACAAAACAAAGTAGAGATTTTTCCTAATTAGGAGGAAAAAATACAGCTGAGGACAAAGGCACTGATTTGGATAGCTCCTAAATTACTTATCTGCATTCTCAAGTGGTTGAATCCAACATCTGATGACTACTAGCTCTATTTACCTGTATAAATGTGTTCACAAGTTTTAGGTACTTTAAGTTCAATACTCACACTTATTTGCCTGCTGACTTATATCAGATGTGAAAGTCCTAAGACCCTCCTTTTTCCTTATTGGTGTTCTCCAAAAACCATAAACCTGCAATCACTAGCCCAGACCCCTTACCCCAGAATGCATGCACTCTGGACGTGGCTTCAGAAGGAGAGAAGTCAGTGCTCAGATCAGAGCTACTTGGGTCCCCTAATTTTCCTGTGGGTAATATACATGGGAAAAAATACCCCTCCTTTGCAACACTATGCAATTATCAGCCAGACTTTATCACCAGGATGCCAGATGGATATCAATTGATGGACATCAATTACCAGGCTCCTGGGGTTTACAGGGTCCTCAGACATACTCTGGATTCTGCCCTTCACTTTCCTTTTTTAATTTTTTTTAGATTTTATTTATTCATTTGATAGAGAGCGACAGACGAGCACAAGGGAGAGGGAGAAGCAGACTCCCTGCTGAGCTGGGAGCCCAACATGGGGCTGAATCCCAGGACCTGGAGATCATGACCTGATCCAAAGGCAGACTCTTAACCCTCTAAGCCACCCAGGTAGCCCCTACCCTTCACTTTATTTCACCAAAATGCTCCCCTGCCCCTACACCCACACAGCGGGGAACTATGTTTAGCTAGGGCTCAGATTTATTTTTTTAACTAATTATTTCATGACAAATATCTTCATGATTTGCAAACATATACTGCATTTTTGTCAATTATTCACTTCAAATTTCTCTTTCTTCCTTGACATGCTCTCCAGGAAACTATCTTAATATTACATATAATGGATCCCTTTAAAGCTAAAGGAATTGGTAATGCTAAAGTCTAAAGTCTTCAAGAAAAACCATCTGCTGTTGCTTTCTGGTTTTTTTTAAGATTTTATTTATTTATTTGACAGACAGAGATCACAAGTAGGCAGAAAGGCAGGCAGAGAGAGAGAGAGGGAAGCAGGCTCCCCACTGAGCAGAGAGCCTGATGTGGGGCTTGATCCCAGGACCCCGAGATCATGACCTGAGCTGAAGGCAGAGGCTTTAACCCACTGAGCCACCCAGGCACCCCTGCTGTTGCTTTCTAACTGCCAAGTTCAATGGTCTCATTGAAGTCATCTTGGAAGTTCAAGCCCTTTCAGGCTATTCTCAGACCTCTTTTGTCTCATATTGGGAGACCCTGGAAGCAAAACTTCTGTCCTTTTATCAGTCTATTTGAGAACCCCCTCCATGGGCGGCATTAGGTCACTCCCAGCACTTTCTTGGCATCACACCAAATCCGTGTGATCTTACTCTCTAGGCTTAGCTATATTTGTTTATTAAATGCAACCCAGATTTATGATAATTAATGTTTAAATACCCTTTGAGATAAATCCAAATGGAACCAACACAAGCTATCATTAACAGCCATAAAAAGTAACCCACATGTTTGTTTCTTCAACCCCCATGGTTTTCCCTGATATATTTTAAAATATCAGAGAGGCCGTGGTTATTATGAATCATCTTTTTACTATATTTTTCAATGCTGGTGAACACAAGGAAAACTTTAATCCTAAAAGCTCCAGTCGTAGTTTACCCTCGGGATTAAATTCACTTCTGAGGCCAGAATTACTCTGGAAGAATTTGCCCCACAGCAATGAGTGATTCTCTCCCTGCGGGCAGGTGGTCTGTGAGTGCATCCCAGCAGTGACCCCCCCCCAAACCCAGCTCACCCCCAGAACCATCTGGGGGGTGATAAAAATATAAATCCTTGGATCCCAAACCTGGAGATACTGCTTCAGCCAGTCTAGGATGGAAACTGAAGTCAGCATCAGCTATTAGATGATTCTCAGTCTAATTTCAACAAATATGGGAGGTAAAGTCAGCTGGGAAAACTTCAGCCCCGCCTGGTCTGATCAAAGCCAGTACTTTGGAAAGAGCACACATTAGTCTGTGCGTGTGTCATCCAGGGGAACAAATGATGTGTTCTAGAGTGGGTGAGAATAAAATGCTTCAGTAGTGGAGCATAAGGAACATCTCATAGAATGTCAGTGCCAAGAGTCACATTCTTTCTCACCTGGAAAACAGGCACTACATCATGGTAATTATTAGCTCATAAGCAAAACTACTTTTGGGGGATTTATCAACAGTTACAAAAAGCCAGCAATTTTTAAAAGATTTTTATTTATTTATTTATTTAAGAAAGAAAGAGAGAAAGAGCACAAATGGGGGAGGAGCAAAGGGAAAGGGAGAAGCAGGCTCCCCACTGAACAGGGAGCCCCATGTGGGGCTCAATCCCAGGTCCCTGAGATCATGGCCTGAGCCCAGGGCAGATGCTTATCCGAATGAGACACCCAGGCGCCCCCAAAAGCTAGCAATTTTAAAAACTGATTGTAAATCATGTTCATATACCTTTTCCAAGTAGAATTTGTTTTCTCAGACCTATATTCATATGCTGCAATGATGCGAATGGGGAAATTCTTTGCAGGAGACTGCCTCCTGCCTTGCGGTATGTTTAGCGGCATTCCCGGCCTCTACCACTAGGTGTCAGTAGCACCTCCCCCAGTAGTGACAACCGAAAAACGTCTTCAGGTAAGGTCGGAAAGTTCCCAGGAAACAACATTGTTCCTAGTGGAGAAGCGATTCTCTAGGAAAATCATGTAAGCTTTCTGGGGCTTCTGGAACTTAGAAGATGAAAAAGTAAAGGTGTCATTCACCGCAGTGGAATCAGAAAAGACTAAAGGATAAGTTCTAATTGTAAAATTAAATAACTGCTTATATTTTAAAAATCAAGATTCAATATGCACCCGTATTGAAAAATAATTTTTTTATAGATTTTATTTATTTATTTATTTATTTGAGAGCGAGAGAAAGAGCACAAGAGTAGGGTGACGGCAAAGGGAAAAACAGGCTTCCCAAGAACCAGGGAGCCCAAGATCATGACCTGAGCTGAAGGCAGACATTTAACCGACTGTGCAGCCCAGATGCCCCTTAAAAAAATAGATTTCAAATGGTCTGGAGTTCTAAATGGGAAAATATTGGTAAATATACAAAATATATTTATGTAACCTTGGAATAAAGAAAATTTATCTTGGGGGGAAAAAATCAGGAAACCTGGAAACCCAAAATAAAACCCTCAAGAGTCTTAACTCTGTAACATGTTAACATTTCTGTAAAATGAAAAAAGAGCTAAAGAAAGGCAACATAATCAATATTTTATAAAAGAGGAAAAAGAAAAAAAATATTTGTAATACATGAAACAAACTAAAGGTCAATATTCATAAAAAAATGAAAAACCCAACAAATCATTTTCAAAAGGCAGAGAAAATAGGCTAATATTTTGGAAGAGCAATTCATAAAGAAAAATCAAAGAGCCAGAGCACAGGAAAATTGTTCAAGTCAGTCATAACACAAACACAAGTCAGTAGAACACAAACAAAAATTACGGTATCATATTGATCCCATCAGATTGACAAAATTAACAAGATTTATGGAACTTGGAACTGGTGAAGGAGGATGGGGAGGAATAATCATTCTCACACCCTATTAGCAGAACTTGCCCTGGGTCAGTCCTTTGGGGGAAATTTAGCAGTAGCTTTGAAAATGTAGAAACTGCATAACCTTTGAGCTAGTATTCCCCACTTTAAATCTACCCCATAAAAATACTCTCATATGTGTACACTATATGTAGATATGAAGGTATGGTATTGTCTGTAATAAATAAATATTACAAGCAGAAGGATGTTAGTCTTCTATAAAGAATGGTTGGTACATAGTTATATCTTGATACCTACAATGTGACTATTTGCAGTAGTGAAATCGAAAGAAACAAATTTAAAAGATTGAAATGAAAAGGCCCTTTTATATGACAAAGTTCCTTTGCTTTTTCTTTTCTTTGTTTTTCTTTTTTGGGGGGGGAGCAGATGGAGGGGAAGAGAGGGAGAATCTGAAGCAGGCTCCAAGCCCCACATGGGGCTTGATCCCATGACCCTGAGATCATGACCTGAGATGAAACCAAGAGTGGTTCACTAAACCTACTGAGCCACCCAGGCGCCCCTGACAGAAAATTTCAAAGCTATATAGAAATATGGAGATAAACACAATTTATATAAATAAATTTATTTATTCACATATATAAAGTTACATGCATTTGTCTGTGAATGTATAATTACACATATATGCAAACATATAAAAAGCATCTTGAAGGTTACACATCAAGCTATTATTGAGAATTAACTTCAGGAAGAAAAGTACAATGTACATCTCATTCTATGTGCTGTATAGTGTTTTGAAGTTTCACCGCAAATATACAGAATGCATATTATAACATTTTGGAACAAAAGTCAGGAAGTTGAACTCTGTGATGTCAGAAGTCTGTGATTTCAGCTCTAACCAACATTGGGCTGGATTCATCTTGGGTTAGAAGTAAAATGTGAAAACTTAAGCCACCCAGCTGGGGTCTCTTTCACAGGAAAGAAGGAAAGAAACAGGGAAAGAAAGTTTGATGCCTTAAGCACCTACATGGGCTTATTCCATTTGTATACATTTTCCCATTTATCATGGTGATGTCATAGTTTACTGAGCCAGGGAGAGCTAAGGGGCTCCATAAAGATCACAGAGCTGGAAGGGACGGAGTCAGGAATCAGACGTGGACCCGTCTGCAGGGGGTATGACCTTGGCTCTCCACACTGAATGATTCCAAGTTTCCTTGGTTTATGGAGAAACTGGCTTATGGTCTAACATCAACTCGGCCAGCAGGAGGCCACGGTGAGGAGCAGCTAGCCAGCCCAATGACTATCATGACCCACAAGAAGCAAACTTGCTGAGACGTGTTCTTTTCCTGCTCTGCGTCAGGCATTGCCTTCATACCCACTTAACCCGCACAGCATCCTGGGAAGAAGGGCCATTACTATTCACATGGTACAAAATGGGGGACGCCTGGGTGGCTCAGAGAGTTGAGAGTCTGACCCTTGATTTTGGCTCACGTGGTGATCCCAGGGTCATGAGATCGAGCCCTGCATTTGGGTGTTGGATCTGCTTGAGATTCTCTCACTCCCCTTGCCCCTCCCTTGTGCTCTCACTCTTTAGCAACAACAACAACAACAAAAAGTGACACTGAGGCCCAGCAAGGGTAAGAAAGTTGCAGAGAGATACCCATACAGTAAGTGTAGGACATGCCAGCCTCCGACCCCACCCACAAAGATCAACCATTAGATAACTATCCACAAATAAAAGAGCTCTGGGAGCTGTCAGAGTCCTCTTAAGGAATCTCAGTGTCACAGTGTAGTATATACCCTGACAATAGCCACACCCAGGAATAATGGAAGACAGCCTCATTTTGCCAGCATCCCTCCAGCCCCAGAGCCAGTTGTCCAGTGTCAAGAGGGATCTCCCTAGCTGACAGAGTGCCCCTTGCTGAGAAAGGAAGAGGTGGTAAGTGGGGAGCTTCCCCAGCCTTTCAGGACACCACATCAAAGACCTGCTTTGGTTTCACCCCACCCATTTGGCAAAGCTGAGACACTTAGGGACAGCTAGGAACAACGAAGTTAACAGGGGCCACGAATGACAGCCACAAGGCAGGAGCCACCATGGTGCCCAGTGACCTGTTCTGTGGACAAACCCAGCAACTTTTCCCACTCAAGAAATCAGTGGCCAGGGGCGCCAGGGGGGCTCAGTCGGTGAAGTGTCTGCCTTCGGCTCAGGTCATGATCTCAGGGTCCTGGGGTGGAGTCCCACATCGGGCTCTCAGCTCAGCGGGGAGCCTGTTTCCCCCTCTCCTTCTGCCCTTCCTCCCCACTCATGATCTCTCTCTCTCTTTCTCAAAGAAATAAAAATTAAAAAGAGAGAAAGAAGTAGGAAGAGAGGAAGGGAGGAAAGGGAAGGGAAGAAAGGGAAGGGAAGAAAGATGCCAGTGGCCAGCACAGCCCCCATAGACCCCTGCTGATTTCACTAGGTGTGCTCCATGTACAGCCCAGATACAAGCCTCCCAAAACTCTGCTGCCCTCCACTCCCCCGCCCCAGTCCCTGCTCCCCTTCCCTCTCCACTCCCCTCCTCCTTCCATTCCCCTCCACAGACACCTCTCTTGCGCCCTCCCCCAACTCTGCCACAGCAGCTGCCTGGTCCCTCACTCTGTACTTGTGCACTACCAGCCTGACTCAGGTCACGGACCGTCACAGCCTTGCACATGACCAGTGGGAGATGGCAGGCACAAGATTACACACTGACAGCCAAGGCCCCCAGCAGCTGCCAGTGTGCCTACAGCAGTGTCCAGTCCTTGCCACTTGCCCTACAACCGCCACTATGAGTGTGTCTATACTTGACTCCCCCAACTAACAGCCCAGTGGGTATATAACACCAGCTTCAGCCCCCACGGCTGCCTACCCTGATTCCCAGCTGCTGGGCCTACTGAGGACCCCATCAGCCCTGGCCACCACTGCAGACCCCCACACACTCACAAAGGGCCACAGAGTTGTTGATGCAATGGTCCTTGGCAGCCTGAGTCAAAAGACCTCCTTCCCCTCTGGACCTGGTACGGACACCCAGCCCCACACTTGGCAGCCTGTGCCATTAGACCTTGTATCACAGCAGGCCGCAGCATGCTCCCACCCACAGACAAAAGGTTTCCCTCACCAAAATCAGCTCATCAAGTCTGAATGAGGTGACCGAATCTTCAAATACAGACACCCGTTTGACGCTACGGTGATCACAAAGAATGAGTGAAACATGACTCTAGCAAAAGCATAAGGCATACCTCCAGGAACTGGCCCCAAAGAAATAGAGATCCAGAAATTGCCTGACAAAGGGTTCAAAATGTTTCTTCTATAGCTACTCAGAGGGCTAAAAGTACAGAGGTAATGATTTAATGGAATCAGGAAAACAATACTAGAACACAATGGAAAGTTCAACCAAAGATAGAAAATATAAAAAAAAAAAAAATAGAAATTTGGGGGCTAAAGAATACAATGGCTAAACTGAGAACTCAACAGAGAATTTGAATGAAGACTTAAATGAAAAAACGAAGCCATGAGCTTGCAAACAGGTCAATTGAAATTATCCAATCAGAGAAGCAAAAGCTAAAAAAACAAAGAGAAGAATGAAAAGGAATGAAGAAAGCATATGGGATTTATAGAAACAGCGTCTGTACTGCTGCAGTCTGGGAAGGAGAAGAAGAGAAGGCACAGAATGCTTATTTAAAGAAAAACTGGTGGAGAATTTCCCAAATCTAGGGAGAGAGATGGATATGTAGGTTCACAGAGCTCAGAGGTCACTCCAAAAGTTCAATCCAAAACGATCCTCCCCAAGATACATTATAATAAAACGTCTAAAATTAGAGACAAAAGAGAATTTTAAAAGCAGCAAGAGGAAAACAATTCTCTGATACAAAGGAGTCCCCACAGAGGCATCAGTGTAGGTCTTAGCAGAGCCGTCGCAGCCCAGTAAGAGTGGAATGAGATACTCAAAGAGCTTAAGATGCTTACAACGGAGAATACTTTCTCAGCAGTCATCCTTCAGATAGACAAAAGCTGAAGGAATCTTTTTTTAGGGTATGACCA
>NC_081560.1:112952190-113009102 GCF_022355385.1 Mustela nigripes | reverse complement strand
ACCCTGCAATTGCAGGGTCATAGGGAAGCTCTATTTTTAATTTCTTGAGGAATCTCCACACTGTTCTCCAAAGAGGCTGCACCAACTTGCATTCCCATCAACAGTGTAAGAGGGTTCCCCTTTCTCCACATCCTCTCCAACACATTTTGTTTCCTCTTTTGTTAATTTTGGCCATTCTAACTGGTGTGAGGTGATATCTCAATGTGGTTTTAATTTGAATCTCCCTGAGGGCTAATGATGATGAACATCTGATAGCCATTTGTATGTCTTTTTTGTTTGTTTGTTTGTTTTGTTTTGTTTTTTTGTTTGTTTGTTTTTTTATATATAATTTTTTATTTTTTATAAACATATATTTTTATCCCCAGGGGTACAGGTCTGTGAATCACCAGGTTTACACACTTCACAGCACTCACCAAAGCATGAATGGGCCATTTGTATGTCTTGATTGGAGAAGTGTCTGTTCATATCTTCTGCCCATTTTTTGATATGTTTCCCTGTTTCGTGTGTGTTGAGTTTGAGGAGTTCATTATAGATCCTGGATATCAACCTTTGGTCTGTACTGTCATTTGCAAATATCTTCTCTCATTCCGTGGGTTGCCAGTTTGTTTTTTTGACTGTTTCCTTTGCTGTGCAGAAGCTTTTGATTTTGATGAAGTCCCAAAAGTTTATTTTTGCTTTTGTTTTCTTTGCCTTTGGAGACATATCTTGAAAGAAGTTGCTGTAGCTGATATCGAAGAGATTACTGCCTATGTTCTCCTCTAGGATTCTGGGGGATTCCTGTCTCACGTTGAGGTCTTTTATCCATTTTGAGTTTATCTTTGTGTACGGTGTAAGAGAATGGTCGAGTTTCATTCTTCTACATATAGCTGTCCAGTTTTCCCAGCACCATTTATTGAAGAGACTGTCTTTTTTCAACTGTATATTTTTTCCTGTTTTGTTGAAGATTAATTGACCATAGAGTTGAGGGTCCATATCTGGGCTCTCTACTCTGTTCCACTGGTCTATGTGTCTGTTTTTATACCAGTACCATGCTGTCTTGATGATCACAGCTTTGTAATAAAGCTTGAAATCAGGTAACATGATGCCCCCAGCTTTATTTTTGGTTTTCAACATTTCCTTAGCGATTCGGGGTCTCTTCTGATTCCATACAAATTTTAGCATTATTTCCTCCAGCTCTTGGAAGAATACCGGTGGAATTTTGATCGGAATGGCATTAAAAGTATAGATTGCTCTAGGCGGTATAGACATTTTAACAATGTTTATTCTTCCGATCCAAGAGCATGGAATGGTCTTCCATCTTTTTGTGTCTTTTTCAATTTCTTTCATGAGCGTTCTGTAGTTCCTCAAGTACAGATCCTTTACCTCTTTGGTTAGGTTTATTCCCAAGTATCTTATGGTTCTTGATGCTATAGTAAATGGAATCGATTCTCTAATTTCCCTTTCTGTATTTTCATTGTTAGTGTATAAGAAATCCACTGATTTCTGCACATTGACCTTATATCCTGCCACGTTGCTGAATTGCTGTATGAGTTCTAGTAGTTTGGGGGTCGAGTCTTTTGGGTTTTCCATATAAAGAATCAAGTCATCTGCGATGAGAGAGAGTTTGACTTCTTCATTGCCAATTTGGATACCTTTTATTTCTCTTTGTTGTCTGATTGCTGTTGCTAGGACTTCTAATACTATGTTTAACAAGAGTGGTGAAAGTGGGCATCCTTGTCTTGTTCCTGATCTCAATTGGAAGGCTGCAAGCTTTTCCCCATTGAGGATGATATTTGCTGTGGGTCTTTCATAGATAGATTTGATGAGGTTCAGGAATGTTCCCTCTATCCCTATACTTTGAATTGTTTTAATCAGGAACGGATGCTGGATTTTGTCAATGCTTTTTCTGCATCAATTGAGAGGACCATGCGGTTCTTGTCTCTTCTCATATTAATTTGTTGTATCACATTGATTGATTTGCGAATGTTGAACTATCCTTGTAGCCCAGGGATGAATCCCACCTGATCATGGTGGATAATCTTTTTAATGTGCTGTTGGATCCTGTTGGCTTGGGTCTTGTTGAGAATCTTAGAATCCATATTCATCAGTGATATTGGTCTAAAATTATACTTTTTGGTAGGGTCTTTGCCTGGTTTGGGGATCAGGGTAATGCTAGCTTCATAGAAAGAGTCTGGAAGTTTTCCTTCTTCTTCAATTTTTTGAAACAGTTCAGGAGAATAGGTGTTATTTCTTCTTTGAAGGTTTGGTAGAATTCCCTAGGGAATCCGTCAGGTCCTGGGCTCTTGTTTTTTGGGAGGTTTTTGATCACTGCTTCAACCTCGTTATTAGATATCAGTCTATTCAGGTTGTCGATTTCTTCCTGGTTCAATTTTAGTAGTTTATATTTTTCCAGGAATGCATCCATTTCATCTAGGTTGCTGAGCTTATTTGCATATAACTGTTGATAATAACTTCTGATGATTGTTTCTACTTCCTTGGTGTTAGTTGTGATCTCTCCCTTTTCATTCATTATTTTATGAATTTGGGCTTTCTCTCTTTTCTTTTGGATTAGTGTGGCCAATGGTTTATCGATCTTATTGATTCTTTCAAAAAACCAGCTTCTAGTTTCATTGATACATTCTACTGTATCTCTGGTTTCTACCTCATCGATCTCAGCTCTAATCTTGATGATTTCCCTTCTTATGTGTGGAGTTGGTTTGATTTGTTGTTGATTCTCCAGTTCTTTAAGGTGTAGAGACAGCTGATGTGTAGTGGATTTTTCAATTTTTTTGAGGGATGCTTGGATGGCTATGTATTTTTCCCTTAGGACCGCCTTTGCTGTATCCCATAGGTTTTGGACTGAAGTGTCTTCATTCTCATTGGTTTCCATGAATTGTTTCAGTTCTTCTTTGATCTCCTGGTTGATCCAAGCATTCTTAAGCAAGGTGGTCTTTAGCTTCCAGGTGTTTGAGTTCCTTCTGAACTTTTCCTTGTGATTGAGCTCCATTTTCAAAGAATTGTGATCTGAGAATATGCAGGGAATAATCTCAGTCTTTTGGTATCGGTTGAATCCTGATTTGTGACCCAGTATGTGGTCTATTCTGGAGAAAGTTCCGTGTGCACTTGAGAAGAATGAGTATTCTGTTGTTTTAGGGTGGAATGTTCTGTATATATCTATGAGGTCCATCTGGTCTAATGTGTCATTCAATGCTTGTTTCTTTATTAATTTTCTGCTTCGATAATCTAATTCTGAGAGAGGCATGTTAAGATCTCCTACAATTAGTGTATTCATATCAATATGGCTCTTTATCTTAATTAACAGTTTTCTTAAGTAATATGGCTGCTCCCATATTGGTAGCATAGATATTTACAATTGTTATATCATCTTGGTGGATAGTCCCTTTAAGGATTATGTAGTGTCCTTCTGTATCTCTGACTACAGTCTTTAGTTTGAAGTCTAATTTATCTGATATGAGAATCATTACCCCAGCCTTCTTTTGAGGCCCATTGGCATGAAAGATGCTTCTCCATCCCTTCACTTTCAGTCTGCGTGTATCTTTAGGTTCAAAATGGGTCTTTTGTAGACAACATATGGATGGGTCCTGTCGTTTTATCCAATCTGCAATCCTGTGCCGTTTTATGGGTGCATTTAGGCCATTCACATTGAGAGTGATTATTGATAGATACATTTTTATTGACATCGAGTTACCTTTGAAGTCTTTATTTCTGTTGACTGTCTCTATATTTCCGTTCAATGCTATTCTTGGGATTTTTTTTTCTCTTTTATAGAGCCCCCCTTAATATTTCCTGCAGTGTCGGCTTGGTGGTTGCATAGTCTTTTAAGCCTTGCCGGTCTTGAAAACTCTTTATCTCTCCATTCATTTTGAATGTCAGTCTTGCTGGATAAAGTATTCTTGGCTGCATGTTCTTCTCATTTAGTGCCCTGAATATATCTTGCCAGCCTCTTCTGGCTTGCCAGGTCTTTGTGGACAGGTCTGACATTATTCTGATGGGCTTCCCTCTTTAAGTAAGGACCCTCTTTGCCCTGGCGGCTTTCAAGAGATTATACCTACAATTATAATTCCTCAATTTGACTATCAGGTTTTGTGATGTTTTTTTGGAATGTAGAATCTTGGGTGGAGACCGTTCAGCCTCTAGTACATGAACGCTGGTTCCATTCGTGAGATTGGGAAAATTTTCATGAAGGACTTGTTCCACTATATCTTCTAGACTTCTTTCTTTCTCCTCCCCTTCAGGGATTCCAATAATTCTGACTTTGGAACGCTTCATGGCATCATTTATTTCCCTGATTCTGTTTTCGTGGTTTCTAAGCTGTTTGTTCCAGGCTTCCTCCTGATCCTTTCTCTCTATCTGTTTGTCTTCCAGATCACTAATTCTGTCTTCTGTCTCAGTTACCCTAGCTTTGAGAGAGTTTAGATTAGATTGGAACTCATTGAGGGCATTGTGAACCTACTCCCTGATAGCTTTAAGCTCCGCCCTAACATTGTGAACCTCCTGTCTGGTGACTTTCAGTTCGGCCCTAATTAATTCTGTTTGGTCATCCATGGCTTTCTCCAACCTAGCTATTGCCTGGATAATTGTTAGCCTGAATTCCCTTTCCAACATATTGTCTATGTTGATAGCCGTTAGCTCTGTTGCAGAAGGTCCATCCTCTGTATTTTTCTTCTGTTGGGCATTCCTCCTCCTAGTCCTTTTGGTGGGAGATGACTGAACAGATGTAGCTGGATGTATCAACTGTGGTGCAGTCAAGGTGCACCCTGGAACACTTCTGAGCAATCAGGATTCCCCACCCAAACGAGAGACAAAAGAAAAGAAAAAGAAAAATAAAAAAAAGAAAAGAAGAAAAAAAGAGAGAGAGACAGGAAAGAAAGGGAAGATGAAAAAGAAGGTTCAGCCCATATGGACCCCAAGGTAAGATTTATGAAGTAGACAAACAAAAAGAGATAAAAAGACTGATACAAGTATATGACAAGAGAAAAAAATATATACATATGCAAATAAAGAAAGAACCTCATCAAAAAGTACCACAAGTGCAAAATTTATATGCTATGAGGACAAACACAAAAAACACAGAAACACTGGTGGAAGAAGATTGGAGAGTTCTTATAAATTCTCAGTGTGTGCGAGATGTATCCTGGATGTATCTTGATATCTTTGTAAAAGGACTCAACTTTCCTAAGATAAAGGGTATTAAAAATTGGTTTACCTATAGAGGTAGTATTGATTGGGGAAAGGGGATTACTTTGAAGTTTAACTCTATATGAATATTAGAGGATAAAAATAAAAGGAATAATCTAGACTAAACTAAACTAAAATTTAAAAAAAGGAATTCAAAAAATAAAAATGCAAAAGAAAAACATAGGTGTATGTATCAAAAAGTTCAGGTTAGAAAGGTATTATGGAATTTGATGTACTGTACAACTCGCTGTGATGGTAAATAGGTTAAAAAAATTACCTATGTAATTTACCTATGTGTGAAAAAAAAATAACCGGAATAGTGGGAACAAGTGAACAATACAAGTTTTCCTATGAAGTAGTGGTTGTTCTCTTGTAGTCTTTTTTTTTTTCTTTCTTGGTTTGTTTTCTGGGGGAGGGGCCTGTCACGTGGGTTGTCAGTCAATGATGTTTCCTGAGTTAAGTCCTCCTGCCCCCCTCAAGGGGGTGGGCTCTCAGGAAACTGGTTTTTTTCAGGCTTTTGTTCTCTGGCGGTTTTTATGCTTGTTCACTTTTTTTTTTCCTCTCCCCTTGACCACCTTTGATGGTTTTTGTAGTTTTAGAGGAAAACAAACCGCATCCTGATCTCCCTCTCAGAGAGAAGTCTCAGTCTGGGTGCAGAGCCTAAATAAGTTCCCCCTTGGCCGCTGGCAGAGCACGTTCCAAGTTGCAGACCCTGGAGGCGCAGGATCTTTTGCTTGTACCCAAAGCCAAGGCAGTGGCTGCTGTCTGGGAGCTCCCGACTGCCAGAGAGGTTCCAAGTAGCGATTGCACACTGAGATTTTGCTTCTGGCCTGGGCTGGGAGTGCCCGGCTTGCGCACACCTCTTTCAGAGGCGGCGCACGTCTCGGGCACTGAGAACGGGGCGCTGGTTCATAAGCATCAGGCTGGGCTTTTGCACACCTCTGTCAGGGGAGAGTTTGGGGTGCGTGGCTTAGGCTTTGAAACAATGGCGCGGGTCAAAGAGTGCTGGCCGGGCCTTTGTAACTCTGGGGAGCAGGAGGGACATGCGTGCATATCTCAAGCTTTGTGGTAGGGCTTGTGCGTTCTGCCCACTGGCATGGCTCCAATCCCCTCACAGGAGCTAGAACCCACGCATTCTCGGGCACGCTGGTGGCTTAGGGACCAAGAGCTGGTTTCTCCGCCCGCACTTTTTCTGCCTCAGTGCCGGGGAGGCTGTACTGGGACCGGGGACTTAAGCCCCTCTCCCTAGCCGCCCTGATTCCCACAATTCCCCCCCCCCCCCCACATGATCCTTTGCTCTTTTGGAGTGCTTTCAACCAGTCTCCAAGTTAATGTTGGTCCCCAGACGCAGGGCACTCTCGCTCGTATTGGGGTATTATTTTCCAACTGGTCGCCTCTGGTGGCTCCCTCCCCCTTTTGTTTATCTTCCGATATCAGTCTGCTGTACCCATTCTGCTTTACCTGCCCACTGGCGTCTTCTGCCCCTGTAGAGATCCAGACGTGTATAATTCTGATCTCAGGCTGATTTCATGGGTGATCGGAGTTCTTTGGTAGGTAATCAGCTCACTTTGGGGTACCGGCTGAAAAGGTGCCTCCTCCTACTCCCCTGCCATCTTGTCCCCCCCGAAATTGAATTTAAATAAAAAAAATTTAAAAAGTCAATTGCTTTCGTATATACCAGCAATGTACAAGTGGAATTTGAAGTTAAAAACACAAGACCACTTACATTAGCAGACAAAAAAAAAATTAATACTTAGGGGCAGATCTAACGAAATATGCACAAGATCTATGTGAGAAAAAGTATAAAATTCTGATGAAAGATAACAAGCAAGGTAAGATGTGAAGTGGAAAGTCCATAATCTTGGGTAAGAACACTCAATACTGTTAAGAGGTCAGTTCTTCCCAAACTGATCGACAGACTCAAAGCAATCCCAATCAAAATGCCAGGAAGTTGTTTTGTGGATACCAACATGTTGACTGTAAAATCTGGATGGAAAACTGGAAAACCAAGAGTCCCAGAGTAGTCAACAAAATATTAAAGGGGGGAAAAAAAAAGGAAATTGAGGATTGCCACCACCCAATCTCAAGACTTACTATTAAAGCTATAGTGATTAAGACAGAAGGTGGTTGGCAAGAGACAGGTGTTTGGAACAGAGTGGAGAGCCCAGAAAAACATCCACACACACAGGCAAAGGCAACTCAATGGCAAGGACAGTCTCAACAAATGGAACCACAAAACCACAATGGGACATCGATAAGAAAAAACAATGGGACATCGATAAGAAAAAAAAACACAAAAACAAAATAAAAGAATAAAAACAAACTTTTCACACCTTTCACAAAACCTAAATGTAAAATGCAAAACTTCTTAAAGATGACATAAGAAAAAATGTAGACATCCTTGGATTTGGCAATGATTTTTCAGATATAAAATCAAAAGCATGATCTACGAAAGAAAAACTGATGAGAGGGACTTTGTTAAAATTAAACTTCTCTGTAAAAGACACTGTTAAGAGAATGAAAAGACCAGTCACAGAGTAGAGAAAATATCTGCAAAACACATCCATGGTAAAGGACTTAAAACGAAAAATATAATATAAGGATGTCTTAGTAGCAATAAGAAATCAAACCTAATTTAAAAATGTGAAAAGAGCAGTGGCTGGGAGGTCCAGTCGGTTAAGCATCTGCCTTTGGCTCAGGTCCTGGGATTGAACCCCACACTGGGCCCCCTGCCCAGGGAGAAGCCTGCTTTTCCCTCTCCCACTGCCGGCTGCTACCTCTCCGTGTGCTTTTGCTGTTAATAAATAAATAGAATCTTTAAAAAAAAAAGGATCTGAAAAGATGCTCAACATTGTATGTCATTAGGAAAATGCAAATTTAAACAAGGTACTATTACATATCACGTAGAATATAAAAAATCCAAAGCACTAGTAATACCAAATGCTAGCAAGGATGTGGGACAACCGAACTCTCATTCACTGTTGGGTCAGAATGCAAAATGGGAGACACTGTGTGAGACAGCTTGGCAGTTTCTCACAGAACTAAACACACTCTCATTATAAAATCAGTAATTGTACTCCTTTATATTTACCCAAAAGAGCTTAAAACTAGTGTCCACACAAAAACCTGCACACGGATGTTTACAGCAGCTTTATTCTCTGAAGTGCCAAAACTTGGAAGCAATCCAAATCTCCTTCAGTAGGTGAACAGGTACACTGTACCACACCCACACAATGGATTATTTGGCAATTAAAAAGATCAATTATTAAGCCACAAGACTTGGAAGAACCTTAAATGCGTATTGCTAAGCGAAAGACCAGTCTGAAAGGCTAAATACTATATGCTTCCAACTCTATGGCATTCTGGAAAAGGTAAAAATTAACCAACATTTTTATTTTTTATTTATTTTTTAGGTCATCTCTATACCCAATGCCGTGGCTGGAACTCACAACCCCGAGATCAAGAGTCAGATGTCCTAATGACTGAGCCAGCCAGGTGCCTCTGAAAAGGAAAAACTCTAGACAGTAAAAACATCCCAGGCTGCAGGGGTGAGGGAGGAGTGTGCAGACAGAGGAGAGGAAACAAATAGATGAGGTACAGGGGTTTCAAGGCAATGAAACTAGGCTGTAAGATACCAACACTAGGTAAATAACATTATACATTTGTCAAAACCCACAGAACTATAGAAAGAGGAGTAAACCCTAATGTAAACCATGGACTTTAGTTAATACTGTATGAATGCTGGTTCATCAGTTGTAACACATGTACCACAACAAAGCAAGGCATTAATAATAGGAGATAGTGAAATTAGAAGAAAAATAGCTTCTCTTTGTACTCAGGGGTATTTCCTATCTGAACCCAGGTAAAGTACAAATCCCCAAAAGGTCAGAGGTTGGGAGATCACAAGAGGTGTTGGAACACAGGAAAAGAAATGAACAAACCAGACAAGTTGCAGGCAATTAAGAACCATTAACCATTAGAGAAGCAGTGACATCACTCAAAATTAAAACCAAGTAGAGTTTAAAAGTTTAGCTACTTTACTAACTAGCTGCAATCAGGGATGGCAAACAAAAACTAATTCAAAGTAACCTGGGAATTAATCATTTAAAACTTACCAAAAATCCAAAATTAGTAGCTTTAATGCTATGAAAATAACACAGAATTTGGAAAGATTGAAATTCTATAAGCTGCCAAGAAGTAAAACACTCCTTCCCGGACACATGGACTTATAAAATCACTATGTACTATCTCCACGAGAAGCAGAATCCCCCAGAACTATCACTTTGTAATGATGAGAAGTACTAAGAGGGCACATGAAATTTATGATTTCTGCCCTGAAACACATCCCATTTCATCGAGACAAAAAAACAAAATAGTTAAGCACTAATCTGCACACTACATAGGGGTTGAAAGACAGAGAAAGTTTGTGTGAGCTCATGTATGTGTGTGTTTCCAACCATTCTTGAAAACAATGGACAACAGAGACGAATAAATGCCCCTGTACATCCCATAAATATTCCTCAAATATTTATCATGCAACTCT
This sequence comes from Mustela nigripes, assembly GCF_022355385.1. Lineage (NCBI taxonomy): Eukaryota > Metazoa > Chordata > Mammalia > Carnivora > Mustelidae > Mustela > Mustela nigripes. The sequence continues at coordinate 112,999,381 of NC_081560.1, read as the reverse complement.
GGCTCTGCTCTAAGACCTGGGGACACAGTCATGAAAAGACAAGGTCTCTGCTTTTAAGGAACATATATTCTAATGCAGAAATGAGAAAATAAACATGTAAACAAACAAACATGATATTAATAAAGAGTGATCAAATAGTGATTAATGAATAGTGATTACAGCTAAAAAGAAAACAGGACACTGTAAAGGTTTGAGTGACAAATGGGATGTACTTTAACTTGGATGAACCAGGAAATATAGAACAATGAGTTGCAAGTGTGGGAAGAGTGTTCCTGCACAAGAGTGTTCAGCATGTGTACAGAAATGTCCTTGGAGCTCTTCCCTCCAGCCCCTGCTCTCAAATCTCTGACCCAGCTAGGTGGGGATATAATCTAGGACTTGTGTCTCCCAAAACTCATTCTAAATCTTTGTTCGGTGACTAAATTATTCAAGCTTGAGAAATTAAAAACATATGCTAACAAGATCTTCCCACCATCTACAGAGAGATCATCTTAAAAGCATCATAAAATAGTAACACCGAAATTCTAAGGAATTTCTGTTCAACATTTTAATCAATTTTATATCCAACTCCTTTGTTGAATTTATATACCTGTTTGACATATTTATGAAGAGACAAAAAAAAAAACCCTACATTCCTTAAATGTATTCATCCATCTTACAAATATTTGAGTACCCAATTACACTCTGATTCAGCTGATTTCTTCTCTTTATCTCTTTTTTCCCCTCAATTTAACACCAATAATAATCTATGTACGCTTTTAGTTTGCTTTTCGAACTTAATTTCTTGAGCTATTAAAGGAATTATCTAGTGCTAGAGTTCTCAACACTGGTCACACATTAGAATCACTTAAGCAACTTTTTTTTTAAAGATTTCATTTATTTATTTGACACAGAGAGAGAGAGATCACAAGTAGGCAGAGAGGGAGGAAATCGTGCTCCCTGCTGAGCACAGAGCCCCATGCAGGGCTCAATCCCAGAACCCTGAGACCATGACCTGAGCTGAAGGCAGAAGCTTAACCCTTTGAGCCACTAAGGCACCCCCTCACCTGAGTAACTTAAAAACAAAAAGCCCAAAGGGCACCTGGCTGGTTCAGTCACTGGAACATGCAGGTCTTGATCTCAGGGTTGTGAGTGCAAGTCCCATGTTGGGTATAGAGATTACTTTAAAAAAAAAAAAAAAGAAGAAGAAGCCCAAGCCCCAGTTTGTGATTAATTTGTTTAAATGTTTAAAGAAATTTGATGCTAAACATTGTAAGACTAGTTAAATAACAAAAGATATATTTACATAATAATTCTTGCTCTCAAATTTTGAACAAAGAACTTACTAATAATCAATAACTTAGTAGGCCAACATTTTATTTAAATGATAAGTTTTATGCTACTACAAAGAGTAAATTAGAAAATCAAAAGCAAGGAAAAATGGGCATGGTGTGAACATGGGGAAGCAAGAGAAAGCAAGAAAGTATGTGACTTGTAAGTGAATGCTTAGCTCCGAGATCCTTCTCTGAGAGAAGGACAGATTAAAACCTAAAAAGAAAGAAAAAAAAATTTCCCGTGCTCTCAAGGAAAGAGAAGTCCCCCTACATCCCTCCTGATTTTTCTAGTATAAACACACAGCTGGGCCACCTTACCACATCCTGGTTGGTACTGACTTTATCAACTTTTCTATTTAAGCCAAACTTGACCGGGTACAATCAATGATGGACAGGCTGTGTGCCAAGTGTACCAGTTGTACAACTGACTGTGTAATGGCTGAAACTGAGAAACCGGGGTGAAAGTATCAAGTGGCTCTAAGGATTGCCAAAGAGCCAAGATTCAAATGATTACCACGTACACACAAGACAAACTACGCAGATGACTGCTCAGTATGGAAGTAATTCAGAGTGTTACACTGTGGCATCAGCTGACCCAGACCCAGAAGATTGCTGGAGTTCCCATCATGGACATATCTAACCGTAGGACGACACTGAGTGAATGCCAGATGATGATGGAGCCCCTCACTCCTATGTCTTAATAGAGTTCCTCAGCTCTCCTTTACCAACGTTTCCTGTTGCCAGTTCATACAAGCAATTCTCCTTACCCATTTCCTCTGTTCTGAGCTATGGCTAAAGACACTCACTTTTTTATGTCTTAAAACTGATTATCTTGTACCATTTTACATTTTGTTGCATCTTTTTATAAATCAGATGACCGCTCACAAAAGAAAAAAAAAAGGAAAGGAAAGATCAAAAGGGAGGACAACAACAACAAAACACTTTTTTTGCCGGGAACCCTTCTTACCAAGTGCCAATCAGATCAACTTTATCTGATGTTACATCGTCATATCTCCTCTATCATCAGGGAAAGTAGTTCACATAAGAAAATTTCTCTATAAAATGAGTGCCGGGCTTACATTCCATATTTGGCTAATTAGAATTTCATTACGATGTCTGTCTCAAACTGATGCAGAAGAGAATGGAATCTTGTCATCAAGACGTGACATCAAACTAAGAACCCACAGGGTAAGCACTCAGCTCCTGTGACACGAAGATGGCTCCTGGGGATGGGGGACCCTGGGCAACAGTGGCTGACCTGCGGGCCTGTGGCTATCTGCCGTCTGTCACTCTTCCCTCTTCCTCCTCTGTCAGCTGCTATCTCCAGCTGCCGTCAACAAAGTCCACTTCAAACAGCCATCACTTCCCCTGGTCCCGTTCACCGTAGCTAAGCTCCAGGCCAGGCGTCCAGATCATCAGCCCTGTGGGAACTTCTAAGGGAAGAGGTGGCCCTATTGGTGAAATGCAGGCGCCAAGGCGTGCGGACATTGTGCCATCTTCTGCGCTATTCTTAATGTTCTGATTGACCCACTTCCCTCATTTCCCACCCGTGGCCTCTGGAAAGGAACATATTATAGTAGGATTTCTAAGGACTGATGCGTGGGGGTCAGGAGATCCAGCCTGTGGTTGGCCCCAACTATATGTGTGGCTTTAAAGGAAGTCAGGAAGTCATCACACCTCAGGCCCCAGTTTCCTTATCTGTAAGCCAGGAAAATGGACTAGAGTCTTTTCAGAGAGCCGGCAAAGATGACATAGATAAGCACCACCTCATTATACTAACAAGCAAACAGAAGGCTGGAGGCGAGTGATTTTCCCCAAGTCAGACATAAGCAGGCAGAGAGCAGAGCCAAGGATGGGACCCATATCTGCAGGTCACAGCTAATCAGCCAGCACAGCACAAACAGATCTGATCAGCTGCTCGTTTTTCCCCCTTTCCATTTTGTCCATCAGAATGCATGCTCCCTGCAAACAAGGACACACAGGACCTTCTTCCTGTCTCAAAATTCCCAGTTCACCCAATTAGAGGGAGGAGCCTCAAGGACTTACCCTCCACCACACACACATGGTTCTTTTACCTATGGAACATGACGGTACATACATTCACCATCCAGAGGGCTCCTGCCTTCACTTCTCATGGAAAAGGTCATCATGTGCCTACCCGGGGTGCCAACAAAGCCACAGGTTCCAGAGAGGAACTGACGCAGAGAAGTTCGAAGGAGGCAGACTGGCTCAGTGCAGAAACAAATTGTCTACCAAGGAAAACTACCCCACGGGGGACTGATTCTCTTTGAAATACGTTTGAGTGTGTGGGAAAATATTTTTTCAAGAACTGGTAGACTAACCAGTCACCTGGTACTTACAAGATCACATCCGCATTCTGACAAGAGTGGCCTGCCTGCAGTGTAGACCAGGGGCCAGAAAGGCAAGGAAGGCGCAAGGAGACTGGGTGAGAAGCTTCTACGGCATGATGACGAGGGTGCACTGCCAAAGTACGAGAAGAGATGGAGAGAAGTATATGGACTGAAGAGGTTTAGGAAGCGAAATCCACAGGACTTGGTGTGACAGACTAGATTTTGGAAAGGTGACAGAGTAGGAGTTGACTTCTGGTTTCCTGACTCCCAGCTAAACGGATGAAGTGTACTGAGAGAGGCAATAGAATAAGAAAGGTGGTTTTCAGTGGAGGAGGTGCTCACGAATTCCATCTTGAACCTGATGAATCTGAGGGGCCACAGACACATCTGAGAAGAAAGGTCAGCAAGTCTGATACACAGAACTGGTGCTCAGGAGGTGTGTGGGCCAGAGATAGGAATCTGCCTTACCTGACAATAGGTGGTCATGAAGCTGCACAAAGGTCATCTAGGGAAAGAAAGGAACACAGGGCTGAGTCCATAATCAGCATTCAATTGCTACCAGGAGCATGACTTTGCACAGGAGACACATCAGAGAGGTAGAAGAAAGACAGGATGCAATGCAGAGCATTTGGTCTACTGCAAAATCGAGTAAAGAGACAGAGAAAGGTCAGGTGCGCTGACTTACAAACAGCTTTGGTAAGAACTCTTTAGTGGAACGATAGGGCCTGAAGGGTGGAAGGTGGGAAAGTCAAGTCAACCCCTGAGCACCAGCTGCGATGCGTGACAGTGACAGGGCAATACCTAGAGGTGGGGCAGTCAAGTGGGCGAGGATCAAACAGGAGCGCGTGATGGGAAGGAGTGCAGGGGAGAGGATCCTCGCAGGCTCCTGGAAGGGCGGGAGGGCATGGACTTCGAGCCAGAGTGGAGACTGAACCCAAGGAGGAAGGAGATCCCCTCCCCGTACCAGGCAAGGAGGAGAAGGGGACAAATATAAGAATGGGCTCATGATCAGCAGGATGGAGGAGGTCCCGTGGGATGGCTGCTAATTTTTCTGTATGACTGGAGATGAAGTCATATGTTGAGATGGAAGAGGAAGGCTACGTGTGATGTCAATAGCACACCCATGTAAATGGTCTAATTTATCTGTTATGCCACTTTCTCCCCCTACTACCAATACCTTATGTCCTGCTCATCTATTAGCTGGCTGTCAACCCTAAGGATTTTCGTATTTCTAAGCTGACAAAGTATGATGTTACCAGTGCCTCTGCCCTAGGTGACCCTTCCCCATCTGCTATTCCTGCATTTTGATCACCTACCTCTTTTGCATACCTTTCCCCTTCTATTTCTCATTAGATCTCATAAACATGACTTTTTAAGTAGTCTCCTGCCACCAGTCAGCTGGAACTCAACAGATATGACCATGCAACTTCCTGCTGTAAACCTGACTGCAGCTCTACCGTGAAGACTGCATCAACGTGGACCCCTCAATGTATGCAGTGTCCAAGGTGCAACCCGCAGCCCCACCCCATCTCCCTTTCTACCATCCCAGTCTCATTCCAAAACGTGCCAAACAATACACCTATGTAGAAATATAATCCTGACAGCAAGCTCTCCACTCATTTCTGCCTCGGAACTGTAACTTACAAAACATTTCTCTGACAGAAACACAAACTGCAAATAACCTTTATCTCCAGCTTCCACATAGAAGATCAATACCACTTTACACAGAACAGCTGTTCCATGTATTTTCCTTCTATTTCTGAAGGGGTCACGTTCACTAACACTACAAATTGTACATTATATACAGAAGTTTCAGAGCCTTGAAAAACACGGAATTGCTGGCATTCTAGCCACTTTCCCAGTTTGCTCTCTCCCTACCTCTAAGTCCTACTTTAGAACTGCTATTTTGAGATTTCTATTTTCTAAAGCTGCTTTGACCAAAGGCATTCTGTCAGCTCAGAGTGAGAAAGATGGCGGGGCTAGTAAGTGTGAGAAAATGCTAGTGTTAGGCCCAAAGGAAGCCTGATGAAGTCCAAAGACAGACAAACTAAAGAGAATTCCGTGCTTTTAGATTCTTTAAGTCTCTGTGTGTGCCTTTTCTTCTTCCAATGACCTCTCTCCTCATCATATGTCCTTCATTAACAGAAGGTCTCTGGACCAGAGAATTCACTCTGTGCTCTCCTTCAGACACTCCATTCAATTTACACCCTTTATTACAGTCGTTTAACATCACCATACAAGAACAAGAGTACAATATACCTTCATCTGGACACCCCTACATATTAAAAATGATATGGCCACACTGCAGAGGATCCAGACACAAGCACATTTAAAGCCAGAGTTTGGGAGATGTGATCTGGTCCTCAGAGATCTTAAAGGATCACCTCGCTACCAGCCGACAAAACACAGCCAACAAGTAGATATGCGAGCATGTTTATGTCCAGTCCGCTCTAGAATGGGCGGAATCGTGTGTTTGTGGCTAGCGTTAGTTCGATCGCCACACCTGCCCCCAATTTCCGAGACCCCCCCCTCCTCCTGCTATCCTCCCCACATTTATTTTGAGATTTTTCTTTCCTTTTTCCTTGCTCTTTCTCCCACTGTCCTCCCCTTTAGTGGGAATGTCATGGTCAAATGATGATTCATTTATCTTTTTTTTCTCCGTGAGATTCTGACAGCTCAAACCACAGATCTCACGCGCGCCCTTCAGGCTGCAGCTTTGTTGTAATAGCCCAGGCCTGGGCTGCCCCTCCCAATGCTGTGATCTCCCAGAGATAGCACGAGCAGTCCTTAGAAAGGGATGGGACACAGCAAGACAATGGTATACAGTGAGTCTTGCATTCAAGTCACTCCAAACGGGAAACTGGTCACTTTTTTAAAAAACATGAGTACAGAATCTGAAACAATATATTCCCTAGCAGTGGGCCTGGCAAGGCCTTGTTGAGGAAAATGTTCCCAGTCAATATTCAGAGACTATGACAGGTAGGATGAGAGCTGGAATCTTATTTGGAGAATCAGAATAAATTGCCAGGGGAACAACTATGAAAGTGCATTCTATGCCCTGTTGTGGTCATTTGGATATAGGGAATGAAAGCCTCGTTATTTGGTCTTTGTTTGTTTACTCTTATTATGAAAATTCTCAAACATACACCAAAGTGTGTAGAGCGGAAGGATCCCGGCCCTTCCGAGTACTTATCACTCTGCTTCCCCAACTGTTTCATAGGCCCTCCTCCTCCTACTACCCTCGCAGTGCCTGTACTTTCGTTTTTTTGGGAGGGGGAGGTCTGGAATATATTTTAAAGTAAATCCCAAACATCACATCATTCCCTGCTCCCCAAATACCTTGGTTTACACATCAAAGAAGGAGGAGGAAGAGGTGGAGAAGGTAAAGACTGAGAAGGAGGAGGAATGAAGAAGAGAGATTTCCGCACAGGCCCACAATGCCAGAATCAATAGGTCTAATAAGCTATTCTGATTGGCTCTGAGAGGCATGACTTTTATCCCAAGGCCACACTGTTAATAAGCGACAAGGGCGAAGTCAGGTAGTGCAAACAGCAAGGCCCACACTCATCACCAAGGCTCTGAGAGAGGGGGCAAGGGTGCCAGACGGACCGAACAAAGTTGTCTGGGAACCCCACCTGCCCTAGGAGTCCAGATGAGCAAGTAGTTGAACTGTTTCTTACCTTCATTGTCATTCCTTTCTGAAATGATTGCCGGCCTTTGGTAAAGACATGAACCTGAGCTTGTGCAGGCTGGGGTACTGATCTTGGGGATGCTGAAAAGAGTAGGTGCCAACAAAGCATGAAAATCCCTGCTGCCTGTTCTCCTTCCAAGTCAGGAGGAAACAGTCAAGACCCCATACAGTGCGCTGCCACTCGGAGCCCCTGACTTTGGCAGTGACCTGGCCCACCAAAGCCAGGAGCAACAGGCAAGACCCCAGATGCTAATGGAACACCCTGGGGAGGACGAAGGAAAGGCAGAGAGTCAGCAGAAACCTTCCCAAAGGACATTGCCCTCAGTTTCACCTGGGAGCTGACATTCAGCTGGTACACACCCATTAAGCCACGCAAAGTTTGGTGGTTAGCCTCTGGCCAGAGCCTGCTGTGTGTCTCCCTACCCTGAACCCTCCCCAAGATCCCTACCATGGCCTTGGGATCCAGGCACTTGGAGTGTAACACATGACTCTGCAGGGGTCCTCGGGCCAGCTTTTGGTTAGTTAGTTGTCCATGCTGTTAAAGATTTGCCTACTGTTACATGTTTGACTCTCGTCTTTGGTGATGGTACCTATTTCATAGGAAATAGGAGCTGGAATCCAGGAAAAAGTCTGGAAGATGAAATTAAAAAGTGGATACAAAGCTTCTAATCAGAGCCAGACACAATCGGTGATCAACTATATCCCAGTCTCTCCCCTCTTCTCTGATCTATACATTCCTTAATGAGGAATGAGACTTTAAGTAGACTTTTTTTAATCTTCAAGTCTCTCTCTCTCTCTCTATTCCCTAACTTGCCTCTCTTGCCTTCATTTCATCCTAGAGCTTGTGCCCACCACTTCTTTTCTAAGTAAATATTAACCCCCTTTGACTCTGAATCTCTGGAAAATTCTCAGTTCCCTATTTTTGCTGGCACTGTGACAGGTCCTCATTTCTCCTTCCCACTCCTCTCTATTTATAGTTTTCACATTTTTTTTGGCAGGTTGGCTACAGAACACTCAAAAATTGCAAAGAGAAATATTGTGTTCTGGAAATTCGTACCAGCATTTTTTCCAATATCGTCCTTATGCTCTTCTGATCCTCTCTTGAACTATTGGACTAAAGCAGCTGACGCTTCCATCAGCAACCAGAGTCATCCTGTCCACTACTGTGGGAACAGAGGGTTTCCATTTGGAACTGCAGACTGAGCCTAAAGTCTGGTGGCCCTTTAGTGCCAGGATAGCAGGTATGGGGTGGGTGGGACGTGAAGGACAAACATCATGGTAGAGGTCTCCATTCGACCTCCATTCCTCATTGTGAGGAAAGCTCACAATGAACCAACCGGGCCATTTCAACATCTTCCGTATTTTCCTTATACCCTGTTTCATTCCAGAGTGGATGTGAGATCATTTAGTTTGATTCTTAAATATTTCCCATTCCAATCGGCAGCAGACTCATCCTAGGGGCTCCCAAATTCTGCCTCATCTTCCTAATCAGTTAGTACCCAAAATTGGGTATGATAGTGCCAGAACATTCTTCCATGTGTATTTTATAACAGACTAGTATTTTATTAATTTTTATTCAAACTAATAAGAATGATAAGGGTAAGTTTTTTTTTTTTTAAGCATAGGAAAAATCATGAAGGACATTGAAATGAACCTAAAAGATTATAGTGTCTTCCAAGAGAAAACAGGTGTCGTCTCTGGGCTGTCTTCTGGGCTGACCAGTTCTATGGGATATTCTGTGCCTTTCTTGTCTTTGAGCTATTTTGCAACTCTATAGATTGTACATAATTGATGTGGATGCAGATGATCTTGTCTAGTGATATGTAAATGAATTTTGTCCACTGGAAGTACAGTTGACCCCCTTTCCTTTGGTAGAAGGCAGTTTTGCACCCATTTGCATTCTATTTGCATATCTATTTGCATCTATGAAAGCAAATTCGTTTAAGTATTACTGATTGTATATGTGTCTGCCTTGAGATTCCTGCTTGAAGTGGTGGTAATGTCTTAGTGGTTCCTGAGCTAATGAATGAATTAAACAGAATCCCTTCGCGTTCATCTCATATTTGTAAAATGGTCCTTATTTAATCTTTTCAAGAAGATGATACACTAGCAAACCATGACAAGATTCTGGTAAATGAAAAGTGCAATGAAATCAAATCAGAACGAATTTTAGAATTACCTTCAGTGTGGCCCACGCTATGCCAGAGGCAGAGAATGAATGAAGCTCGAAGATGGGGCTTCTGGCCCCCAGGAGTTACAATAATCTGTGTCAACATTGGCATGCCTGACAAATGCATGTGACTTTCCCATCAGGGTTTCCCCGGGGGTTCAGTTAACCTTTTTCTTCCAAGCTACCCTCTCTTGTAGTGACATCAACTGTGCCCTAGGTTTCAGCTCCCATTCCCTAGCCAACATCTCTCCCACTGATACACGACCATCTGTTTCTTTCCTACCCACCAGGCCCGTGTAACTGACTACCTACTCGTGCTATTTCACTGTGATGGCCCACCTGTGCCTCAAAACCCATCATGTTCAAAACTTGATTCATCATCGTTTCTGAAAGAATGGCTTATCCTCCTTTGTTTTGTTTCTTTAGAAATGATTCCACTAATGCCAGCGGCATGCACCAGAAACCAGGAAGCAATCATACAGCTGAGCCAACCTGCTGTACTTTAAAACACTTGACCACAATTCTCCAGTGGATACTCAACCCTGGCTTCAAACTCCCTTGTCTCTCCAGTGGGTTTGCTTTTCCTCTAATGGATGACCGTTTCACACCTTCAAGACTTGCCTCAACAACCCCTACCCCCACCTCTTCTGAACTATGTCCCCTCACTCCCAGCTCCTGTCCTAGGGATGAAGGAGCAGAAGGCAAGCTGAGGACAAAGCAGAAGCTGGCGCCCTACACCCTCCCTCCATGCCATATGTGTGACATTCCTCAGGCACTCCTGGCTGCCCTAAAGGAAAAACTATGCTTAACTGATAGAGATCCCAGTCCTGCAGGACAAAAGTCTCCCTCCATCTACAAATATCCTAGCGACTTACAAGGAAGGAAGAAGCTTTCTCATCAATAGCCTGACTTCCGGAGACCCATACCTCAGTTTCTGGAAGCTCTAACATCACCCTCCCCTCCATAAAATTGAGGGAGGCTGAGGGGGAGGGAGGTGTAAATAAAACTGAATTTCTTCTCAACCCGAAGCCCACTGACAAGGATGTGTGATAGGAAGAATGTATCATTTCTCCAAGAAACTCCCAACTGTCTTCATGCTTCCCCTCAAGGCAAAAAAGCCTTGACTTGACAATAACTAGGTCTCCCTTATCCTGAAATTCTTCTTTAGCATATGACAGTCCTTCTGGACTCCCCCTTTGTCCTCACCTTCCTCAGCTCCCAGTCAACCACGCCTCTGTCTGAGCAGCTCTTTCTGTCCCTGGGTCCTGCCCCCGTGTTTTAATAAAACCACCATTTGCACCTAAGATGTCTCAAGAATCCTTTCTTGGTCATTGGCTCTGGACCTCGCCCCACTGAACCTCACCTGTGTTCCAAAACGTCATCACTAGTGTCACACTTCAAGAAAATAAAAGCCCCTTGTGCAGGAATTCCCTTATCTTACAACCACCCAATCAAATCTATACCTACATATGTATCCATTGTTAATTTGTTTTTAGACATGTACTCAGCAAATATTTAGCCATTACTTACTGTGTGCTACACACTTCCCTGAGTGTTTGTAAATCTGTGGCGAACGACACAGAAAAGTCCCTGGCATCATGGAATTTACATGGTAATTGGAGAAATGTACAAGAAACACAGAAAGAGTTGAAGGCAGAGCAGGGTTATTGAGAAGAACAGACACCCCCAGCTGGGTCCCCTTCCTTGTGCCTGGGATTTGTTCCCTCCAGCCCTCTCCAGGACTCCACTCCCAGGGTCAATATCAAGTTCTCTTTCCAATGGATCCTTCCAGTCAGAAGACAAATGACCTTTTTCTTAAAAACAAAAGAAAAAAAAACCCAAATGAAAGACTTAATTTAACATTCTATCTTCCTACAGCATCCTCCATGTTTCTCTCCCCACCTCATTCCCAGAATAGCTTGTAAAATATTTGTCCACACCTGTGGGTGAAGGGTACCATGTCCCCAAGGATAGTTGAGAAATCTCTATAAAGAATCCTTTTGTGCAGATCATTTTAAGGGAATCCATTTCCAGATCCAAACTCCACATGTTCTCTGTAGGACATGTGATATGCCCAAGAATGGGTCTGATATCAGGATACTCCTCTCCTTCCTGGAAGAGCAAGACACCCAGATATTATTAGAGTGTAGGACTTGGGGTGACACCAAAGTTGAAATACCAGTTTTGTTTCAAATAATGCCCTTCTGTAGGCAGCCTGGGGACTCCGCCTTTATGGTTTCCTCTCCTTATTAAGGGTGAAGGTTAAAATCGGAAAGTGGATTTGGGCAGATGTTAGAAGTGCTCTGAAATTAGAAAAACAATCAGTTTTGGTTAGTGACACTCATTCCTTCATATTTAAATTAAACTACATATATTTAGGGGCATAATAGGAAAAAGCATAAGTAAGGATTTTAATGGTTTCATTCCATTCCAATGTGGTTTGGAAAAGAAAATAACAGAAAACTAGACTGTTCTGCTTAAAAAAAAAACAAAAACAAACCCAACTTGTAGCAGGCAAATGTTATTCCAATGAAGTCAATCCTTTCCTATCTCATTTTCTTTTTAAAGATTTATTTATTTATTTATTTATTTGGCATTGAGAGATAGACACACACACACACACACACACACACACACACACAGAACACAAGTAGGGGGTGCGGGGGAGGGAGAAGCAGGCTTTCTGCTGAGCAGGAATGTGGGCCTTCATCCCAGGCCCCTGGGATCATGACCTGGGCCAAAGGCAGCTGCTTAGTGACTGAGCCACCCAGGTGCCCTCTATCTCATTTTTTAAATGTTTAATATTTTCAACACCGAGTTAATAAAATATACATATACTGTGATGAAAAGTTTATGATTAAAATTTTCAGATGTCCACTAAAAATGTGCAAGGTGCATGAATTCTCGTAGGCGGTCTATGCACCATACATGCCTACCACTAGCAAATGTGGACGTACTCGGTGTCTCTAGGTTCCCGCTTCCTTAGTGCCCTCTTAACCTTAAACCCTCACGTGGTTTCTCTTCCTACCATCCTGGACCTGTATTCTCAATTGGCTTCTCTATCTCATCTCCGCACCTTTGAAGAGCTTGATTCTGGGTCTTCTGTAGCTATGCGCTTGCTCTCTCTCTCTCTCTTTCCCTCAACCAGGGTTTCGCAACCTAGCACTATTGATACCATCTGGGTGACTCTCTGCTCTGGGGATGTCCTGTGCACTGCAGGACAGTTAGCAGCATCTCTGGTCTCTAGCCACTAGATGACAGTAGCACCACCCCACCCAGTGGTGACCACCAAAAATGTCTCTGGATATTGTTCAATCGGCCCTGGGAGCAAAACCCCCTGCCTCCCAGCCCCAGTTTAAAAACCACTGCTTTAGCTGATTCCATTCAGCATCATTGATTTCAGTTCTTTGTAGAAGCTGAAGTCTTTAATCCTAACCCGCCCTTGAAGTCTTTAATCCTAACCTGCCCTTGGAGCTGAGAATCACGTGGCCAGCTGCTTGCAGCATTTCTCCATGAATATGTAACGGGAATCTTATTTTCACCACGATTTATAACCTGTTCCCTCCTCAACCTGCACCTGTCCTGGTCTCCCCATCTTAGTAAACAGCATCCCCACCTTCTACTGGCTAAAGCCTCAGACCCTGGGATAAATTCCTTTCCCTTATCTCGTATCTAATCCATCAGCAAAACCAACTAATTTGACCTCCAAAACAGAAGTCAGACTTGATCACTGCTCTTTATATCCACTGCTCCCATTTGAATCCAAACCCTGAAATTTGTTTTGCACTTCAGACACGGTTAACAGTCATTGGTCCCATGACTACACCTACACAGATATTTTACAAGATCGCTAATCACCGCCAAGTTGCCAAATCCAATGATTAATCCTCAGATCCAAATGACTCAACCTGTCAGTCCTATAGACACAGAAGTCCCTCCACTTCTATGGAAATATTCTATCTTTTTCATCATGATGTTGGCTCTCCCTTCCTCTTCCACACTGGTCAGTGATTATGGCTCCTTTCCTGGCTGGGTTTTCTTGAGCTTCCTGACCTTTAGGCATCATTCCTGTGCTCTGGGACTCGGACCTTCTGCCTGAGTTTTCTGCTGTGTTAAAAAAAAAAAAATTCAGCTGAGTACATTTTAAAGAACCTATTGGCTTTATTCAATGATTCATGAAATGGGCAGCATCTAAGCTTGCAGACTGAAATGAGCTCGGAGGAGCTGTACAAAACGAAAGGCTTTTATAGGCAGAAGGGAGGAGGAGCAAGGAAGTCACATCAGGCAAACAAGGCAGGTTGGTTGTGGCCAGATGACTTGGCTGCCGGGGATGGCAGGGGTCTGAGGGAGTGGGGATCAGGTGGTGTCTGATTGCCTGGGCTCAGATTCCATTTCTGGGACAGCTGAAATAATAATTAAGTCTGGTTTGGATGACGTGGGGCTTAGCATAAGCAACTCCATTTTGGGCCTCTTGTTTTGTTTTTAATAATTACTTTGTAACAAATAATAACAAGTTTAGTAACTTTAAACAGCTCAGTTTACCATCCTACCATCTCTAGCTGTCAGGAGGCCAGACACAGCTTAACCAGGATCCTCCGCTCTGGGTCTCACTCAAAGGAGGAGAGAAGGCACCCACCAAGCTGTGTTCTCACCTGCAGGTTCCACTATGGAAGGCTCTGCTTCCAAACTCACTTGGGTTGTTGGCAGAACTCATTTCCTTGTAGCTGTGTGATTTGGGGGGCAGCCCATGCTGGGGAGGGGCAGAGAGATTCTCCAGGCTGTTAACTGGAGACCATCCTCAGCCCCCAGAGGATGCTTGCGGTTTCCTGCCATATAAATCTCTCCACAGGTGATTCCGAACTTGGCTCTTTGCTTCTTCAAGTCCAGGACAGCCTCTCACTCCAATCAGTAAAACAGTCTGATTTAATATAATGAGATCATAATAGTGACATCTTCTTACCTTGCCAAATTCTACTGGTTAAAATTAATTAATTAATTAATTGCAAGTCCTGTCCCATACACACTCCCGTCCATACTCACAGGGCAAACACCAGGGGGCAGATATCATGAAGCTGCCTTATTGAGTTGCCAAACACACCTCTGTTCACTGCGAAGGTAAGCCCACTTCTTCTCAGAGCTTGAACCCTATGTCCTAACGGTGCTCATATTTGTGCCTCCAGCCTGGACCTCACCCCTGAATGCCAGACTCGTGTGTTCAGCTGCTGGTTGGGCATCCCCATGTGGATTCAGCCGCCATCTCCAGAACCAAACACTTGTTGCCCATCAAACTTGCTTCTCCCATCGTCTTTCCCATCTTAGCAAGTGGCAACTTCACTGTTCCAGGGCCTTGGGCCCCCAAAATTGTAAAATCATCCCAACTCTTGTCTTTTCTGCACACTCCACACTTAATATATTTACAAACCCTGCGTGTTTTGCCTTCAATATACACCCAGAATCTCCCCCCTTCCCCCCACCCCTGCATCTACTGCCCTGGTCTGGGCCAATACCCCCTCTCACCCAGATCAGTGGTCCTTAACCAGGAGAGTTTTGTGCACCTGCCCCCCGCCAGGGGATTTTGACAGGGTCTGGACACACTTTTGGTTGTCACAACTTGGGAGTGGGAAAGGGCGCTCCTTGGATCTAGTGGTCAGTGCACAGGACAGCTCCCCATAGCAAAAATTAATGTGGCCTTAAATGCCAGCAGTATAGAAATCTCAGTCTACATTAATGCAAGTAGCATCCCCACCCCACAACCCCACAAGTCCGTTCTGCACCCAGCAGCCTGAGTGATTCTTTTCTTTTCTTTTTAAGATTTTATTTATTTATTTGACAGAGCGAGAGAGAGATCTCATATAGGCAGAGAGGCAGGCAGTGGGAAAGGGGGAGTCAGGCTCCCTGATGAGCAGAAAGCCCAATGTGGGGCTCGATCCCAGGACCCTGAGACCATGACCTGAGCTGAAGGCAGAGGCTTCACCCACTGAGCCACCCAGGTGCCCTGGTCCTTTCTAATCTAAATCAAGTCAAGCCTCTTCAAAACCATCCAAGGTCTTCTTGTCTGGCACAAAGTTAAAGGCAAATCTTTACAAAGGCCTTCAAGACTTTATGTGATCTGACCCCACTACCTTCCTTCCCTACCTCCTACTACTTGCCCTCTTGCTCATCTTTTGCCCAGTATTACTGGTCACCATGTCATTCTTTTAACACACCAGATGTGCTCCCACCTTGGGCTTACTGTTTGCTTTGTGTGGGATGCTCTTCTCCAAACAGCACAACTGCTTGTTCCTTAATTTCCTCCAGGTCTTTCCTCAAATGAGGGAGACTTCCCTAACACAGCCCCATAGAAAATACCAACCTGCTTCCCTAAACCCCCACACCCCATGTCCACTCACTCAGCTTAGTTTCCTTCCTACCTCATATCAACCCCTGATATGTATGTATATTTATTTGCTTCATTTCTCACTCAACAACTAAAATGGTAACTCCAAGGGGACATCAAATTTATTTTGTCTCTTGTTAACTATTCTGTCTTTAGGATTTAGAACAGTACCTGACACATAGTAGATGTTCCATAAATATTGGAGAATGATTTGTTTCTATTTTTGCCTTTTCTCTATCCATTCTTTACACGGCAGTCAAAAATAACATTTTTTTAAAGATTTTATTTATTTATTTGACAGAGAGAGAGATCACAAGCAGGCAGAGAGAGAAGAGTAAGCAGGTTACCCACCGACCAGAGAGCCCGATGCATGGCTCAATCCCAGGACTCTGATCTGAGATCATGACCTGAGCTGAAGGCAGCGGCTTAACCTACTGAGCCACCCAGGCGCCCCCAAAAATGACATTTTAAAAATGCAAAAGGAATCCCATGACCACCCTCCACCTACCAGCATAAAACCCTTCAACGACTTTTCATTGTGCTCAAGCTGCAGCTGAAATTCTATAGCCCAGGCCAGATTAAGATTTCAAGTTCTTAATCACTGGAAAGACGATGGTGTCATCACCACCAGAGATATTTAATTTTTTTTTTTTAAGATTAGATCCCAAAGTAAGTGTGTTAAAAGCCTAGCAATTTCGGATTTCAGAAATTCGGATTTCATAAAGTCTCATTAGTCTTCTCACCTTGTGTAAGTTTAATCTTTCCACAGCCCCTTTTTCTCTTCTGTTTCAGGCATTCACCATACTTTGCCAGAATGACTATAACAGCCTTACAATCTGTCATCTCATCTCCAGGAATATGCCCCTTTCCCTCCCCTTCTCACACCAATTCATCCTCTAAACTTATTCCAAGATGATCACTCTAAAATGTGCATCTCATTATGTCCTTCCCCTACAGAAACTTACTCAGTAGCTCCTAAGGACATGTAAATTTCCTTGGTGTTCTATTTTTACAAGACCCTTTGATTGCAAGTGGCAGAAATCCAAAGAAAACTGGGCAGAACCAAAGGGGAAAAGCAAGCAAGCAAACAAACAAAAAACAAAGGAATGTCCAGGTTCCTGTAGGGGTGGATACCATGGGAGTTATAAAAATCAAAAGAAGACGGGGCACCTGAGTGGCTCAGTGGGTTAAGCCTCTGCCTTCGGCTCAGGTCATGATCCCAGGGTCCTGGGATCGAGCCCTACATCGGGCTCCCTTCTCAGCGGGGAGCCTGCTTCCTCCTCTCTCTCTGCCTGCCTCTCTGCCTACTTGTGATCTCTGTCAGATAAATAAAGAAAAAATCTTTAAAAAAAATCAAAATAAGAGCTGCAGAACTAAAATTTCAGAATCAAGAATTAGGGACTGGAAACCGGCAAAACACTTTTCTCTTTGTCCATGTCTCATGTTTACTCATCTCCATATGGCTACTTTCTTCTCTGGTCAGAGACTCTTCAAGTGTCCGGGAAGATGGCCATTGCCAGCTCCTGAATCCCATCCAGAAAGCCAGTCACTCGCCTAAAGAGAGAACCTCTCCTTCCTGTCATTTACATATCAATCCCAGGGAGATTCTGATTGGTCCTATTGGTGTCAGGTGGACCAATCACTGTGTGGGTTTATATGTGGCCATCCTCCCCCAGACTGCATAGAGGATAGGCAATTTTTTTAAATTAACATATAATGTATTATTTGCCCCAAGGGTATAGGTCTATGATTCATCTGTGATACAGATTTCACAGAACTCACCATATCACATACCCTCCCCAATGTCCATAACCCAACCACCCTCTCCATACCCACTCCCTCCCCGCAATCCTCAGTTTGTTTTGTGAGATTAAGTCTGTTATGGTTTTTCTCTCTCCCCATCCCATCTTGTTTCTTTTTTTCCCTCCCTACCTCCCATGACCCCCCACCCTGCCTTTCAAATTCCTTATATCAGAGAGTAATATCAGAGAGATCATATGATAATTGTTTTTCTCTGATTGACTTACTTCACTTAGCATAATACCCTCTAGTTCCATCCAAGTCATTGCAAATGGCAAGATTTCATTTTTGATGTCTGCATAGTATTCCATTGTGTGTGTGTGTGTGTGTGTGTGTGTGTTTGTGCGTGCGCGTGTTTGTGTGTGTGTGTGTTTATCACATCTTCTTTATCCATTCCTCTGTTGATGGACATCTAGGTTCTTTCCATAGTTTGGCTATTGTGGACATTGTTGCTG
The DNA here is from genome assembly GCF_022355385.1 of Mustela nigripes. Lineage (NCBI taxonomy): Eukaryota > Metazoa > Chordata > Mammalia > Carnivora > Mustelidae > Mustela > Mustela nigripes. The sequence goes on along the minus strand of NC_081560.1, from coordinate 112,981,225 downwards.
TAAACATTCAGGTTCACATGCCCCTTTGTATCTTTGGAGTAAATACCCAGTAGTGAGATTTCTGGGTCCTAGGGTAACCCTATTTTCCTCTTTGAGGAACCTCCATACTGTTTTCCAGAGAAGAACAGGGGAAATTACCCAGAGTGAATGGCGTTCTGTACCCAGAAAGAGGAAGGTGAGAAAGTACAGTAGTCAGGCACAACACATAGCCTGCAGTTTCCACCATTTACATGATCTCTTCAATTCCACTTTTCCCTTCTCCTTCCACAGGTTCTGTGCTTGAACCAGAGTGAGCCCCTGTGAATTCGTGGATGGCTTTGGCTTTCTCTTACCTGCATCTGGCCACACCTGCTGCTCTCTGTGCCTAAAACCCTATTTTCTGACTTGTTATACAAAGATAATACTTCCAGACATTCTTCACACATCGTACACCTCATACATCACCTCCTCCAGGAAGTCTTTGTTTGGACTTAGGGGTTTTATTGTCATTTATGGATAGTAAGGCCAACAGACCAGGAGATCACTGCCATTGAAAAGACAATTGGTTACTCACAGATCCCAGAAGGAGGGGGCTGGTGCAGCCACCAGGGAGGGGTGGGGGGGGGCAAAGGGGAGCACCAGGATCTGTCATGATGGGACTGAGAATAAGAGCTTTTATTGTGGTTTCTGTAGGAAGGAATAGTGGAAGTAGGGATGGTAGGTTGGGACTGGCTGATTTGGACACTTTCAGCAGGAGCTGGGGTGTAATGGCTGTCCCTGGTTGTCTGGTACTTGGCCCTGGTGTGATTCGGACCCTGAGTAACAGTTCCACAGAGAAGGTGGTCAGGAATTCAGACTCTAGATTCATTGCTTTGCATTTAAAAACCTCACTCCCAGATGAGGGATAACTCTCTCTAGGAGTTGACCAACGCTGGAGGGGCTGAACCTTCCAGCTTCAGCAAGCACTCGTGATGGTCAAAGTATCAAAATATGGAAAATAAAAATATGGAAAATAAAGGACAGTTACTCGTCTTCCCTGATTTTTTTTCTTTTTAAACTTCTTTTATTTAAATTCAATTAGTTAACATAGAGTGTATCAATAGTTTCTAATGCAGAGTTCAATTATTCTTCCCTGATATTTTTTTTCACTCTCTTCCCCTAAATCAGGTTTCTGTGACTCTTCCTTCTGATCCCATAATAACCAGTGCATATTTCTGTCCTTGCAAGGTGACAGCGCCAACAATGGCATCCCAAGTGACAGCATAGCAATGTTCGACCTTCAGATTCCTTTGAGGGAAGAGGGTGAGAACTTGAAGCCATTTTAATTTCGATGTAATGGATGTGTGACCTCATTTGATGTGGGTAGCCTGTAAGACTGCACTTCTAGTCCTTACTCACATGTCTTAAAAATATTTTTATTCATATTTTTTATTAAAATGATGACAATAAAACTTGAGGTGTGCTATATATCCTGAATTTCCACCATCACACTCACTTATAGAGCCATTGTTCATTCATCCTCATACAGATTATCGAATATGTTTTTATTCTCTGCATTATTGTGCTATCTTTGACCTTCCAAATACACAATTAGCCAGGAAAATTTAAACTCTGACTGCTCTTTTAAAAAATTCAGGCCTGTGAATATCCGTGCATAGAAAATCAAAACAATATGCCTGATTACATAAGGACCCCTCCCACTGCTGAATGTATGGTGCCTTATTATCTTTGTATGATGAATGGGTGTGGATTAGGAAAAGAAGCACCTTCCTTTGTGTGGTCGCAGCTGTGTGCTGTGGAGACTGCTTGGGGAGCAAAGCACAGGTTGGTTTTTAGCCCAAAGTGTCTCCTTCTGGTAACCCTTAAAACATCAGGTGAAGATGCTGAATGTGCACTATTTTGCCCCAATGGGCATAGCTCGATTCATGTTCCTCCCTGGGATTTCCTCCGGGACTTGATAGCGTTATACAATAGCAAGTGAAGGACTAACCCATCACTGTGTAAATTTCTGCTGCCATAATAAAATGTGCATGTTTCTGTTTAGGAATCTGAACACGTATTTGACCTTCTTAGTGATTCAACTTTGAAGCAAAGACTTTTTTCATTTTTTCTTCAAGACTTTGGGTTAAATTAAGGAGTGCCCCGAGATTTTAAGGCAAATTGTCATGAGTCAGCCTTTATCTACAGTTACTTATCTCTGTAATCAGATTTTTCTCAAGACACAAAATACACATACACAAAATAAAACACAGATACAGTTTAGATGCCGACTCAAATTGTCAGCCAGGGCTGCTGAGTCCACATTTTTTTTTATCATCCCAAGTGATTGATTATATTAAGTGAATATTATACATTTGCAGTTACAAAATAAACCTAGAGTAATACAACGTACTTTTATCGTTTTTTTTACATTAATGATTTTTGGTTGATTTTTCCTGTTTCTTAAAAAATAATTTAAAAAAAATATAGCTCTGCTATAGACTGAATGTTTGTGTCCCCTCTCAAAAGTCATATGCTGGAGGGGAACCTGGGTGGCTCAGTGGGTTAAGCCTCTGCCTTTGGCTAGGTCATGATTTCAGGGTCCTGGGATCGAGCCCCACGTTGGGCTTTTTTCTCAGCAGGGAGCCTGCTTCCCTCCCTCTCTCTGCCTGCCTCTCTGCTTACTTGTGATCTCTGTCTGTCAAATAAATAAATAAAATCTTAAAAAAAAAGTCATATGTTGGAACCCTAATCCCAGAGTAATGACATTTACAGATAAGGCTTTAGGAGATTATTAGGTCATGGTGTTGGGGCCCTAACAATGGGATTAGTGCCCTTATGGGAAGAGATGGGAGAGAGCCAATGAAATGATATACTACATATAATATATGAAATATTATCATAATGTTATATTATTATATCAATAAATGAAATGCAATAAATAAATAAATTTCCAGGTACTGTACAAGGCACAAAAGATAAACAGTAACAAAGAGGAAATTCTCCCTGCCTTTCTGATATTATATATTTTTTCCCATGATATTAAAGAAAGTTATTTTGTGAATTGTTGGGCTAAAATAACTGACTTACATGTTAGTCCCTCCTAAAAAATTGCCAGTCTGTCATTTACTTTAAACTGTACATTTAACTCAAAATAATTAAAAAAAGATTAATTCTAGTATAGACACAAAATAAAATTAAATGGAATGACAGGTATTTACAGAAATTTGTTGGGTGATAGGGTACTTGAGAGGAAACAGATACAGAAGGAAGACATTGAGGATATTTTGGGTGTTTGGAAGGAATTTCTGTGTCCATTCAAAGACTCTGATTCTGCATATTACTGTACCTCCCAGACTTTCAAAAAGCTGAGACTGGGAATGAACTGGGTCAGATACAGGGATGCGTGAGAGGGTGTCAGACTTCATCAGTGATTCAGGAGGCCGTCTCAGAGGGGCAGACATTGTCAGTGTGGCAGAGCTAGGGGAAGAGGAAGTTGATATTACATAACTGGGATGAAAAATTTGGAAGATACAGTCAAGTTTGGGTTCCTGGAGATGGAAACATCAATTTACATTTTAATCCCTTGAAAAGAAACCCAAAAGTTAAGCAAGTATCCAGACATCTTTTGACAGTGAGATTATAACCAGAGTTTTTATCTAAGTAGAGCACTTGCCCCCCAACCTTCTTTGGCAAAGGGACCCATGTCCACCTTTCCCTGTAATCATGGAGGTTAGCCAGGATTGTGTGGGGAAGTTGGCAAAAGCAGAACAGGCTCTCCAAAAGGGAAGGGAACAACAACTCTGCTTGTTCTAAGATTGAAATCAAGTAATAGAGATGATCTTTTTCAAAGATGAAACCAATATAATCTCAGTAGGGCCCCAAATTACATTCCCATATGGACTTCTGTCCCTAAGGCAGAGCCAGAAGTCTCAGGAAGGACCACAGGTACCACTGAAATAAAAGAGATCATTCATCAACCAAGCCTCAAAGTTGAGTTTTTATTTTAATTTTTATTTTTTTATCCCCAGCTAGAAAAAGCTTCTTCCTTTCAAAATTCTAGGAGCCAGGTCTGAGGGACTCTATGGTAGTGCTTCTTTCCTAGTGTGTCGAGAACACTCTTCCAATCATTAAAATTGAGTCAAGAAGCTTAGTGTTTGGGTGGAGGAAGATATGGGAGTGTGGAGTTGGCTGGACAGAAGAGGCTGAGGCGAGTTCCTGGCTCCACACAGTTTGTGTGGTATGGAGAAGACCCAGAGACCCCCCTCACCTCCCCTGCTCCTGCTGGGGAGCAGAGAGAAGACCAAGAGGGATGGGGCTGGGATGAGTGAGCCATGGTATATGGGGACTTGATAGGAGCCAGCCTCCAGCAGTGGGAGCCCACGAGACCTCACCAGGACCACCCACAAACCAGCATTCTGCAGCAAAGACTACCAGTGCCACAGGACACAGCATGAATCCAAGGGCTTTGTGCCTTGCAGCCTTCAGTCCCATCCCACCCTACATCCAGATCCATGGAGAGAAGGGTGAATGAAGAGAGCGCCTATACCTGATAAAGGGTGCATGGTACAATGGAGTGTCTTACCCCGCCTGGTGAGGGAGCTGGATTTTGAATGTGCTCTACTTAATCACAAAGATGCTGAGATACTGTAAGTCCCCTGCTCATTCTCCATACAAAGCAGAGCCCCATGAGCAAGAATGGATAAGACAATAAAGAAGCCATATTTTCTTTTCCACATTGATGATAGTGTGCACTCTGTCTCTCCATCAAGTGGGGGCAAATACAGAAATGTGCTAGAGTAAGTGACCATCAAGCCCCTGAACCAAAGTAGGGCAATGAGGCTATGAGTGAAAAATCACTGTGGGAACAAGGAAGCAGATTTGGTTGTGTGTCATGTGGCAGCCGATGCAGGAGACTCTGTCTGCCATCCCAGTGGGCTGTGTCCCAGGGAAGGGCTCTGTGAAATGATGGAAAAGGTCCATGTCAGAAAGAGCAGCCTAACTGTCCATCACCACATGAACATACCTACAAAATGTGGTAAATCCATACGATGGAAGATCATCCAGCTTAACAAAGGAAGGAGTGTGGGAGATGTCCCTGGTGGACCATGCTGGCTCTTGACTGGGACCTCAGCCAGGCCCATACTGAAAACCTGCATTGTCCCATTAACTTGGGGTTTCCTGATATCTGCCCCCCAAAGGACAAGTGTCCAGTGTCAGAGTGTGGGGACAGAAATAGCCTCAGCTAGTTCTTACACTAAGAGTAGCTTTGGAAACTTCTGAAAACCCAACTCGTCATCCATGTGGCTATGAAGGGACCTCTACAGCATTAATCCCCATGACCCATGTTTTACTTTGTAGAATTCCAAACATTCAGCAAGCTTGTGAGTGGTCTATTTATTTGCAAGCTTAGGTTGCTGTTTCTTGCCTTTAAAAGCCAAGCACTGTAGTTGCTACCATAGATCGGTACAGTCTTTTACAGTTTTCAAAGCACTTATGAGTTCTTCCCCTATTCTTTACTTCTGAAAAGCAAAATGTGTATCAGTCAATGATGTAATTAGTTTGAACAAAAAAGGACTTTATTGAACATTATCAAGAGCCTTGAAAAATATCCGGAGGGCCAATGCCAGTTTCTGGGGCTGTACCACTGCAGGACTACCCAGGGGAGATAGTACAGTGATACCCCAACAGCTGGCCCTCAATGGAACCATGGGCACAGCTGCTCAGAGAACTCCAATCCTTTGCATCCATCCTTAGAAACATATCCTACCAGGACGCCTGGGTGGCTTAGTTGGTTAAGCAGCTGCCTTCGGCTCAGGTCATGATCCCAGGGTCCTGGGATCGAGTCCCACATTGGGCTCCTTGCTCGGCAGAGAGCCTGCTTCTCCCTCTGCCTCTGCCTGCCTCTCTGTCTGCCTGTGCTCGCTCGTTCTCTCTCCCTCTGTCTCTGACAAATAAATAAAAAAATCTTAAAAAAAAAAGAAACATATCCTACCTAATTGGTGCTTGCTTATTCTTCTCCCATCAGAGCCTCATGTGAGTGCATCTGATGGGGCAGACCTTAGGTCACATCCTTGTATCATTTGCAAGGTAGAATGAGAAAGTAATTTCTGGCTTCTCTTTTGGGGTAGAAAGTCAACAGGGGAAAATTCCTCAGAGGTAGGAAGAGTGTCCAAAGGATGCTGGCTGTTGCAAATTACAACAAACATGACAAACAATACCACTGACCATCAGAAGTGGGGCTTTAATGTCTTGAAACGGTTATTATTGGGTTTTGATGTTACTGGGAATCATTTACTGTAGGTTCACAAGATATCTGATGAGAGAGAACCTTTTAGATTTCTCTAATCAATAATGTCTGCATTCTGATCCTGCAGATAAAGTTCTCTGAAAGTGCTGACCAGCTTTGATTGCAATACGATTTCTCAGCTGATTCTTTTCATATCCTATTTGAAGCGGAGCTCAAAGCTCTGTACTCAGTGGGTGGTTGTATAATTGTTTTAATTCATTTGTTAAACATAATTATCTTTCCTCACTTATGTCCTATTCCTTTGATATATGCTCAGCAACTAGGTCCCTAATGGATGTGATTAGAGCTTCCCACGGTGTGCAGCATGTGAGGGAAGGGGTGTTACATCGTTAAGCTGGGGATACATCTTCATTTCATGTTTCAGGGACTTAAGCTGTTTCTTCTGACACGTGGGGGCTAAGTTAATGAGAGAGTTCTTTGATAGCTTTATGTGAGCTAATTCTGCTTGTCACATGCTATAGGGGACCTGGAGAAGAGGGAGGAAGTCAGAGGGCAGAGAATAGGTGGGGTGCCTTTGTTCAGTGACCATCCCCTCATGCCAACCACCAAACCAATCATTAACTCTGTGTGTTTAAACACAGACATCCCGATACAGATCAAAGACAGGTCCTTGGCAACAAGTCAGAACATATTCTTGGGAAAAAGAGTTACACTAGTGGTCCCTTGTGAATCTGAGGTGTCTTCCTCCTAGAGACCTGAGTGTTTCATAGACATCCTTTCATCCACCTTTTTGCAATGTCTCCACAAGTCACCTCTTCCCAAGTCTGGGAAAACTGAAGAATATTAGACTCTGTGCTCTTAGAGATGAGGGAATGTGTCAATGAATCATCCTTCTGGGTTCTAACCTAAACTCACAACAGATACGAACCGAGTTCATTCAAATGTGATAGGTTTTGAGGGCTAGATGAGTCAACATGGCTTAGATTCAAGACCAAAATAGTCTTGAATCTTCCTGTGCCCTGAATTGAAAAATGGTGCCCAGGGAATAGTGTACCTGGCCTGATCCACCCATCCTTACCCCAAGAATATGAAGATTTCCCCCTGCATTTTCTTTTGGAAGTTTTATGGCTTTAGCCTTTACCTTTAAGTCTATGATCTATTTCCAGTTAATTTTTGGATATAGTGTGAGGCAAGAGTGATGGTTTGATTTCCCATATATACATGCAATGATAAAAATGCTTTCCAGCCTGTCACCCAGAAGAACGAGCCTGGGTCTTTCCCACTGTTTCCTGGCAATGGTCCAGCACAGCTTTCCTTTGTAGCAGGCAAATAACTGAAAGAAAATCCTCAAATTTAACAATATTGTCTACTGGGTTTCGGTGGAAGTTCGTGCATTTTATCCACTCCCCCTTTTCAACCTGCTTTCTATAGAGAACATCAATTCACCTGTTGGAATTAAACCTGAAAAAAAGGGCAACTAATTAAGTCACTTACAAGAGTGTCATGAAGTACCGATCTTTTACTCTTAACACAGTGACTGGACAGAACCCCTATTTTTTGCAAGTAAAATAGAGCAGACACCCCTTCCCCATCCTATGCGATGGTGCACTTCGAAGTCTTGTCTAAGCAAATCTTAGAATGTAGAAGTTGTAGGGAACAGAACGTTCATCAGTTTGATGAACGTTGGAAATGGTGATCTTTGCAGCTTTGGTGTATAATGGTGAGCTTGTGCATTCTTGGATAGCTGTCCATTATTGATTAGTTGGATTAGTTTTACAGTTTCACCTGAGGAGCAGAAGTCTGTTGTAGTTGTTTTATGAAGAGTCCAGAAATTCTGCTTTTAAAAAACAAGCTAAATGCATACAGCAACATTTATTACACGGAAAATGCAGCAAGTGTACAAGGCCAGAAGCGTAAGTACTGAAGAATGGACGGCAGCAGTAGCTAGGACTATAGGTGGTCCTATAGCAAGAGAAGACTGTGATGCTTCCAGCTGGTCCAGGAAAGCTTCTGGAGGCTTCAGTACCTGGTGTTATCATTTAGCCATGAAGAGGACGCATTGGAAGGGGTGGTGTGGTGAGCAAGGACACAGGACAGGAGCCGAGCACATCTGGTGGGTGGCAAGTGGGCTGTCAAGTTGGGGCCATGAGAGACTGGGGTCAAGACAAGCTGCCAGGAGCCAGGAAGCCTCCTGATAGCCCGAACATCCCAGGATAGCATATCCTCAAATCATGGTGATAAGGCTTATGATGATTTAAATGCTGTTAAATGGGAATTTTGCCTTTCAAACCATGCTATCCCTTTGACTCTAAGATGTATCCCAATTTCAAAGATGTTAGATTGTGTGGGGGTAAAAGCATAAGTCAGTGTGCTAGCCAGCCTCGGGGAGGACCATGAAGATTTCTACATCCCGGTATCTGCATGTGTGTTGTACCCTGCCACATCTGGTGTGACTAACAGGATATAGCAGAAATGGGGGTAAATCAATTACAGAATTAGGTTATGAAAGACACTGAAGCTTCTTTTTTGTTCTCTCTCTCTTTTCCTCTCCTTCTCTTCTCTCTCTTTCTCTCCTTTCTTCCTCTATTCCCCCTCTCCTTCCCTCTCACTCCCTCAGTTTCTCTCTCTCTCTCATTCATCATTAGCTCTTTTGGACATGCAGGTCTCCCTGTAGATATCTGGGTGGCAAGGAACTGAAGCCCTCCACACCTGCCACCTGCACAGAATTGAGGTCTGTCCATCATCACATGTCCTTCAAACAGCTGCAGCCGGCTCTCTGTGTGATGGCAATCTCATGAGATACCTCAAGGCAGAAACACCCAGCACGACTGCTTTCAGGTGCCTGACCCTCAGAAACTGTGTGAGATCATAAGTACTTAAATATATTGTTTGGGATGCTAAGTTTGGGGGTAATTTATTGCACAGCCATAGAGGAGTGATTCTATACTCCAAATAAAAAAATGCCTTATTCCATTTGTGTACTCAGCATCAGTCTGACGTTCAGAAAGAGATATGCCTGCCTGAGTCAGCTTAGACCCTGCAGAGCCTCAGAACAGGGGGAGACATTAAAGAGAGGTAACCACGTGGGACTCAGGTGGTGAGTCATATGGTCACAAACGATGATGGTTTGCAGAAGCAAGACCGGGAGGTACTGAGCCAAATCTAAGTGCCTTCAAAGCTGAGACCACTGTCTGCCTCTGTCCTGGAACATTCTATCTTCTTCCTACCCAAGTAGAAGTCAACTCCAGAACAAAGTCCTACCAGATTTCACAGAAAGAATTAAGGGGAATATTTCTACAAAGTAAGAATTTCAAGTGTTGGTGCAGATCCAGGCGTTTCTGGGACGCTAGAATTTTAGAACTTCAGAATGTTATACGCCAGTAATAGATCCTAGAGGACCCTGACAGCCAGACTAAGGTATTTTGACGTTATTGTGCAAGCCAAAGTCAGCCGCAATGATTTGGGGCATGAGAGCTGGGTGATAATAACAGTCTTTAGGAAGATTAAACCAATCACGGCAGGCAATGTGAACTTGAGTCAGAGAAGCTATGAAAGTGTGGCCTATTTCCAGCATGAGGATGTCAGTTTCAACTTAGCAGAATCCTTCTCATCCCTCATGCCCCCTGCCCGGCTCAGCATCAATGTGCGCCTTACTTCTCCATTCCCAGTGCCTTGTTGTCACCTTACACCGATTAGAAACTTCTATGGCCACTCACTCCCTCATAAAAGTCTTTCCATAATACCATTCTAGAAGCTGAAGTCCATCTGAGTCTAGCATGCTGAGTCAGGGCCAAAGCAGGACTGGGCTCTGGGGGAGATTAGGTTGGGTGCGAAGTCCTTGAAGAGGGAGGACAGGGCAGCTTCCCCTGGGATATGGAAAGTTCTTCAGGAGAAAGAGCCAGAGAACTGACTCTAGACAAGAGTGTGGGAGAACAGAGGTGTCCCACAAATTGTTTTAATGTGCTGGAGGAATCTTAGGCATATTCCCATTCAGCCCACAGTTTTGTTAATAAGGCACCGAGCTGAGCCTTATACACACAATCCATGGAAAGGCCTCGAATCCTGGTCTGCAGTCCCCCAGGCCAGTCTAGTATCACCTAGGGACCCTGTCTACTCCCAAAAAGGAAGAAAAGTCAGTGTCTACCAGCATGCAAGGTGAGCCTCCATGACGGGGATGACAGCACAGGGTTCCTTAGAAAGCAGACTGCCCCTGGGATGTTTTTGCTCATTTTTTGATGAGTTAAAATTGGGGAACTTGGAACTGGTGCCTCCCACTTCCACCTAGACAAAAATGATTTTTACACTTGAGTGAAGTAGAGACGAATTCCCTAGTTTACTTTCTGTGACTCTATTGAGGGGGAAGTTAAGCAGGTAAACTCGACATATTTTTATAAGTCTGTTTTAAGAAAGTCAAAAGATTAATGTGATTTATTCAAGAGTATTTATTTGTTTTTCCTCCTATAATTAGTCTGCGCTGGCATAGACTTATTTTCCTTCACATGTGAAAGGCACAATCCTAAACAAGGGGAGGAAATCCTCCCATTCGATTTTGTCATCCGCTTCCTTTCTCACATGTCTTTTCTCTCTTCCTGAGAAAGTCACCTGGTTGACTTGTAGCACTTTGTACCTCCCGGCACAGAAGCAAAAGTCACAATGTGTGTCAATCACACAATAGGACTGAAACACCTGTTTACAAAATTAAAGCAGAGTTTTATTTACTAACCTGTGCATTTTATTAGGCGTCATTTTCTTCTCTTGATGTTTCACACACACAAGCCCTGCAGGGTTCTCCTTCTGGCAATATGGCAACCTAATTACCCAAATAATCCCTTCTTGCTGAAAATAATTAAAAAGGTTGAAAATCAAAGGCTTTTTCAAAGCACTGATGAGCTGGCAAGAAATCAAGGCATACACAAAGCAGAATACAAGGGAACATGGAAACAGAGGGAAATAACAGAGTCGGCTCCCTGCCTGGGGAATTTGCCAACTTTGATGACACTGAGCTCTGGTGCTCACGGCTTCATGGAGCCTAGGAGATGGAGACACAGCACAGGACAGCCAAAGTGGCACATCCCAGAAGACCCTCGTTTCCCAAAACTGGGATGCCTGAAAATCACACCTTCAGCATCAGCTTGATCTGAAAATAGACCCAAGTTTCCCCTAACCACTGCACAGCACTAGGAGGAAAATCACCCAGCTCCTTGGGCTCCAGCAGAAGGGAAACCCCGCCCATGGGAATTCGCGGCCACAGGCTAGACCTTATACACATTTACAGCACAGACTCACACCTCCTGTGTAAAACAACAACAGTCAGGGCACGTGGGTGGCTCAGTTGGTTGGGCATCTGCCTTCAGCTTGGGTCATGATCTCGGGGTCTTGGGATTGAGCCCAGCATCGAGCTTTCTGCTCAGCACGGACCCTGCTTCCCCCCCCCCCCCGCCTGCCTCTCTGCCTACTTGTGATCTCTGTCTGTCAAATAAATGAATAAAATTTTAAAACAACAACAACAACAACAACAACACTGAAGAGGAAATGTACCTCGAAGGGACAATGCACTAATGGTCTCCCAGGGCATCTGGCAAAATAACCTCGACTTTTCTACAGAGAGTTCTGCTTTAATTCCAGGAGAATCAGGAATTCTTTCTCTCTCTCTCTTTTTTAATTTAAATTTTAGGTAGTTAACATACAGTGCAATATTGGTTTCTGGAGCAAAATTCAGTGATTCATCATTTACATACAACACCCAGGGCTCATCCCAGTGAGTGCCTTCCTTGGGGCGCCTGGGTGGCTCAGTTGGTTAAGGGACTCCCTTTGGCTCAGGTCATGATCCCAGGGTACTTGGATCAAGCCCCGCACTGGGGTCCCTGCTCAGTGGGGGGGCTTGCGTCTCCTTTCCCTCTGCTGCTCTCACTGCTAGTGCTCTCCTGCTTCTGTCAAATAAATAAATAAAATATTAAAAAAAAATGAGTGGCCTCTTTAATGCGCATCACCCACCTAGCCCATCCCCCACCCACCTCCCTCCAACAACGCTCAGTTTGTTCCTATCATTAAGAGTCTTATAGCTTGTGTACCTCTCCTCTTTTTCTTTTCCCCCTTTCCATAGGTACATCTCTTTTCTTTCTTAAAATCCACATATAAGTGAATCATATGGCATTTGTCTTTCTCTGACTTATTTCACTCAGCATAATACTCTCTTGCTCTTGTTGTTGCAAGTGTCAAGATTTCATTCTTTTTGATGGCTAAGTAATAGTCCTTTGTAGGTAAATACCACAGCTTCTTTATCCATTCATCATTCAATGGACATTTGGGCTCTCTCCATAGTTTAGCTCTTGTTGATAATACAACTATAAACATTGGGGAGGGGTGTCCCTTCAAATCTGTATTTTTCTATGCTTTGGGTAAATATGTAGTAGTGCGATGGCTGAGTTGTAGGGTAATTTTACTGTTAACATGTTGAGGAACCTCCATATTGTTTTCCAGAGTTTCTGCACCAGTTTGCATTCCCACCAACAATGCAAGAGACTTCCCCTTTCACCACAACCTTGCCAACACCTATTATTTCTTGTATTGTTGATTTTAGCCATCCTGACAGGCTTCAGATAGTATCTCATTGTGGTCTTAATTCACATTTCACTGAGGATGACTGATGTTGAGCTTCTTTTCATGTTTCTGTTAGCTTTCTCGATGTCTCTTTTTGGAAGAGTATCTATTCATGTCTTTTGCCCATTTCTTAACTGGGTTATTTGGTTTTTGGGTGTTGAGTTTGATAAGTTCTTTGTAGATTTGGGGTACTAACCCTTTAACAGCAAATCTGTTGTTTGCAAATATCTTCTCCAATTCTATAGGCTGCTGTTGATTGTTTTCTTTGCTATGCAAGAGATTTTTTATCTTGGTGAAATCCCAGTGATTCATTCATTGTTGCTTTTGTTTCCCTTGTCTGTGGTGACCTGTCCAGTAAGAAGTTGCTATGGCCGAGGTCAAAGAGGGTTCTGCCTGTGTTCTCTAGGATTTTGATGATTTCCTGTCTCACATTAGGGTTTTAATCCATTTTGAATTTAGTTTTGTATAAGGTATAAGAAAGTGGTTCAGTTTCATTCTTCTGCATGTTGCTGTCCAGTTTTCCCAATGGTGTTGGGACTTTCTTTCTTCCATTGGATATTCTTTCCTGCTTTGTTGAAGATCAGTTAACTGTATAGTTGTAGGTCCATTTTTTGGATTCTCTATTCTGTTCCATTTATCTATGTGTCTGTTTTTGTGCCATTACTATAGTGTCTTTTTTTCCTTTAAGATTTATTTCTTTATTGAGGGGGAGAGGGAGTGAGAGAGTCCAAGCAGACATCTCATTGAGTGGGTAGCCTGTTGTGGGGCTCTAACCCAAGACCCTGAGATCATGACCTGAGCCAAAGTCAAGAGTCAGATGCTAAACCGACTGAGCCACCCAGGCACCCTAGTACCATACTGCCGTGATGATTACAGCCTTACAATATAGTTTGAAATCCAAAATTGTGGTGCCTCCAATTAATTTTGTTTTTCTTTTTCAGAATTTCTTTGGCTATTCAGGGTCTTTTGTGGTTCCATACAAATTTTAGGATTATTTATTCTAACTGTGAAAAAATGCTGGTGGTATTAAAATGAGTTAATAAACATATAGATTGCTTTGTGTAGTGTAAACACTTTAACAATGTTTGTTCTTCCAATATGAAGTATAGAATGCTGGCCATTTCTTTGTGTCCTCTTCAATTTCTTTCATAAGTGTTTTATAGTTTTCAGAGTATAGATCTTTTACCTCTTTATTTAGATTTATTATTAAGTATCCTATTGTTTTTGGTGTAATTGTAAATGGGATCCATTCCTTGATTTCTTTTTCTGCTACTTTGTTGTTGGTATATAGAAATGCAACAGACTTCTGCACATTGATTTTATACCCTGCAAATTTGCTGAATTCATGTATGAGTCCTAGTAACTTTTTGGTGGAGTCTTTCAGATTTCCTACATAGAGTACCATGTCATTTGCAAATAGTGTAACTTTGACTCTTCTTTGCCAACTTAGATGCCTTTTATTTCTTTTTGTTTATTTCTTTTTATGGCTGAGGCTAAGACTTCCAGGAATATGTTAAATAGGAACGGTGCAAGTGGATATCCTTATCTTGTTCTTGATTGTAGAGGAGAGGCTCTCAGTTTTACCTTGTTGAAAAATGATATTAGTTGTGAGTGTTTCATATATGGCCCTCATGATATTGAGTTATGTTCCATCTATCCTTATTCTGGTGAGCATTTTTGTCAAGAAAAGATGCTGTATTTTGTCATATTTTTTTCTGTATCTATTTACAGGATCTTATCCTTTCTTTTATTAATATGATGTACCACTTTGATTTGTGAATAGTGAACCACTAAATCCTGCAACCCAGGAATAAATCCCTCTTGATCATGGTGAATAGTTCTTTTAATGTACTGTTGAATTTTATTTGTTATTATTTTGTTGAGAATTTTCTTTTACATCCATGTTCGCCAGGGATATTAGCCTGTAATTCTCCTTTTCAGTGGGGTCTTCATCTGGTTTGGGAATCAAGGTAATGCTGGCTTCATAGAATAAATTTGGAAGATTTCCTTCCATTTCTATTTTTTGGAACAGTGTGAGAAGAATATATATTAACTCTTCTTTAAATGTCTGATAGAATTTCCCTGGGAAGCCATCTGGCCCAGGACTTTTTGTTTGTTGGGAGATTTTTTATTTCTGATTCAATTTCATTGCTGCTTATGGGTGTGTTCAAATTTTCTACTTCTTCCTGTTTCAGTTTTGATAGTTTAAAAATTTCTAGAAATTTGTCCATTTTTTCCAGGTTGCCCAGTTTGTTGGCATGTAATTTTTCATAGTATTCTCTGAAAATTGTTTGTATTTATGTGGTATTGGTTGTGATCTCTCCTCTATCATTAGTGATTTTATATATTTGGGTCCTTTCTCTTTTCTTTTTGATTAATGGGCCTAGGGATTTATCAATTTTATTAATTCTTTTAAAGAACCAGCTCTTAATTTCGATAATCCATTCTACTGGTTTTCTTTTTGTTTGTTTCTACATAATTTATTTCTGCTCTAACTTTTATTATTTCCCTTCTTCTGTTGGCTTTAGGCTCTATTGCTCTTCCTTTTTTATCTCCTTCAGGTGTAAGGTCAGGTTGTGTATTTGAGACTTTTCTTGCTTCTTGAGGTAGGCCTATACTGAAATGTACTTCCCTCTTAGAACTGCCTTTGCTGCATCCCAAAGGTTTTGGGCTGTTGTGCTTTCTCATTTTCTTCCATGTATTTTTAAAATTCTTCTTTAAATTCCTGGTTAACCCATTCATTATTTAATAGGATGTTATTTAACCTGTATGTATTTGACAAACTATGAGAGACTCTTAATCTCAGGAAATGAACTGAGGGTTGCTGGAGGAGCAGAGAGAGATAAGGTGGCTGGGTGATGGACATTGGGGAAGGTATGTGCTCTGGTGAGTTCTGTGAATTATGTAAGACTGATGATTCACAGACCTGCACCATGAAACAAATAATACATTATATGTTAATTTTAAAATACCTATATATTTGAGGTCTTTCCAAATTTTTTCTTGTGGTTGACTTCATCTTTTTGTACTTGTTGAGGGCTGATTTGTGATCTATTCTGGAGAATGTCCCATGTGCACTCAAGAAGAATGTGTGTTATGCTGCTTTAGAATGAATTGTTCTGAATTTTTATATTTGATATAAAATATCATCTGGTCAAGTGTCATTCAAAGCCATTGCTTCCTTGATTTTCTGCTCAGATGATTGTCCATTGCTGTAAGTAGCATGTTAAAGTCCCCTACTATTATTGTATTATTATCAATCAGTTTCTTTATATTTGTTATTAACTGATTTATATTTCTGGGTGCTCCCAAGTTGGGGGCATAAATATTTACAATTGTTAGATCTTCTTTTTTTTCTTTTATTTTATTTAAATATTTGATTTATTTACTTGAGAGAGAGAGAGAGCAAGCATGGGCAGGGGAAGGGGTGTAGGGAGGGGCAGAAGGAGGAACATAGGGAGAGGAATAAACTCCATTGAATGGGGAGCCCAATGTAGGGCTCAGTTCCAGGGTCCTGGGATCATGACCCGAGCCAAAGGCAGGCACTTAACTGCCTGAGCTACCCAGTCACCCCCAATTGTGAACTCTTCTTGATGGATAGACCACTTAATTATGGTGCAGTGCCCTTCCTCATCTCTTGTTACAGTCTTTGGTTTAAAATCTAATTTGCTGATATAAGTATGGCCACTCTAGCTTTCTTTTGATATGCATTAACACAATAGATGGTTCTGCATCCCCTCACTTTCAATCTGTAGGTGTATTTAGGTATAAAAGGAGTCCATTGTAGGCAGCATATGGATGGCTCTTGTTTTTTTTTTTTTTAATCCATTCTGATACCCTATGTCTTTTGATCAGAGCATTTAGTCCATTTACATTCAGATTGAGTATTGAAAGATATGAATTTAATACTGTTGTGTTACCCGCAGAGGTGGTGTTTCTGGTGATGTTCTCTGTTCCTGTTCCTTTCCAGTCTTTGTTGGCTTCTGGTCCTTTTTTTTTCACTCAAAGAGTTCCCCTTCATATTTATTGCAGGGCTTGTTTGGTGGTCATGAACTCCTTTTGTTTGTCGCTGTCTGGGAAACTCTTTATGAATGACAGCCTTGCTGGATTAAACTATTATGGGCAGCATATTTTTCTTATTCAGCACATTGAATATTTCCTGCCATTCCTTTCTGGCTTGCCAGGTCTCTGTGGACAGGATCTGTTGTGAACCTGATCTGTTTCCCTTGAAGGTTAAGGACTTTTTTCCCTTGCTACTTTCAGGTTTCTTTTCTTGTCCATGTATTTTGTGAATTTGACTCTGATATGTCTTGGCAATGGCCAGCTTTTTTGTTGAATTTAGTGAGAGGATTTTGATGGCTGTGTACTTCCCCAGATTAGGGAAGTTTTCAGCTATAATGTGTTCAAATAAATCTCCTTCCCCTTTATTTCTCTCTTCATCTTCTAGAACTCCTATTATACAAATGTTACCATGTTTTACTAAGTTGCTGAGTTCTCAAAATCTACCTTTGTGGTCCATTATCTTTCTTTCCCTCTTCTTTTCAGTTTCATTATTTCCCATAATTTTATCTTCTATATCACCAATTTTCTCCTCTGCTTCATCCATTCTCATTGTTACAGCATCCATTTGAGTTTGCACTTAGGTATAGCATTCTTAATTTTGGCCTGAGTAGATTTTATTTCTTTTATCTCTGTAGTAGATAGTCTATGTCGTCTATGCTTTTTTTAAACTCAACTAGTATCCTCATAACCATTTTAAATTCTAGTTCAGACATTTTACTTATGCCTGTATTGATTAAATCCCTGGTTGTGATTCTATTTCATGTTCTTTCTTTTGGAGTGAATTCCTCTTCCTCATCGTTTTGTCCAGAAAAGGAGAGAGAAAAAAGAACAACAAAAACAAACAAACAAACAAAAAACAAAGAAAGAGAAAAAAATAAGAAAAATGAAAACACAAAATAAGACCCCCCCCCCACCTCCAAATCCAGCTCGAGGCTGCCTGAGTAGCTCACTGGTTAAGTATCTGTCTTTGGCTCAGGTCATTATCCTGGGGTCCTGGATCAAGCCCAGAGTAGCTTCTTGCTCAGCAAGGAGTCTGCTTGTCTCTCTCCCTCAGCCCCCCCCCACTCATACTTGCTCTCTCTCAAGTAAATAATAAAATATTTTATAAATGCCAACTAGATCCAGGTGTGTTTTGGTCTTCTTGTTAAAAAAACCTAGGTCCAAAAATAAAATAAAATTAGAAAAAAATAATATATATATGTGAAGAGTATATATATATATAAATTTTTAAAATTGCAAAGGAAATGGGAAATATAAGAAAATAAATGAAAAAAAAATAAAAGAAATAAAGAATAAAAGCATCCCTCTATGATCAGTAAAGGACACCCTTTGCGTTGGTCTTCTAGGGGAGGGGACTGCCCTGCTGACTCTCAGGCCACAGTGTTTTAGTGGAAATGGGAGGCCAGTGCGCAGAGGGCTGGGCTAGATGTATATGCATCCACTAGGTGGCGCTGTTTTACGCCCTGAAGGCTGTCCCCGCTCATGCAAGGGACAGATATGGTTGCGCCCTGTTCTACCCCTGAACTGAAAGTTTGCACCTCTTACTCTTCAGTGAGCCCTCCTGGAAAAGCCATCAACCTATTTGTTTCCTGGTTTCCGTCTGAACCTGCATTCATCCTGCCCATGTCTGAGCCTTCTTACCTAAAGGTGTAGAGCCCAGTTTCAAAACTCCAAATTTCAGGAACACCCACAGTGCGATCCAGCACTCTTCCTGCAGGGGAGGGGCTCAGCACACTTTGGGACGCATCAGAAAAGCACTGCCACGTCCAAATGGCAGTTCACAGTTGATAGCCGAAAGCCGGCACCAAGACCCGCTGCTCTCTGCTGACTTGCCAGCTCCTAGGCCTGGGAATAGCGTAGCACTGGGAACCACCCATCATTCTTCCTGTGACCTGGGGGTGTTGGACCATCCTGTCACTCCTGGGATTCCAGCCCCTCTTCCTTACCAGAGCGCCTTTAATCCAGCCACAACCTCCACAATAGCGAACTTAAAAGTTCAGGTTGCGTGCTCTGCCTCTAACACTTTGTGGTTGTCCCTACAAGCCGGTTCTCTCCCTACGGCTGCATCCACAGCTGTGTCTTCTACAGGTGGACTTCGGCACCTCTTACCTTCCAAAAAGTGGCTGTGTTTCCACTTGTGGACTTGCAGTTTCTGTTCTCTGGGACCTCCAGCTGCCTTCTTGGGGGTTCTGAACAATTTGATAACCATCTAGTTGTGTTCTGGGGACAAAAATGTTCAGGTCCTCCTACTGCTCTGCAATTTTAACTCCTCTCTCCATATTAGGAATCCTTAGTCCTCGAAGAACTTTCTCAAATACATGTCTGTGGAAAACAAGCAGCCCACATAAATATATCATAAGTATTTAAGGAAACAAGGCAGCCTGAGTAAGAACCACTGCAAACAACAATTGAGATAGACTTGCAAAGAGCTCAGATACTGGAGTTATCAGACACAGAATTTTAAAAAAAAACATGTTTTCTGTTAAAAAAGAAACAGACTTCAATGGCTGAGGAGATTAAAAAAAAGAATGAAGTAGAATGTCTAGAAAGAAATGTAGCAATGAAATAAATACCTGAATAGATGAGTTTAATACATTCGACATGACCGAAGAGAGAATTGGATCCTAAGGACAAAATACGGATCTTAAGAACTTACTAAATGTCCCATAGAAAGAGGAAAAGATGGCACATTTGAAAGCAAGAACTATAAAGTGAGAAAGTCTAACATGAGTATAATAAGATGTTCTGAAGGAAAGAAAAAAGACGAGATGAGGCAGAGATAATATTTAATGATGTAATGGCTACAATTTTTCAAAAACTTTCAAAAGACACAAATCCACATACAAAGGTCCAACAAATAGCTCACATAATGGAACTGCAGAAAAACTGACAGGAGGAGATCTTAAAAGGAACCAGAGAGAAGAGAGAGAGGCTACCTTCAAAGGTGCAACTGTTAGCTCAATCAATCTCAACAGCAACTGTAGAAATCAGACAAAAACAGAATATTTTCAGTGTGCTGGGAGAAGATAACTGTGCACACACACCGACACACACCTCCAGCTAAAGCATATTTTAAAGGGTTAGGGTTAGGGTTATATAAAGCTATTTTTAGGCTAATAAATCTCAGCCTGCCACCAGCAAACATCAAGGGGTTTCTTTCTTTCTTTCTTTCTTTAAAGATTTATTTATTTATTTGAGAGAGAGAAAGAGAGCTTGTGCGTTGGGATGGGTAGAGGGAGAGAGAGAGAGAGAGAGAATCTTAAGCAGAATCTTGAGCTCTGTACTGAGGGTGGAATCTGACATGGAACTCGATCCCACCACCCTGAGGTCGTGACTTGAGCCCAAATCAAGAGTCGGACACTTAACCAACTGAGCCACCAGGTGCCCCAGACATTGGAGAGATTAAGGAAATTTTCAAGGATATTCATTAAGTAGAAGGAAGGTAATACTAGATGCAAGGAATAAAAAGCAAAGAAAGTGATAATTATATGGGAAAATTTACTTTTAAATGGCTGTATGAAACATTAACAGTAATGTTTTATAGGTCTAAATATGACATAGAATTAAAATACATAAAAACATCATAAAATTCAGTTAGTGACAAGTGGAGTTTATTCTTAAATCCTTGAAATGATTGAAAGGATATAAAAATATTTATGAACTCTAGACTTTGATAAATTAAATAAGCATTAAAACAACAAAAGATAAAAAGAATGTGTTACTTCTATAGTCAAAGGAAAACTTAGAAGAAAAAAAATATTTAAAAACCAAGTTAGGGGCATCTGGTTGGCTCAGTCAGGGGCACGTGACTCTTGATCTTAGGGTCGTGAGTTTGAGCCCCATGTTGGATGTAGAGATCACTTAAAAACAAAATCTTTAAAAAGTTAGTCCAAAAGAAAGAAAGGGGGAGAGAAAAGACATAGAAAAGAGTGAGACTAGGTGGGGGAAAGTATGGAATAATACAGTGGCTGTGAGTACAATGACAGAAGTCCAAATATATAAGTAATTATAATAAATTAAAAGGCAAAGATCAGGTGCCTAAGTGGCTCCACTGGTTAAGCATCTGACTCTTGATTTTGCTCAGGTCATGATCTTGGGGTCATGGAATTCAGCCCCATGTTGACCTCCATGCTCCGAGGGGAGTCTGCTTCAGATTCTCTCCCCCTCTCCCACTGCCCCTTCCCCCACTCACATGAGCTCACACTGTCTCTTTCTCTCAATTAAGTAAACAAATCTTTTTTAAAAAAAGGACAAAGATCATCAGATGGAAGTTAAAAATAATTTAATTACATGGTTTTTAGGGTGGAGATTCTTGATGCTTTGAGTCTAAGATATAAATATAACCACAAAGAGCCAGGGCACTGAGGTGGCTTAAGTGGCTGACTCTTGATTTCGGCTCAGGTCATGATCTCAGGGTCATGCGATTGAGCCCTGTGTGCAACTCTGCACCCTGCTTAGGGCTCCACACCTCAGGTGGGCTCCATGCTAAGCAGAGTCCGTTTGGGATTCTCTCTTACCCTCTCCCTCTGCCCTCTCCCCCACCAACGCTTAGACATGGGCTCAAAATAAATAAATAAATAAACAAATAAGTAAATAAATAAATTACTTTTTAAAAAAAGAAGTATAAAGTGTTGGTAACAGCCAAGGCACTCTTTGAAAGGGGGAAGGACCTTATCATAAGGCTCTCATACTTAGGACAGCATGGCACTGGTTCAGGCATAGAGGTGTAGATAAGCCATTGGAATATGACAGAAACCCACACGTAGATGTATTTCATAGGCAGTGCTACTGACATGTTAGGTCACTGGGGACAGAATTGGTGTTTCAAAACAGAGCATGAGAAAAATTGGTTATCTGTAGGGAAAAAAGACCAAACTCACACCAAAAACCACCCCATAATGCCAAGATGATTCAAGTACTAACTGTGAAAGGCAAAATCTAGAAAATGTTTCAAAAACAATATAGAAAAATATCCTTATGACTTGAGGAAAGATAAGAGTTTATTAAAGGGAAAGCAGAAAACACAAGTTAAAGATTAACAAACTCAACAACAATTTTAAAATTAAAATTTTTCAAATCAAAGACTCAGGATAAAATGACAGACAACCTTGAAGAACATATCTGCTACACATGTAGTCAACAAATGGTTAGTGTATGGAAAAGATATGCATATATATTATTGACCATTTTTTAAAAGATTTTATTTATTTACTTGACAGCCAGAGATCACAGTAGGCAGAGAGACAGGGAGAGAGAGAGAGGGAAGCAGACTCCCTTCTGAGCAGAGAGCCCAATGCGGGGCTCAATCCCAGGGCCCTGGGATCATGACCTGAGCCAAAGGTAGAGACTTTAATACACTGAGCCACCAGGTGCCCCACGACCATTTTTATATCTTTTGGAAAATGTCTATTGAAGGCCTTTGACCATTTTGCAATTGGGTTGTTTGTATTACTGTTCTTACTGAGCTGAATGTGTACCTTATAGATGCTGAATATTAATCCCTTATCAGACATAAGACTTGCAAATATTTGACAGATTTCTTTTTTACAAGAGACAAACTCCAAAATGCTTTGAAATGTAATCCTATTCAACTAAATTCCTTCACTCAAACTGTTTACATTGAAAGCTAATGTATTTAAGAAAGAGAGAGAAAGAGAGAGAGAGAGAGAGAAAGAAAAGAAAGAAAGAAAGAAAGAAAGAAAGAAAGAAAGAAAGAAAGAAGGAAAGAAAGAAAGAAAAGGAAAACAGATCAGATGCCAAAACACTGGATTTCCCTGGTTTCCATTTACCTCTTTTCCTAGAGCATCTTTTCTAGATTTTTCTCCCTCTTTTTATCAGAAAGGATTCACACCTGACAGAAGTCTCTGTTCCATAATCCTAATTTATCTTCCTGACCTACTATACTCGAACTAGAGAGAATGATAAGAAAATAATACAACAATAGGAATAGCTACAATTTAGGGAACGCCTACAATTTACCCATGCACCAGCTTAGGCCCAAACCTATGCGGCACAGGTATTGTTATCCTCATTTCACAGAAAAGAAAAATAAGTCTCTGAAATGATAAGTCTTTGCCCAAGGTCACGAGGCTATAGGCAGAGAAGTCAGAATTCCATCTTGATTCCAATGCCTGTGTCCTCAAGTACTGAGGAGAACTATCATCCCAGTGCCCAGAGAGAGGAAAATCCTACCGAACATTGGCTGTACACCTGCTAAAGAGGTCTCTCTGTTGGTCTGTCTACCGAGGAAGGCACATATCCTGACTTTGTCCTATGGTCCCACAGCCAATAATAATGTCCAACACTAGTGAAATAAAGTACTCTACCTTTTACATCTATCATCTCATTCAATCTTCTCAATCCTTATGAGGGAGTTTCTATTACCACTTCCTCTCACTGATGAGGAAACTAAGGTTTTGTTGAGTGAGGTCATTAGCTGACAAGTGCAGGGGAGATTGTGTGCCCAAGCTTTCTGATGTCCAAGTCCATCCTGAGAGGCAGGGGACTGAGCAGTTTGAATCCGGGGACCTGGTTCTTTCCAGTGATCTCTTTCAGAGAAGCAAGGGGTAATAAACCTTTCTTCCTGGGCCACTGCAGCTTTGTCTGCAGGCTCAAAGCAGGAATGAGGGCACACACCCTGCCATTAGTATCTAACATTGATGTTGCGTGGGCCCAGTGTTGCATCAGCGTCATTCCCTCTGGGTTCTGGGTTCTCTGCCAATCCTGGGACAGCCATCTCCAGGAACAGATGGTGGGATTCTTAGATGCTTCCACTTGAGCAGAACTGTGATAGGCCCATCAACATGGAGGCCAGATGTAGACCCTGAGTTGGGCTAATTTCTTGCCAAGACACCAAGCTAATTGGTACCAAATGGTCAACTGTTGTTCCAAGAGGGGAAGGGCAACCTTTCTCAGAATGCTGTAGCATAAGGTTAGGGTCAGTCTAGGGAATCTGGGAGAGACAACATAGCTGGCTTCCATCCCCTTTCGATTATGACTTCCTACAAGTCCCTGGAATGAGTGTTGGAAAGCACTAGAAAACCGAGCCCACCAGAGGGATTAGAGGATGAAAAGTGGGTTTGTGATGACTAGTGGAGAATTTTTGGTCATTCTCTTGAATTCTTATCTAAATGTTATCTTTAAAACTCTTCATTTCAATACCTTTAATATTGACTTTCAGTTGCTATACTGTTTATTTGTAAATTTACTTCCCATTCTCTGCCTCCCTGCATTTTAAAGTAGGCCAGTCCACATGGGCTTGTAATGTTTAAGGCTGTAGGAGCCACTGACCAGCTGGGCAAGTCAGTTCTGCTCTGTGCACCCTAGTCCATCACCCACAAGCATTTACTTCCTCCAAACCATAACATGAAGTAACTAATATTTTCAAAACACAGGTCTTTTGAAGATCATGAGCCTGCATTTGAGGAAATATGAAGCCAGTAAGGGCTACCAAACATGCCTAAAAGTTGCCCATTTCTTAGAGAGGTTTAGGAGTTAAAACTAAATATTAGGAATGCACCCAAACCTCCCTTAGCTTTCTGTCTTAACTTACACATTCTTCGGTTTACAGAAAAGATCTCACACAAAATCACTGGAAATTCCATTCCAGCTTCGCTTCCAAAGCTTCCAGTGTCCAACCCAGATCAGAAGTCGGTTAAGCTGTATTTAACGAATTGGATGTGTGATCTCAAGAAAGAGTTTTTGATGATTCATATTAAGATATGAAGTACTCTCATGTCTTTTCATTTACAGGTTTCATGATCTCAGGGTCAGGTCTGATGCATCTGTAATTCTGTTTAAGCGCAGCTTTAAAGCTCTTGCATATTCGTCAGTGAAAAGCATGCCACAAATAACACAATCACATAGGCAAATGGTATAATTTGCACAAGGTTTAAAATACAGGTAGGTGGCTTTTTAACATAAAGCACCATGATGCAGAACTGTGCACGCAGAAGTTTCTGATGCAGCAACACTGCTGGGCTCTGAGGAATGTGAGATCTTCTGCCAGCCTCCTTCTTGATCCTGGGACCCTACCTTCCATGCCTCGATGTGGACACCGAGACTGTCCCCTTTTTTTCTCTGCACCAATGTTAACATTAGGGAACAGTGACAACATTCTCCCTCTATTTAAACAGGTGTCTTGAAACCAAATGATCCTAGTTTCTGATTTTATTATTAATTAAATCCTTGAGAGTAATTAAGGAGTTGGCATATTAAAAAACATAATGGGGGCACCCGACTGGCTGAGTCAGGAAAGCCTATGACTCTTGATCTCTGGGCCACGAGTTTGAGTCCCACGTTGGGTGTAGAGATGATGTAAATAAATAAATAAGCTTTAAAAAATTGTTAGGATTTTAAAAATAAATTTAAAAATAAAAATAAAAACACATGTGATATAAACATATAAAACATATCTATTTTAATAGCTCTTGTATCATTATCTGCCTAAAGCCTAGTTAATCAGATCAAGAGTGATTTAAACTGAAGGAGTAAGAGAGGAGAAACACTGATGTGGATAGAATTATTATGGAAAACAGCAGTTATGGCAAGGAAATGAGTATCTGGTTATTCCCACGAGAAAACAGTAAAGGAAGGAGCTAGAGGTAAGACTTATGACCTCAGATACTTAATACATAGAAAATGCAGAGTAAATAAGTGGATTGAGTTATAACACGGAGTGGTAAATCAGACTATCACAGAGATTTGGAAGATACCATTCAAAATGGAACCCAGGAATGTGGGAGCTTGTTCTGGGCAGAAGCAGTTGAACAGCAATGTGGATTTCTGTGTCTAGAAATCCAGATCCAGAAGTAGGATCTTGGTGGAGCACAGGGGTAAATTGGAGAAAAGAAATCACACAAAAAAGAAAAAGGTGGCGTGTTGTATGGCCACCTGATCAGGGAGAGGAAACAGGTAATAAAGTTCTAAAGTAAATATGTTACAGTCAAGGATCCCTTAGCAGAATCTTCAAGATCCGCAAAGGTCTGAAAAGCTCATTTGGTAGCAAAACTTGATCTGACATGAAGCATTTATACTCTTTTGTGGGTGGCAATGCTCATGTTAGTCACTTCGAGTTAAACAAAATACACACACTTCAGAGAAGAAATTAGGAAATAGAAATAAGAGAAGAAAATGAAAATTATCCAGTTATAAAAATTATCAGTGTTTTGGCACATTTTTGGTTTTCTGCCTACCTACTTATCTCCATATCTACCTATTCACTTGCTTACCATTGGTGATCTTTAACATCTAACATGTAAATCTAGCTATAGAAATATAGCTCTTTTAACAAAGGCTATATTATTCTATATAATTCTTTCTTTCCATTAAGTAGTAGATCACAAACAACATTCTGTAGAATTAACTATATGCTTCCCATCATCTCAAAGTGGCTACACTGGCAGGAATGCATCTTCTTTATTAATTAATCACAACTTAATGACATTTCATTTGTTCAGACTTTTCTTTTTTAAAAGATTTTATTTATTTATTTGACAGAGAGAGAGAGAGATCACAAGTAGGCAGAGAGGCAGGCCAAGGAGGTGGGAGAAGCAGGCTCCCTGCTGAGCAGAGAGCCTGATGTGGGGCTTGATCCCAGGATCCTGAGCTCATGACCTGAGCCGAAGGCAGAGGCTTTAACCCACTGAGCCACCCAGGTGCCCCTGTTCAGACATTTCACTATCAAAAGCAATCCTGTGATTGACACGCTAATAACTAAATCTTATGATTTAGTTACTGTAAATGATTTCCTTACTGTAAACTTCCAAATGTGAGATGATGGGTCAAGAGATATTTTGATAAGTATTTGATAAATTTGGCAAATAACTCTTTAAGAAATTTATATCAGTATATAATCATCCCACCGAGATGTTGGTATACTAAGCATTTTAATATGTTGGTGACAGACCAACATATTAAAAATGCTCATTTTCCAACAATCTCTCAACACTGAGTAACGGAGATCAATATCTTGGCCAATTTTTAGGTGGAAATGGTGTTTACTTTTTAAAATTGTAATATCATTAATTACTAGTTGTGATGGCTAATTTTATGTGTCAACTTGACCTACCAGAGACTGCAGAGATTAAACAGTATTCCTGGGTGTGTCCTTGGGCGGTATTTCTGGATATTTCTGGTAACATTGGAACAGGTGGATTCTGTAAAACAGTTTGCCCTCCCCAATATGCGTGGGCATCATTCAGTCCATTAAAATCTTGAACAGAGCTGGGATTCTCAAGCTCTTTCTCCAGCTCCTGGCTTGGGACTTACACCAATAGCTCTGCTGGTCCTCAGGCCTTTGGACTCAGACTAAATTATGCCACCAGCTTTCTGTCTGGGATCTCCAGCTTGCCGATGGCAGATGGTGGGACTATTTAGCCTCTCATGGATAAACACACACACACACACCCACACACACACACCACACATTTGTATACATAAATATTGATTCTGTTACTTTGGAGAGCATTAAGAACATTTTTCCAGTTGTATTTTTTTTATTAAAACTTTTGTTTTTGTTGTGGCAAAACACGCATAAAGAAATGTGTGCAAACCCAAAGTACAGCTTGGCGAATTATCACAAAGCCAACACATGGTATAGCCAGAACAGAGGTCAAGAAATAGAATTCCCAGAACCCCAAACATTGCCTTTCTGGGCACTGCCCTTTACCCTTCTCCCCAGAGGAGAGGGTACAATTTCTGAATTATTTAGCTATTGCCACAAAAATGCCCATAACAAACCATCCCAGAATTCAATGGCACTTTAAGATAGAAATCGCTATTGCCATGGATGTTTGACTTCACTAATTTTATCTGGATTCATTTACATGTCTGTGGATCAGCTGTGCCATTGTCCTGACATCTAACATAACAGTCAAGTTTTACTTTTTTTTTAGTACTTTACATAGATAGACTCTTACAATAGGTATTCTTTTATGTCTAGCAGATTTAATTCAATATTATTTTTTGAAGTTTGTCTAGCAGCATGTCTCTTAACAGCTTATAAGAGCTGATTGTTAAAATTTTAGGAATTTTGGAAACCAGGTGTCAAACATAACATGAAAGGTACATGATAAAAAATCACAATTAAACTAATTACATTAAAAACAAAGGTAATAAATACTCAAAGCTCATTGCTTCCTAATTATTCAATACCTTTTTTTTTTTAATCTATGCTCATGAGGCTATGTAAAATCAATTATAACTGCTCGGAATAAACATTATTGAAAGGAGCGGTGTTGTGTATTTCATTCAAATCTTGAGTTCAATACTGTCACATTGGTAGCTTAAAATTGGCCACAGTGGGAGTATTTACCTCATGGAAATTAGCAAATACTGTAAATTAGGGCTTTATTTTATTGTTCTGTTGATCGTCTAGACTCAAGAAAGTGATGGAGAAAATGTTCATTAAGAGGACCAATTAACCTTAAAATATGTTGTGTCTGCAGCCATTGTGAGAAACACACAAAAAACCAGGAACTATTCTTTCAGTATTCAAAACTATTATCTAATTCAGTATGGAGGTTCCTCCTTCACTGGCAAGTATGGGAAGGCTCAACATAAATCTTTAGTTTCTTTGGTCTTATTCCTCAACATAAGTAAAACGATCGAGTAACAAGCATGTCAGAGCTACATTATTGGTTTGTTGACAATACCCACAGGCTGCCTACAGATACAGGAGTTCAGCAAAAATCAACAACATCGACAGAGAATCGATTGGCAATATGAAATTTCCACTAAGGAGTATTGCAGATTTTATTACTTGTAGATTGTGACTTTCCAACCTTTATAATACTGAAATTTATAATAAGTATATGTATAGATATATAGAGAGATTTTACACATTTGCCAGCATCCCTCTGGTCACTTACATCACATATTGTTGTGTATAGTAGTAGCTCATTTATTATGGTATTCTGCTGAATGATTATACCACCGTTTATTTATCCACTCTACTGTTCACTGATGTTTGGATGATTTCCAGTTTCAGTTATTTATTTATTTTTCTTTCTTCTTTCTTTAAATTTAAATATTAATGAGCAATATAGAGTACATCATCAGTTTCAGATGTAGGGTTCAATAATTTATCAGTTGCATTTAACACCCAGGGCTCATCACATCACATGCCCTCCTTAATGCCCATCACCCATTTACCCCCATCCCTCC